>NC_082690.1:78961055-79561055 GCF_949987515.2 Delphinus delphis
CTTGAGTGCTTCTACTTATCCATTAAAGTTCTTAACATGTTAATTGTTTTAAGTTCACAGTCTGATAATTCCAGCATCACTGTCATGTGGTTCTGGTGCTTGCTCTATTCCTTTCTGTGTGTGTGTGTGTGTGTGTGTGTGTGTGTGTGTGTGTGTGTCTTTTAGTGTGCCTAGCATGTTTTTCTTCATAACCAGGCATGATGTACCAGGTTAAAGGAACTGCTGTAAATAGGCCTTTAGTAACATGGTGGCAAGGTGTTGGGGGAGGGGAAGTGTTTTGTTGTCCTATGATTAACTCTCAGTCTTTTAGTGAGCTTATGCCTCTGGACTCTGAACTTTCCAAGTGTTTCTCAGAGTTTTTTTGTTTTTTTTTTTTCCCTTAGGTGGAACAGAATGGTTAGAGGGAGCTGGAGTTGAATATTCCCCTTCTCCCAGTCAGTCTCTGGTAATACTCCAGTAGTTTAGGCTACAGTTAACTCCTGGAGTGCAGGCCTTGTTAAGAAGAGTAGAGTGCTATGACATGTTTCAAAATGGTTCATTTCCCTTTCTCCTTGCTAGAAGCATGAGGGAATTTTTCTCTGACATTTATTGTGAAAAGCTGGTCAAGTTCCTGCAGGTAAAACTCACAAAAGTGTGGTGTACCCCTATGATTAAGTCCTCCGGGGTTTTTAACTCTCAGACTTGTCCACACTGAGCTTCCAGCAATTAGTCAATTTCATTTCAGGTTTTTCCACCCTGGTACTGGTTCCCACAGTTTTTTCACTTGTGAGTCTGCTCTAGTATGCTGTGATTCCCTGTGTTCACCTGTCTCTCCAATTTTGGGGTCAATGGTTCGACCTGTATCTTCACCTCTTATGCATCCAAGAAGAGTTGATTTTTCCAGTCTGTTCAGCTTTGTACTTGTCATTTAGACAGAACAGCAATTTCCAAACTTCTCGATGGGGATCAGAAACCTGAAGTCAGAAATACATTTTTTAAAATTATTCTTCATTTTTTTTCCTGTTTATAAAGCTTTCCAGTAAATGGTCAGAATTTTGAGGGTAAGGACCATAACTAGGTCCTTCAGAGTACCTTGTAGCATGCTTTCTGTTCATGTGTGATAGAACTAATACTTATCATTAAGACAAAATTATATATTGCTATAATGGCTGTTTAAGGAATCTCACATATTGTGATATTTATAAGAAGTAAAAACATCTGTAATGGAAATAGCTACTATGGTCTCTAGGGATGTGTTAGAAATAAGACAAACTTGCAATTTCTTTGCATTGACCTCATCTTGTCAAGTTGTCTAACACAGGATAAAAATCTAAAAGAACTAGGATAAAGGGGTGGTGGAATATGGAGAGAAGGGTACTGAATACATAAAACATAGGAAATATGTACACACACACAATTTTTTTTCATATTTATCACTCTGGATTTGCTTGCCAGGGTCCTTGGCTCCCTCACCTTCATCACCCCATTATTCCCTATCACCACGTTGATAGTTTTCTTCATATACTCTATTAGTGATTTTAATTTTAATACATTCATATATCAGTGCACACTTTATACACAGTGCTTAGCATAGTTACCAACACAGAGATGACATTCAAGTGATAATTTTTAATACATGAACTTAACTAATACAATAGGAAAACTTTCCTAGGGTGGCAGTGAAAAAAGTTATAAGTAATTTGATTTTAAAACAAGAATATAGACAAAATGGATTTTTCTATGGGTTATTTGCAGTCATCTTGGCTGACTCTTCACTTCTCTGTCACTATAGAATAGGAGGTCATGGCATTGAATGTTGTGTCAGGAGTGGAATCAGCCAGTTGGCACTGAAAAATTTAAGCATGATCCTCTTTTGTATATGACAGTGTGACAATGAGAAGAGAGCCAATGTGACAGGGTTTGGAGGGTCTTGGCCCAGAAGCAAAGCCTATTTCGCTTTGAAACACGGACCTGAAATGCTCAGATTGGGCAGGAAGCAAGGATGGTTATTATCTCTTGAGCCGAAGACCACGTCTCTATATTCATATGCTGGCTCCTCTTACTATAATGCATAGCAAAACAAAACATTGTGTCTATAGAGATTAAAGGTACATCCTGACTTGACTGTCCTATCTCAATAAAGCACATTTCTTAAAAATAGATCTTAGATGCTAAAAATGGATCTCTGCACTTATATTAATGGTTTTAAGCTTTTTGTTTAGCAGATGCTACATAGGCAAGGCAAAATTTCTAATTTTTAATGGTCTGAACATTGACATAATTGTCTAATCCCACAAGGTAGCAGATATTGCCAATTTACCCAAAGCCATGAAGTCAGCAAGAAACAGTGTCCTCTCACCTTTCATGACCACTTTCATTCCTCTATTTCAACCTACTCTTAGTCTTTGGCTCTGAGTTAATTTCCATTTGAACCACAGACCTGAGCTTTAGCACCTCTGTTTTTGACTTTGGCTCCATTCCTGGATTACACTGTAGATCTCCAAGCTCCTCATTCCCACACACTCCCTACCAATCCTCCACGCTCCCTCCCACCCTCCATCTCAAGCAGCCTCAGGTTATCCTTATTATACTTTGTCCTGGCCCAGCCAGCTCTCCACCCAATTAAACCCATACCATGTCCCTGTAATTTAATAGAAACAGTTATGAACACTATTTAGTCTTGGCTTCAATTCAGTCCTATGAACAGGCCTTCCTTGAACAATCTTTACACAATACAACACAGTTATGTTTCCATTTTTACAGCTTGATACGTTTTATTTTGAACCAACTGAACACTATCCACTCTGAAGTTCACTGGACCAGATTTCAGCTAAACTTTTTATGTAAATCCTACAAGTATTAATTTTCTCTGGATCTTACAATAAAAAAAGATAGATAAGCAGGTAAGTAAATTCACTCATTCATTCACACACATGTTCTTTAATCCCTCTATTCAATAAATATTTATTATGTTCCTACTATAGGGTAGTCACAGGGCTGGATATTTCACTGTGGCAGAAATAGATCTAATTATTTAATTTTATACCCCTTAGAGTCTGTGTGTGTCACCTCAGTTCTTATATCTTCAACTCTTCATTTTTGAAATGGATGTAATAACCCACACCTTTTCTGACAAGTGTTGAGGTTGAGGTATGATGCGATTTTTTTAAATGTAAAAAGTTCCAAACAAATATAATGGATAATTATTCCTTTGGTGACCTCTGGGTTAATCGAAGTTTTTATGGCATATGTTTTTATGTTGCTACAGTGACAATTAACTGTAATTTATAAGATGTCACCTACTTAATAACTGATTTGCTGTAAACTCAAGGTTGTTTCTTAGATTTTGTTATTATTGTTTTTATTAGAACTGTTAACTGAAGCTTTCTGCATAATGTACCTGTAAAGAAACAAGCTGGTAAATGAAGATGCAGCTTTTGTATTATTTATGAGGTATTTAAGAATATTTGAGCCTGGACATATCATTCTTAGATGACAAATAACCTAAGAGAGTAAAAACCTCATGTAAGGAAGATGGAGAAATATGAATAGTTATTGCATTGAACTATAGTTCCCATGCATTTTGAAGTCAGCCCAGCGTTTCACCATGAATTTAAGGCTGAAGTTTACGGGCATCAGATTTATCATATTGAGCTCTGTTGGAATTAGCCAGTAGTTAAGTGAAATGCTTTTACATTTCACGGTACCAAACTGAGCAACAGGCTCCAAATGTAAAGGAGGGAATTGCTATCACATACAGGCAGCCTCTGTGATCTTGTTCTCTAATAACTACTAAGTATGCTGAGTGTTTTCCTTATGTCAGGAACTGTTCTAAGCGCTTTTCATTTATTAAGTCATCTAACTCTTCAATGAACTCTTTGAAGTAGGTTCTATTATTATCTACCGTTATAGTGAATCATGAAGAGGTTATGGGATTTGCATAACAGCATTCATAAGAAAGCTGTGATTTCAAAGCAGGCACTATGGCTCTGCGGTCCTTTATCTTAACCACTGTCCTACACGGCCTCCCATCTAACACCCAGGAAAAATAGAAATTTGGGAGAAGAAATGAATAGATATGACCAAGGAAAGTAGGAACAACTCGACATTAACCTGGCATTTTGTGACCCAGACTTTTATTCTTCTTTCATGAAATGGTCATTCCCTTGCAACACTAAATATAACTAACTCTTTAAGGACCAGACCAAATTCTACTTCTTTGATGAAGCCTTTTATGACCTCTCCATTACACCTGTACTTTCCTCTCAATTTTGTTGTAAACCTAAAACTGCTGTAAAAATTAAAGTCCTAAAAAATTCAGTGTTCTGGGCTTCCCTGGTGGCGCAGTGATTGAGAGTCTGCCTGCCGATACAGGGGACACAGGTTCGTGCCCCAGTCCGGGAAGATCCCACATGCCGCGGAGCGGCTGGGCCTGTGAGCAATGGCCACTGAGCCTGAGCGTCCGGAGCCTGTGCTCCGCAACGGCAGAGGCCACAACAGTGAGAGACCCGCGTACCACAAAAAAAAAAAAAAAAAAAAAAAAAAAAAAAAAATTCAGTGTTCTGATTTATAACTATGATTTTTGTTCATAGAATCATTCATTTTTATTCATTGCTCAAAGATTCATTGACTGCATCTGTGAACCATGTATCAAGTATAAAAAGAATAAGGTGAGATAACTGATCTTGAGCATCTCACTTCGAATATGAAAAAGATAGTATTGATCTCACATATAAAATTCATATGTAATCCTGTGGTTAACATAAAAAAATCAGAATTATAATCAGTTATAATTAAGCCACTTTTATTTGCATGGTTTCTTAAGCAGCAAGAGGTAGGTCTCTGAAAATTCTCAAAGAAATGGATTAATGAAGAAGTTATTGAAGAAATGGATTGTGGAAATATTAGTTTACTAAAATAAACATAATAAAAATAGTACACTGAATAAAGAGAATGTTAGTGACTTTTTATACATCTACTCAACTTCAGTAAGTACAAATTATACAATGGATTGTATTTACCCTACTTGGTCTCTAAAAATTTGACATAAACTCCTGCAATACCCTCACAATTCAATATTATTCTTGTTAAGTGCATTTTGCTTTGTTGCAGACATTATGCTTCCCTGTAAACATATTTTCACGATATCTGTATCCCACAGAATTTGTAAATAACAATTTACTGAGATATAATTCATATGCCCTGCAATCACACATTTAATGTGTGCAATTATATGTTTTTTAGAATATTCTGAGCTGGACAATCATCACCACAATCCGTTTTAAAACATTTTCATCACCCTTAAAAGAAACTTCATAGACATTAGCAGTCACTCCCCATTCTCCCTCCCCAAATGCTCCCAACACTTAAACAATCAGGAAAGTGGTTTCTGTATTATAGATTCGCCTACCCTGAACATCTCATGTAAATAGAGTCATATAATATTGTCTTTATGACTGATTTCTTTCAATTAGCATGTTTTCAAGATTTAACCATGTTGTATCATGTGTCAACAACTCATTGATTTTTATTGTCAAATAATAACCCATTATATAGATATACTATATTTTGTTTATTCATTCATCATTCATGGTAAGATTTGTGTTGTTTCCACCTTGGGCCTATTATGAATAATACTGCTATGTCTATTCATAAACGTTTTTGTGTGGACATATGTTTTCACTGATCTCAAGAATATTCAGAGAAATGAAAATACTGGGTCATATGGTAACTATATGTTTAACTTTTCAAGGGACTGTGCAAGCTTTTTCAAAGTGAATGCACAGATTTTTTTATTCCAACAATAACCAAGCAGGACTCTATGTGGCCTTCCCAGGACAGAACCTACTCCCACCCCATGTCCTCCACCTTCCCCTCGTCTATAGAAAAATGTTAGCCTCCTAGGCCTTCCCAGAGTTCCAAAGAATACATTTAATCACAGAAGCAAGGAAAATGCAGAAATAAAAGAGTCAAGCAAGAAAAAGTGATAACAGGTTAGCCATTAAACAAAATCAAGGACATTTAGTTCCTCCTCAAGGGCTACAGATAATATTCTGAGCCATGTCCTTTGAGCTGTTTTTCAGATACTGAAACCCCCACCAGGTGGAAGAAGTTAACTGTATGCTGCCCACAAGCACATAGACCCCAGACTGGTTGGAACCAGAAGGTTGATGATGTTGATTACCAATTACCTCACCACCAACCCATCAGAAGAATGTTCACAAGCTAATCACACATTCCACAACTCCCCTTCCTCACTCTTTTTTTTTTAAATAGAATGTGATTACTAATTTTTTTCTTAATTTTTATTTATTTATTTTTGGGCTGCATTGGGTAATAAAAATCCAAAGTAAATCATTACATACTTACTGAGATATGTTTTATCCACAGAACACTTTTGACAACAAATGTGTGAGGTTTTTCCTCACACTGACAATTTTTAAACTCTCCAGACACCAGCTAGATGTTCCAGCTTAACTTAATTCATCTGGATTTAGCATCAGATTCCCACAAGTTAAAGACCCAGTCCCACAAGACTGCCCTCACTTCAGACGCCAGTTCACAAGTCCTGGGCTTCTCATAATTCGGACTGACGAGCTACAAATTAGGGGTTGCCATTCTCCCCTGCTTTGGTTTGACAGTTTGCTAGAAACAGTCACAGAACTCAGGGAAACAGGTTACTTCCTATCACTGGTTTATTATTGAAGATGCAATTCAGGAATAGACAAATGGAAGAGATGCATACATAGGTCAAGGCACAGGAGAAGAAGCACAGAACTTCCATGCCTTCCCTAGGTGTGTTACTCTCTCAGAACCTTGATGTGTTCACCAACTCAGAAGTTATCCAAATCCTATCATTTAAGGTTTTTCATGGAGGTTTCATTACATAGGATGATTCATTAAGTCATTGGCCATTGGTGATGAACTTAATCTCCAGCCCCTCTCCTCTTCTCAAAGGTTGGATGGGGGTGGGGCTGAAAGTTCCAACTCTCTCATCTTGCCTTGGTTTTCCTGGGGACCAGCATCGGTCCTGAAACTATCTAGGGGACCCCAGCCACCAATCATCTCATTATCATACAAATGATACTATTATCATTCTGGAGATTCCAAGGGTCTTAGAAGCTCTTTTGTCAGAACCTAGAGACTAACACCACATATTATTATAAAAATGCTTCTAGCACTCCTATCACACAGGAAATTACAAGGGTTTTAGGAACTCTGCACCAGGAACCAGGGACAAAGACAAATACACGTTTCTTAGTATATGATAATATCACACAAAGCCATGTAGCCTCACGACAACTCTCAAAATACACCCACTTTATAGATGAGAGAATTGAGAGACTGAAAGGTGGAACAAACTGCCAAAGTAACAAGAGTTTGTAGGTGGCAAATCTGGAATCCAAAATTTGATGCCTCTCTCTTTGAGGCTTGAATCCATTTATTGTGGATTAAGCTGCTGTATGTTTCTAGCTGGATAAATTTTCCAGTATGAGTCTTTCCTCATATGTCCTTTAAAGGATGTAGAGCAGTTGTCATCCTGATACTTTTTATTCATAACCCTGATGATTATCTCTTTTGTCCTCATTCCAGATGTCATCCATTATTGATGGACTTCTTTTAACACCTGTCTCAGTGTTCAGACAATCCATGAATACAAGTTAAAGGTGTACACTGTGTCCCATTTATTCAGAGGCTTTAAACAAGATCCCAATGCATCCTGAGTAATCACTGCTTGGGCAAACAAGCCTAGAATGTTGTTAGTTTGTGCTGTTGAACATAAATCTTTTAAAAATATTACTTAATACATAATCATCTGGCCATTTATACGTTGTATGCTTGCTGAGAGCACACACACACACACATTAAAAAGATTAAAATTTGGTGCAAAGCTACCAAGAATCCCTATTATACTTCAGAAAAGGTAGGAGTCAAGGTAGAGAAGGGTAGGAAACAGATATAATACAGGTAGAAGGAAGGGTAACTTAAAACACTCAGGAATTTAAATTCTGCCCACCATCCTTGAAAATATTAAATGCTTTTAAGGACATTCTCTTTTCCTTCTCCTTCTTCTTCTTCCTCCCCCCACCCTTCCTCCTCCTTCTCCTTTTTCTAACAACCTCAAACACATAGTAGTACAAAGAAAATGTTTTGCTTTATCCTGGACTATTTGAGTATACGGTGTTCTGCCTTATCATCCCAAAGTAATAAGTAAAGTAAGACTTTACTGTGGATTTCCTATGAGTAAGGACATTCACCTGACAGAGGGGGTTTGATTTCTTTTTGCTTTGAATATTTATAGATATTGAAGTTAAATCTCCTCCAGGGCAGAGACATCCTTATTTTACTATTCATTTACTTATTTGTTCAACAAATATTTATTTAGCATACCTGTGAGTACAGTATTTGGAGTGCTTGTAATGTATTACTTGATATGGGTCCTGGTTGCATGGTTGTGCTCAGGTGGTGAACAATACTCAAGCTGGATACTTACATGTGCACTTTTCTGTATGTACTTAAACATTCTTTTAAAATTTCTGAAAATGTGATACAATTAAACTTAAAATAAATCTCACGTGTTGGTTGCACAAGCATGTGAATGCATTTAATGTCACTGAACGCTGCACTTAAAAATGGCTGTAAGTTTTAAGTTATTCATGTTTTACCATGATAAAAAAAATAAACACATGGATGGACCTAGAGATTATTATACTAAGTGAAGTAAGTCAGAAAGAGAAAGACAGATATCATATCACTTATATGTGGAATTAAAATATGACACAAATGAACTTATTTATGAAGCAGAAACAGACTCACCGACATAGAAAACAAACATAGTTACCAAAGGGGAAAGGGGGTGGGGGAGGGATAAATTAGGAGTTTGGGATTAGCAGCTACAAACTGCTATATATAAAATAGATAAACAACAAGGTCACACTGTATAGCACAAGGAACTATATTCAATATCCTGTAATAAACCATAATGGAAAAGAATATATATATATATATATATATATATATATATATATATATATATATATACTGAATCACTTTGCTGTATACCTGAAACTAACGCAACATTGTAAATCAACTATACTTCAATTTAAATAAATGAATAAATAAATAAACAAACCTCATGAGTGTTATACAAAAGAGAAAAAGAGAGAGAGGATGATTTCTGGTTCTTCCTATGGGGCTTTTGAAAGGATATGTAATAAACTACAAGCAATAAGAAATTCAGTTTCTCCTTTAATTCTGTAGAACGAAATGATCTCTTTGTTTATAGGCTTACCTGCTATTCCTGTTTAATCTTAATGATAAGTCATTGGGTTACTCAGAAAACAATTGGAATAATTAAGATCTTACATAGTATATGTCAGTAACATTTCTTTGGTAAAGATATGTGTTATTCCTCTCATACATTTCTTCTTTTTTCCATCTTGTTTAGTGATTTTTTTTCAAGCAGGTATCTGAGGGATATTCCAAAGTTTCGTCTGCAGTTAAGAGTCCATTTATTTTCATCCATGATGCCTAAAAATACACTGTTCACATGAATTTCCTGCCCATTTAGGTCCAACCTCTCTGGATAATGACTAAAGTTAAATAATTTTTCTCTTACTGGAGCTCAAACTCTGTTCCAGAGATTGTGCTACACTGGGACAACAGAGATGAGTAGGACATTGTATTTTTCTCAAGGAGTTTTTATTTGTCCAGATGATAGATAACAAATAACTTCAATATACCATAGTAGTTATAAATATCAGTCTTTAATTTCTTCATTCATTCATTCCAGAAACAGTAGAGCATAACAGTTAGCAGGTCTTGAAACATACCTTTCAGGCCTGATTTCCAGTTCTGCTTTTTTGTAGTAGCCATGGGATTCGGGGCATATTACTAAACCCCAGTTTCTTCATCCCTATAAAGGGTAAAAAATATTACCTAACTCCTAGGATTATTGTAAAGATTACAACATGCAATAGGTGCAAAGATCTTATATGTGGCATATAATGCACATTATACAAATATTAATTATTCATTCATTTATGCATGCATCTGTAAACATTTCATTTTGCAGAGACTCATCTCAATTCCATTGCAGTGTCCAGCTGTCCTGGGTGTGAGTTTGTCACAGTAATTGTCTCAAGGGGTGAATGCTTTATTTCCAGCTTCGCTCCTTGTGTAGGGCAGGGAGACATTTAAAAAATAACCTGTTTCCTGTTATCTGTGAATACTTATATATACCTATGAATCAAGCATTTTGACCTGCTGACTTTTTAACTTAAATTCCTTCTCTTGGTAAAAAGACGCCTAAGTTTCTTGTGCTATTTCTGTGATTTCTTCCTCCCAATCTGGAGTTTTCCATTTGCTTCTGTTGGGGAGAAAAAGCTTTTCCTATATCCTGTTGGATTCACACTTGGGAACTGAGAATTAAACTGACAAAAACCAGACTTCCTTGGTGGTGCAGTGGTTAAGAATCCATTCGCCAATTCAGGGCACATGGGTTCGAGCCCTGGTCTGGGAAGATCTCACATGCCGCGGAGCAACTAAGACAGTGAGCCACAGCTACTGAGCCTGCACTCTAGAGCCCATGAGCCACAACTACTGAGCCTGCGTGCCACAACTACTGAAGCCCATGCGCCTAGAGCCCATGCTCCACAACAAGAGAAGCCGCCGCAATGAGAAGCATGCACACTGCAACAAAGAGTAGTCCCCGCTTGCTGCAACTAGAGAAAGCTCACGCAGCAATGAAGACCCAACACAGCCAAAAATAAATAAATACATAAATAAATAAATTTATATTTAAAAAAATGACAAAAACCAGATTTTCAAGAGAAGACAAATTTAATCATTTACACATGAGAGTTCACAGAAAAAATGTGACTCAAAGATGTGGGTAGAATTTGAGGAGGACAAGAAGGGCACTAAAGCGCAAACAAATGACTTTCTGGAAAGATACGGACCTTTAGCAGCATACATGGGAGATGATAAGTTTGTGACGATGGCTGTTTAGTGGGGTGTGGAGGCTTCTCATCGCCAGTGATGAGAGTCAACCATCTTCTCTGGTTGCTCCTGGGGAAGACATCTGTGGCAATGGAGGTTTTTGAGTTCTTTTGGGAGGCTCTGCTTTTAGGCAGATGAGAGACTTCAGGAACTCAAACGCCTTCTGCTCAAAATAACTTTTTTGCCACGCATATTCTGGACCCCTTCACTTGCTCCTCAGGATTGACTGACACACCGTCACCTTTCATCCGGTGATCACCCTCCCATTCCTTTACTTCTACTAAAGCTTTGCTAAGCATTCTCTCTACCCAGCACCTTTCTCAATTCGAATTTCCTTTTCAGGTTGCCATTCCTTCATTATCTCTTATTTGTTTGCCTTCTGGAGCAGACCTCCCAAGCATATCTGTCTCCCTCTTCTCTTCTTTTCATAGGGAATGCAAGAGTTAGTAATGGAACTTTTCTTTCTCAGCAGTCAGCTTTTTTTCTGAAGGAAATTAATGGGGATTTATCATGTCAGGCGCTCTCTTTAAAAAGGCACAGAAGGGCACACTGATTTTCTTGATCTTCCCCTTTGATGTGAAGTTGAAAGCCAGAGCCACTTACTGTCCTCTTACCTACAGTGATCTTTAGCGTTCCATTTCACTCTTACTGTTGACTTTGTATTAATCTGAACTTTTTTTAAAATGAACACATTAAACTAACAATAAGGAAAGATCAAACTGACTTTTCTCTCTGGCCCTCTTGACCCTTATTCCCACGTATGGGTTTTCCAACATCACTTGAAGGTCTCTGGGTAGCCGCCTTCCCTCTACATCTGGCTTATGGAAAATAAATGCTAGACTGGCACTGAGACATCATAATTTTGAATTTTGCTCTGTTGTTCATCTGGGTTATGACACACCACTCAGAGGCTGATAAAAATTCACTAATTTACCAAGCAAGACAGGCAATAATAAGGGACACATTTTTCTTCTCCAGGGATGATTACTATGAAAAGCACCTGCTGAACAGGGGATAAAAAACGGGGATACCAAGAATTATTTTTGCTCAGATATTTACTAGGTGTTTTACCATGAGCATTTTTTTGCACTCCAAAAACTTGTACATGAGAATTTTTATCATTTCAATGAAACAGTAAAAATAGTGGATGTGTACGAAAGCAATTTAAAAAATAATCTTGAGCTACCTGCAACAGGATCTAAGTGCATAAAGTGTTTAACAATGAAAAGCATATCGATAATTCCAATAGTTTGTATTCACCATGACCCAAATGCTGCCATCATTATGGGAGATATGGGGCACACGTGACCTCCAACAAGAGAGCAGAAAAGGAAAGAGCCTTGATGTGGACTCAGGCTTTGGAATCCAGCTAAATTCTAAGAGATACATCATACTAGGACATTTCCTATGGCTGGGAGAATGGCCACCATAACCCAGAGGTATTCCTTCGCAGTTGCCCCTAACATTAATGGGTTAGCCACCATGTCTGAGTTTCTAACGACAGTCACCAAGAAGTTTTCACAGACCAGAACTCTTAAATTTTCATTAATATAAATAAGAACCACTGGAATATTTGTTATAAATGCAGAGTCCCACACCCCATCCTCAAAAATTGTTGATTGTGAAACAGAGTCCATGCCATTACCCACGAGACCTTGCACAATTGAGTCCCTGCCCATCCCTTCCACCTCAACTTGCACCAGGTTCCCCTTTTGTTTTTCAGCTCCAGCCCTTCCTTTTTGCCTGCAATGTTTCCTCCTGCCAAAAGTCCTTGTCATATACTATTCTTTGCACCTGAAACACCTTTTCCTTCTTGCTTCACTTAGTAAATTCCTAGTTTTATTTTAGATGTTAGTTAAAACTTTCCCTTCTACAGGGAAGTATTCTCTGACTTTCTAGGCTCAATCAGATACCTTAATTATAAGTTCCCTCTCACACTGTGTAGCTTCCTCTCAGTAGTAATTTTATGTGTGTTTATCTAATTACTTAACTGATGTCTGACTCCTCTTTCAGGATATAAGCTCCATGTGAGCAAGAAGTTTACCTTTTCCACGTTATCACCAGTGCCCATGACAGAGCTTAGCACACAGTAACTGTTCAGTATATGTTCAGCACATGTTTTTTATCAGGGTTTTTATGATGATTTTCTGAAAGTGGCCTATAAATAAGACCTTGAGAAATAATGAATTAAGAAAGCACTAACCTACCTTGCTCCTCTAAGAACAACCTATAAGGAAAAACTCAAGACTCTTTTTCAGGAAATAATTCTATTTCCTGGGCAAATTAGGAGTCACAGAAAATTAACAACACAAGTCCAAGGTGTCTGACTGATAAGCCACACCACAGAAATTTGGAAATCAGTCAACCATCATTCCATATCGTTTGTGGGCTCAAGTTCATCAAGACTATATACCCTTTTATGTAATGTATATATATTTGTATTTTAGAGAAGTGCTTTCTTTCTTTATTTCTTTTTGACTGTGTTGGGTCTTTGTTGCTGCACGCCGTCTTCCTCTGGTTGCAGCAAGTGGGGGTTGCGGTGCGCAGGCTTCTCATTGCAGTGGCTTCTCTTGTTGCAGAGCACAGGCTCTAAGCGTGTGGGCTTCACTAGTTCTGGCGCGCAGGCTCAGTAGTTGTGGCTTGTCAGTTCTACAGCTCAGGCTCAGTAGTTGTGGCGCATGGGCTTAGTTGCTCCGCGGTATTTGGGATCTTCCTGGACCAGGGCTCGAACCCGTGTCTCCTGCATTGGCAGGCAGATCCTTAACCACTGAACCACCAGGGAAGTCCCTTATGCAATACATTTCATATTGGGTATTTTCTCAGTCTTCTTGTTTTATTTTAAAATCAAAGAGATTGTAGTTTTTAATAGGAGGTCCCACAAGCTTTGACACCTTCATGCCAACATGACTTTAATGATACTGTGGGACATCTTCTGGGCTCCTCATATAAGCATCATAGGTGTGGCAGAATGAGACAATATGTCAGCTCTCTTAAGCAGTATTTTATTCTGCCCTAAGCAATATTTAATTCCTCTATTTTTAATTAACTATTAAACAGGGTCACTTGCTCAGAAAGTATATTCTTTAACTCTCTTAGGATACATTTTAGCATTCAAGAATTTCACAGGTAGGACATTTTTATTAGGATACAGAGAATGGGCAATATCTACAGCAAAATCCTGGACTCCTTCAAGGCTGGATACATAATTTGCAGGACCCAGTACAAAAAGAAAATGTAGAACCCCCTGTTTAAAAACTAGGAGTGGGAAAATGCCATTAGTGGACCATTTTCCTTTCTTCAGGGTCTTCAGTGTTTTATGTGTTTTCTCTCTCTCTTTTTTTTTTTTTTTTTTCAGGCTCCGGACGCGCAGGCTCAGTGGCCATGGCTCATGGGCCCAGCTGCTCCACGGCATGTGGGATCTTCCCGGACCAGGGCACGAACCCGTGTCCCCTGCATCGGCAGGTGGACTCTCAACCACTGCGCCACTAGGGAAGCCCCCATGTGTTTTTATTGACTATTTAATGTTCCAAGTAAAGAAAAATTAAAATTTTAATTTACTAGCATATTTTTTTTCTTACTATTCATCTTTCATGCAAGGCCAGTTTTGAGTGAATGCACCATTTAAATTGCATGTGGAATCACTGAAATTAACAGAATTCATAAGTTTATGGCTTGACCAGGGAGGGTGCCTAAAACTGGCCAGAGCAATAAACACAAATCATACTCAGGAAGATTGGAAAGAGAAAGAAAGCATTGCCCCACTCACAGAGCTTGTCAAGAGAGTTCTCCTAGGCAAGTGACTCTCATGGGGCACGTGCAGACTCACAGAAACCAGTAGCCCCATTTTACCACAAGCCTGAGGATGATAGGTTAACACTTCCACCAGCTGCCAGACTGATGCGCCATATCTTCAACTGAAGCAAACTTTAAGATCATCTAAATAAATCCACACATATTTTACATGATGAAAGTGAAGTACAATGAGTTAAATAACTCATTCCTTGGATCACTGTTCATTAGTGACACAGCAACAGTCACAACCTTCATTTTCTAAATTTCACCCCAGAGATTTTTCTCTAACAAAACATGTTTTCCATAATAACATCTCCAAATATTCTCCAACATCATAAATGGAAATATCCAGTTGTTTCAATTTTTTTTTGCAGGAAGGCAACTAAACTTTACTGAAGAACTGCTATGTACATATTGTTTTTGTTTAAATTAAACTTTTTAGGACATAATTGTAAATGCATATGCAGTTACAAGAATAATATAGAAAGATCTCGTATACTTTTGAATCATTTTACCCGAAGGTAACATCTTGCAAAACTACAGTGCAATATCATAGCCAGGACATCAGCTTTGATACACTCAAGACTGAGAATCGGGCTTCCCTGGTGGCGCAGTGGTTGAGAGTCCGCCTGCCGATGCAGGGGACACGGGTTGGTGCCCCGGTCCGGGAAGATCCCACATGCCGCGGAGCAGCTGGGCCCGTGAGCCATGGCCGCTGAGCCTGCGCGTCCGGAGCCTGTGCTCCGCAACGGGAGAGGCCACAACAGTGAGACGCCCGCGTACAGAAAAAAAAAAAAAAAGACTGAGAATCCTTCCATCACTACATGATCCTCCCTATTGCCTTCACATACGCACATCCACTACCCTCTCCTACCACGTTCCTGACCCCTGGCAATCACTAACATGTTCTCCATTGCTATCATTTTTGTCAATTCAAAGTTGTTATATATATAGAATCATACAGTATGTAAACTTTTGGAGTTGGCTTTTTAAACTCAGCATAGTTCCCTGGAGTTTCATCCAGGTTTTTGTAGGTTTATTATTTATTGCTGAGTAGTATTTCATAGCTTGGATGTACTACAGTTTGTTTAATCATTTGCCCATTGAAGGGCATATGTGCTGTTTCCAGTTTGATACTATTACAAATAAATTTGCTATGAGAATGTATGTTTTTGTGTAAACATAACTAAGTTTTTGTATTTCATGTGTATTATATAGTCTCCATAGTATAGATAGCATATAGTATACAGTTAGGTGGATATCACATGTATATATACTAATATACATATTATGTATAATATATATTGTAACACATGGTGTCTACATATAATGTAACTTTTATATTGTATTAATTTTCTGTTTACCACAATCTTAGTGACTTAAACAACACAAATTTACTATCCTATATTTCTAGAGATCAGAGGTCCTAAAATGAAGGTGTCAGCAGGATGGCTCCTTCTGGAAGCTCTAGGGAGAATCTGTTTCCTTTCCTACCCATCTTTGAAAGGCCATTCTCACTTGTCACCTTTCCCTTTTCTTCCATCATCACTTCACCTTCTCTCTTACATTGCCTCTATTGCTTCCTTCTTATAAGGACTCTTGTGATTACATTGGGTCCATCTAGATGACCCAGGCTAATTCCCTCACCTCAATATCCTTAGCTAGATTATATCTGCAAAGTCCCTTTTGCCATGGAAGGTAACATATACACAAACTCTGTGGTTTAGGGGATGTACATCTTTGTGGGGACACTATTCTGTGTACCATATGTAGGGTAATATACTATATAGCATATATTACATGCAATATATTTATATCAATGTATAAATACATTGCACATACATAAACATTCATACACAGACTTACAGGATAGTGTCTGTCTTCTTCACTGCTTTATTGCCAGATCTATTGAGAATAGTGCTTCACACTGAACCTCACTCAATAAAATATTTGATAAATAAATAAGACCCTGTATCTTCTTCAACTTACGGAGAATATTTTCTAACAAGCTTCCTTTACTTAAAGAAAAAGATAACAAGGATTTTGTAATATGTATACTAAAGCTTGTTTGGAGGCAAACAATAATTATGATTGTTGTAACATCAAACTTCATTAAATCTACTGCAAAAATCTTCCAGCTAAATGTAGGGATTTGAAAAGGTCTTGATTTTGCGTAAAGCTTTGTTTCTGCAAAATAAAGAGAAGTAAGATGGAGGAATATTGCCCTAGATCTAATTGCAATCAATGAGGAATAATGGCTGGTAAGATAGACAGCTGAGACCCCTGACAGTGGCCCTTGATTCATTGAGGGTGGTCATTATTGAAGACAAGACAACATGGTTGGATCAGACATCTCTTGGGTCCTAAGTTCCTAAAAGACAACACAGATCACAAAGAATGGGAAAAGATGAAAGGGATGTTCTGACAGTATTATACTAATACTCTATTGTGAGGTGATGGATGTGTTAATTAACTCAGTAGTGGGAATCATTTTACAACACAGATGTACATCAAGTCATCACTTTCTGCACTTTAAATATATCACAATTCTATTTGTCAATTATACTCAGTAAAGTTGATTAAAAAACAAACACTCTTGAATCAACTGGGTGTCACTGAAAGAAAGGAAATAGGGATTGAGCAACCTACCAATGGACACACAAACTATTAACTTCCAAATGTATATTCTACTTTTACTACTAATACTAACTCATAAACATTTTATCCTGTCATTAGAATCTTTACATACACAATGACTTACATATAATTCCATCGTTTCCTGTATTTGCCTTGCCGTAAAAAAGGTTTGGAAACATTGATCTCTCTTACATCTCCTTACATCCTACCTATAGTTCGCATCATCTTCTTAACCATTCACCTTTATTGTACCTTCAAGTAACCTCAAAATGTGTGCTCTCTTCTTACTAGACTGTCTTTTGCAAACTTAAATGTTTGATGCAAACAATGCAAGGAAGAAAATACAGGAAAATTAGAAGATTTTTTTTAACTTTATTTTTTTAAGAAAGCCAGTTACAGGTTCATGGGAGCAAACAGCTAGTAACCAACTAAACAAGGGAAAGTCTATAACACAAATCCTGTTTAATAGGACTAGCAAGGTCTGGGGTCATGAAAGGTAGAAGAACAGTTTCACTATGAAACTAGTGACTGTTTATGTTTATAGAGTAGCAGAGTCATCTCAAGAAAATAGGGTCACAATTCCAAACAAGCTACTGCCCTGACCTTGTTAGCCTGCTTACAAATGCCTTATTATTCATTTCACCTATGTTAGCTTTTTACAAGTTCTCAGAGCAACTTTATAAAGCAGATATCATTGTTCCAACTTTACAGAAGGGGAAACATAAACTGATAGTTTATTTGACTGGATCCTCACCATTTGGTATTTTAGCTCAGAAAGCATCTGCTTAAAAATGTCTTTCTTCAACACCTTATCCATCACTACCAATCCTTTCTTTAATCTGCAACATATAACTCTCTTATTTTTCTGTTACAAGTCTCATTTTATATTACATTTAAATTTATTTATTTTTTGGTCTGTCTCTACCACACAAATATGTAAACTGTTTGAGGGTACAGTATGCATTTGTCTTGGTTTCTTCTGTTTTCCCAGAGCCAAGAATAACTGGCCCATAATCAGCACTCAGCATTTATTTTGGAGAGATCAAACACCGAGGTTTTGTGGACTGCAGAGATGTGACTACATGTAACAGGAGAATTCCGAAACATGCATAAGTTTAGAATCAGGCATTTAAATTTAGCCTGGTATTTCTTTTATGGAAAATATGATACATTTAGGGAAAACTGTGTAATTTTTTAAGTGACAGAATTTGAGGAATAAAAAGTTTAATAACTGTAATTTTTTTTTTAAGAAGATGTTTGGGGTAGGAGTTTATTAATTAATTTATTTATTTTTGCTGTGTTGGGTCTTCGTTTCTGCGCGAGGGCTTTCTCTAGTTGTGGCAAGCGGGGGCCACTCTTCATCGCGGTGCATGGGCCTCTCACTGTCGCGGCCTCTCTTGTTGCGGAGCACAGGCTCCAGACATGCAGGCTCAGTAGTTGTGGCTGACGGGCCTAGCTGCTCCACGGCACGTGGGATCTTCCCAGACCAGGGCTCGAACCCGTGTCCCCTGCATTAGCAGGCAGTCTCTCAACCACCGCGCCACCAGGGAAGCCCAATAACTGTAATTTTCCTGTACTTATGTGACAATTTTGTCTAGTTGCAGAGTGAAATGCAGTAAAAATCATTGTGCTGGCAATGAAATTAGCAAGTATGTCAAAGTTCTTTGATCCTTTTATTTATTACATTTCAAAAATGCCGCTTGTCACACACTGTAAAATATCTTCATGTAATATGAACACATCTTCCAGGTCATTTTTGCAAATGTGGATAATAAAATTCATTGTTTTCCTTTTTGCTACTAGCATGATATACTCTCATGCTATTGGTGCTTTAAAAAATGTTGGACATCGGCCAAGTCGTAATCAAGTGAAAATATTTAGGCTAGGCTAGATAATTCAGATAATTTAGATTAGGCTAGATAATTTCCCAAGCACTTTAAGTGGCTGCAACTTAGTTCTCTTAAACAGCATTGGCTCCATTCCCATCAACAGACTGGCATAATAGAGATACCTGTCAATGGGAAATTTTTCAAAAAATCCTTTCAGACATTGACAAGATGAATGATCTGTCTTGCAGGTGCACTATGTTCAGGTTCTTTGTGTCTAGTAAACAGACACCACAAGTGGTTTCCTGTCAGGCAGGTGCCAATGAAAAGTTTTCTTTTGCCTTTTTGAGAATAGGTAATTCACTTCATTAACTAAGCAGAAAAAATATCAGGCCCATTTTGTTTCTACACCACAGGTAACAAGTGATTTTTTAGTAACAGACATAGTTCTAGGGTCCCCACATATCACATATCCCTTTAGATTTAATAACTAGTATACCTAACAGCCACAGACATTAGGATTTGAAAATATTTGTTTTAAAAGGATAAGTTTGATCACTTTGTAGGAAGTAACACTTAAGCCTTAAAAACAAATTTCTTCCAAAAAGTGATAGGAGTTAGAGGAGAGCATATTAAAAATGGAAAAAAAAAATTTGTTTGTTTCAGTCCTCAAATCTTTACTGAGTACTGGCCAGATGCTATGTCCTATGTTATACAATGTCTATCAGGTCGTTTTGTGAGTTATTTCTACTTTCCCTTCAGGCCTCAGATGAGGAATCTTGTCCACAGAGAAGCCTTCCAAGAGGGGACCTTGTATTGTTTCATTCCCTTGTCATATATCCCTATATCCACCTTTATGAATCAATTATGAATATTATCACTGTTAATTTACAATGTGCGCGTTTCCCAACTCTCTGTAAGTTTCCAGAGATTAGAAACCGTGTCTGTTTTGTTTATCAACCCATCTCTAGTACCTATTACTGATTGCCATAAAACAGTTGCTCAATTGTTTCAGTATATGTATCTTGCATAAATGCAAATAATGAAAAATAAAATAATAATACGTAAAATGTAGATCTGCTAAAAGATACAGTAGGGGCCTATGACTTATATAAACCCTGGTACCTGTAAAAGTCAGGAAAATTTTCATAGGGAGAAGACAATATAATTTACTTTGCAAAGAAGGCAATCAGGGCCAAGCAGATATAAGGGCAGTAGAAAGGAAATAAGGGTGTAAGCCCAGAATGTATGGAAATCTACTAACTGGAGCATAGACTGTGAGGTACAGAAGTGCCAGGAAATAAATCCAGGGAAGCAACGCTTTCTAGTGGTCAAGCAGCAGTGACAGTGGCAGCTGCCACATCACTCCCACATTTCCATATACTGTGCCAGGAAAGAAGCAGTGGACCCAATGGATTTCAATAGTTTAATATTCACTCTGCAGCAGGCAGCATGAGCTTCGTGTTTCTTTTCCCCTGTCCCCAAGTCCCATGGGGAAGATAGGAAGCAGGCCCTTGTGAACAATGCACAGTGGATCTATAATACAACTGAGGAACCCTAGCTTTGTAATCCCACACCCCCATTTTTATAAAGAGAAACCTGAACAACCTTTGCCTGGCAGGGAGGCATTATCTTTATTATCCTAGTTCAGAAATATATCTGCCTTCTGACCAAGAGGGAGAGACTACCTCTAGCTTCCGCAGCTGTCTGCTATGCAAACCTCCTTGGGAACAAACTCTGTCACAAGGTAATGTAGAAATGTCTTGGAGAGAACTGCTTCTCAACAGTGGTGAGAATACATTTTTGAAAAGGGCTTCTTTATTCATTAAGACATTTTAATTTATATTTTTCTGGTGATGGGGAAATAATGACTAACCGAATGTGAGTGAAAAGTGGTACTATATTTCTAGATGAGAGAGTTAAAAAAATGTTCTCATCAAGGATGACAGGTGAGTAGTAGTTGCCTCATATCTCAAATACCCAAACACTAAATGCCTAGAGTATCCAACCAATTTAGTCACTGGACCTATCTTCTGAGATATACGCATAGAAACTCTTAGTGGAATGTAAATTTATAGTGATGACTAGAGTTCAAAACTTTTCTGGGTTTCTTTAGAATTTTGTGTGTGTCAATTCACACTTTGAATTACTTCACATCTTATAGCACATAAAACCTTTATGGCATGTAATGTGATTCTTTTGTTCATATCACCTTCCCAAAAGCCAGATTTCCTTTCGTCTTCCAAATTTCAATACGAGATGTTTTTTTTTCTCCTTGCAATGACTTATTTCAGAACAGTAACTTTTTATGAACAACTATGTCTATTACAAAGTTAAGTTTCAGAGTTGCTTTACACTTAGATCTTCTTCTAGTAAAAATGTTCCCACAGTGAAGATTTTCTCTTTGAAACGTTAATAAAGCGGAGGAGATGATGTTAGGTGTAGAAAATGAGAGCTATATTCTTTGCTTTCTAGACAGGTATTAAATTAAAATTAATCATAAATTTAATTCACCAGAGATGGTGGATGTTTGAAGAAAATGAGAATGAAAATGGGTCTAATTCACCCATTTGACATTTATTTAGTGTTTTATATAGTCTAGGCCTTCTCATGTTTTCGTGGAATCACAAGAAAAGAATAATTCTTGGTGTATACCCTCAGGGAGGCTTCAGCATAGTGATATAAACAAAAGGAAGAAACCCTTTTTAAAAAGCACGGAAACCTTGAATACGTTAATACACACAGTAGAATAAGAAGTTTCTCCCCATGGAGTTTTATACAAAGTTGTTTAGCAGAGAACCAGAATGAGATATTGGTTTTGAGGTATGAGTAGAGATTAATAAAGTAGAGTCTGAAAGGAACGATAGAAAGAATGGTATGTCACATTAAAGGAAATATGTGAAAATGTGTGTTATTTTAAGGAAATCCTAGAATGTGTGTGAGAGGCAGGGCTGGGATTACAGACTGAAGGAGTCACAGGAAAGGGACAGGATATGAGACGACAACGTTAGGTTGGAGCAGGTCACAAATGTCCTTGGATGCCTTGCTGCACAAGCGCTTTGATTTTATTTTTTTAGAGGTGATATAAATCAACAAGAAACTTTTGACCCCTGTTCTAAAAAGGGTAATTAAAAAATATTGTGGGAGTGTTTTGGGAGGAGACAAACCTGGATGCAAGGTAGGACTCCAGTTGAAATTGGAACATTAGAAGTGAGAATGGTGAAAAAATAAGGAATTGGAATATATTTCCAAAATTGATAATATTTGGTAACTGGCTGGGGTATGGGTATGAAAACAGAAGTAAGAAAGTTCATGAGATCTGGAGTTCAAACTAGAAATAGATTAGTATTTTGGGGAGACTGAAAATGAATTTGAAAGTAGGATAACATGAAAAAGAGCTTAGAGTTCATCCAAGTTGTCATCCAGATGCCTTAATGCATTCTATGAAGCAGAAAACTTTATTTAACGTGACTGTGTATTAGTAACTTCACTGGAAGGTCTAAACCTAGAAAACAGATATGAACAATCTGATTCATGTCCCTCTTTGCACTTAATCAATGAAATTGCAAATCAACAAAATGGAGTGTAAATAACTTGGCAGTTTTTCTAATAGTCTTGTGAGACTAATTATCAATAAAATCAATGTATTGTATACCAGAAATATCCTATTGAAACTCTGCAAAATCAAAACAAACAAATCATGTGTTTATTTTCTTCCCTTGTGAAGGAGGAAATGATTGTTTGGTCAATGCAATTGATATATCATTATGTGAAGTATAGTAATAACAATTGTACACCTTTCTCAGTGCTGGAGCACTGCCTAGAAAATAGTGTGTCCTTAATAAGCATTTGCATGAAAGGAAAACTCAGTTCTCCAGATGTTATCTGCAGACTCTAGTATGTCAGTAGAATTTAAAATTTTACACACGACCTTTGATAATTCAAGTTATTCTTGTGTTAACTATTTTAACATCCGATATTAAGCTTATAATTGCATAAAAGTCTTTAAAGGTGCTCAGTAACTTTTTGTTTGAGGTCACATTTCCCAATAGCTGAACTCAGGCCCAGCCCAGGAGAATTCAAGGATCACAGCAGTTTAGTGTGTCAGTGAAGAGATGGGTGCCCCTCTGTGAGTCTGGCACTGTCTAATCTGGGTTATAAACTAGCAAAGCTCAAATCATACATGCCTTCCCTGCTCAGACTCAGATCTACTCAGAGAATGTGCCTCTACCTTAAACATGAAAACTCCTAGTAATTCCTCACCCCTACAGGGCTGGGTTTGTTCAAAACTGGTATGACAATTTGGTATTTGGAGAGTGTGAATTAGGATAAGGGAAAGTCAGTAACCTTGAGTTATGAGGTCAAGATTTACAGAATACCGATAAGAGGTCTTGGCTCCAGAGGAACTGTATTTATTTGAATCCTGGTACTGCCAGTTACTTATTGTAAGTATCTAGGATACAACAGACTTGTCTGATCATTCCAAAATAATAGTTGGTGTTAATTATATGCCAATTATCATCCTTGGCTCAAGGAATACAGAAGAAAACAAGACAAATGCATTCTGTACCCTCAGAGAGTTTACATTCTTATGGTAGAGATAACCAAAAAAAAAAAGTTAAATGAAATATAAAATTAATATTGTAGTAAAGAAATTAAAATAATATTACATGATGGAGCAATACAGGAAAGGGAACATATTGAAAGAAAGGCCAATTCAAGTCTCTACTGAAAACCTCTATGGGATTTACTAGGAGCAGGGCATTCAAGGGAAATACCAGGGTACTGTACATCATAGACAATCAGAGTGGGGAGGCATCTGCTAGTCCAGGGCTGCTCTAATAATCACTTACTGAAGACCAAAGATAAAATAATCGGAATGGAGTAAACTGATGAGATACCAAGTTTAATTTTTATTGCATGCTTTTTTTCTTCAGTTGTGCACATATAACATTCCTGACATGCCCACAGAACGCACCCTGGTTTTAGACAGGACCCACTTCTTTACACTAAAAATTATACTTCATCATTATTACACAGATATGGGGTGATAAGGCAGATACACCAGTATAAATTCAACACCACTCCAGAATACAGAACTCAACATGCCCACCATCCTGTTTGCCGGACACAGATATCCTTCTCCTATGTAGCACACAAGGAACACATCTATTACAACACTTAGGTATTCAAAATTTACATACAATTTCTCTATATATATCCTGTGATACTGTTTGATATTCAATCTGGGACAGAAACCGAAGTATTACTCCCCCCCTTTATATTTTGCTAATATATTTTGAGAGTGCACATTGAGATTAATTATATAAGATATAGATTGGTGGTTATGAAGAGTGGTGGTTAAAGCATCTGGAGACTGAAAATAAGCCCATATGTCCTTGACTTAAGAGGGTTTTTTACAGCTGACCAAAACTGATCAAAAAAAAAAAAAGGCAAGTATCTCCTTGAAGCCATTAAAGAAGAGGTTCTTTACACACACCACATATGCATGTACTACTTTCTGGGCAGTGTATATTGTTGAGACAAACGATAATAAAATGATTTGTCAAACTTATGCACCAAGGACAAATAATAAAATACTAAGAAATCCAATTTAATTGTCTTTCAAATGCCTAAAGCTGAACTCCTGATTAAACTGGTTATTATCTGTGATGATTTTAAAAATTTCTCTCAACATGGACAAAACACAGTAGAGAAAATACTTCCAGCAAAAAAAAGTGACATTGGTTATGAGAACTAAAAACTGATGTTTTTTCATATTCCTTTTATTTAAATTCATGGCACTGAATTTGTGATAAAATTATAAAAATAATAGAGATTCACTAACGTCACCATTTTAACAAGGACATTTGGTTTTAATATAATAATGGATATATGAACACATTCCCATTCTGAATTATGCAAGTACAGTTGACCCCTGAACAACTCGGGGGTTAGGGGCATGAATCCCCTGCATAGTCGAAAATCCAAGGATAACTTTTGACTCCCCCAAAACTTTACTAATAGCCTACTGTTGACTGGAAGCCACATAACATAAACAGTCAATTAACACATATTTTGTATGTTATATGTGTTATATATGAATTCTTCCAGCAAAGTAAGCTAGAGAAAATAAAATGTTCTTAAGGAAATCATAAGAAAGACAAAATACATTTATAGTACTAGACTGTATTTATCTATACTGTAAGTTTATTTTGCCTGTTTACAAGATGAATTGTCTGTCGGTACCTACATCAACATTGTCTTATACGATACAAAACACTGTAGATGTTATACATATTACTAACACCAGACATAAAAAAGGGAAAAGATAATGTGAAAAGAAATCATATTTATTTACAGATATAATGATTCCTGCATTGATAATGAACAAGTAGCAATATGATTGCTTTATGGTAGCCTAACGCCAACTGCCAAATGACTACATGACAAAGGTATAAGTTGAAGATTCTTTGTAGTTTAGAGAGTTTACACAATTTATACTGGAGATTTCATTTTCTATCACAAAATGGTCTTGAAATGAAATCAGAATTGAAGAGGTTTTTTGTTTTTGTTTTCCCCAAGATAACTAGTTTATTCTTATCCCTTTGGGACCTTTCTTTCTCACCTGTGGGGCTCAGTAAACAAGAATATCAAGGAAACATTCAATATCAATGGAATAACCAAACATATGGACAGAAATGTTCACAGTGAAATTTCATTTCTATCTCACCCTGTACTGCATTAAAATATTAAAAATGGATTTCACTGTATCAAATCAACATGCTGTACACCTTAAACTTATACAATGTTATATGTCAATTACATCTCAATAAAGCTGGAAAAAAAGAAAAGCGTTTCTGATTAAAAAAATACTGCAGGAGGTGATTGTGGCACTTTTCAGGGTCTTGGCTTTTTTCTGGGGGACAGGGTTACTGAGTTTATGGAGTAATCATGGGCGAGATTATGGAGTAATCATGGAGTAATTAGTGTTTGCTCATGTTTGCCTAATAAATACAACAGCCACAGGAACCGCAATTCTTAAGAACTTGGTACTCTCAGTACTGATTCATTTACAATTATTGATGGATATCAGATAAGCAGAGATGTTGAAAACATTTTTTCTTACAAAGAAGCAATATCAGCAAGAACCAAGATCAAGTTGTCATGGAATTCTCATAACAATTAAATGACAATGGGTCTGAAAGTTTGTGGAAGTGAGTTTAGAAAATCTTCTGAACAATGACCTTTCTTTTTCCTGTAGCTTTACTACTATGGTTGCAGCTAGGCTCCCCAAAAGTACATTACTACCTTTGGCTGATGTCCTCTGGGGTTCTTAAATGGCTCTTTTAATCTGTAGAGGTTATACGGCTAGTTGGCTATAGGAGGATCATTATAAAAGAACATCCAGATAATGGAATTTTACTCACATGATGCACTGGAAGATCTACAACTGGATAAACCATTTCCTGAGCTGAGAGAACATTTTCAGTCTTATGATTTGGATCATACGGGGGGAAAAGGTCCATAGCCACACTCCACAGACTATAATCATCGCTAAATATTTAGCACAGTGGAACAGTGAAACAAATGGATGAACACCTAAAATGTATAAAGAAAAAGAGGACTTTAGATACGTGATTAGATACGGGGTTCTAAAGAATGAAATTGGGGCTCCAGAAGTGAATTTTGAAGAAGCTATTAAAAATATAAACACAGCAATAAATATAACTCAGACTCTAATCAATATTGAAGATATATTTAATGATGATTGCTGCTTGAATATCAGCAAATAGACACCATCCTTTTGGATTTCAGCTTATGCCTTAAATGACTGTGTGGCCAAGGAGGACCAAAGATGCCTGTTTGAGGCATAACTTCCTACATGATTGCAGATTTTGGTGTGTATATATAAAACTGCAAAATGTTTACAGTGTTAAAGCGAAGAAAGAGATGCTTCTTCTGTGAATGATTATGTTGACAAAGTACTGCAGTCCATAGGCCAAGCAATGGAAGCTGTTTCAGAGAAAGAATTAAATTTTTTCTGCAGTAATTCTTCATTTCTTGGAGTTGGTAGATGTTGATCTTTAACTAAAAAATGTGGTTTGGACACAATTAATAAAGATGGAATCATTTCCAGTACGAACATTCCAGATAACGAGACAGTACTGTACTTAATGTTATGGGCTGTTGACGGATTTCATAAAGGACATAGTAGACATCCAGGGGTATCTATTAGGTTGAAGAAAACATAGGAAAGTCTTATCTCACTTGTTTCCTTTAGGAATATAGGTTATCTGTAATGGTGAAAGATGATTATGTCCACAAATTGTGTTGTTATGGAACTGCTGAGCCACACATGATTACTGCTGCCCAACGGGTTACAACAGTTACCACTGAACATTGCCATTTTTAATAACCTACTTATATCTGCATGTCATAAACTTCAGGAACTTCCTCATTATAAAAGAAGCACCCAGTGCAGTGTGTTAATAATCAAAATTATAACTGTCTTCAGATTGTGCTCGTCTATAAAATTCAAAGGGAAAACTTCTAAATTGTTGTTTTATTAATAATCCTTTTTCTCACTTGTAAAAAGAAAAAAAATGTATTTCAAGTTATTCTGCTATCTAATGACACACAAAGGACTGATACTATACTATACTCTTTATCATAATAAAGAGTAAACAATTTGGATGAAAACCTGAAGCCCACATTCCTAATGAGGGAATTTGATAATGGTGGGGGAAAAGGAGAAATGATCACTTTTCTTCCTTGAATCACTCTGTCTTTGCTTGATTTTTTGGATCCCATCCTCACTTGAGTTTCTTCTTACACTCTTTTTTTTTTGTTTTTTTTTTTTGCGGTACGCGGGCCTCTCACTGTTGTGGCCTCTCCTGTTGCGGAGCACAGGCTCCGGACGCGCAGGCTCAGCGGCCATGTCTCACGGGCCCTGCTGCCCCGCGGCATGTGAGATCTTCCCGGACCAGGGCACGAACCCGTGTCCCCTGCATCGGCAGGCGGACTCTCAACCACTGCGCCACCAGGGAAGCCCCTCTTCTTACACTCTCACTGTTCTTTCTCAGTGTCCTTGGAAAGTTCTTCCTCACATTGCTGACATCAAAAAATTGCAATGCTCTGGGGCTTCATTCATGGACACTGTTCTCTCTTTTGCCTACATGCATACCTTAGGTGATATAATCCAATTGCTTTACTTTGAGTACCACCTTCAAAGGAATAAATCCAGATGCACACTTTAAATCCATCCTGCCTCCCTGCATTCTGAGTATACTATGTAACTGACAAGACGCGGTGGTTTCATCTTGGGTCAACCTGGCCAATCTGGGATAATATTTCCCATAATTCCCTACTATGTATATTTCCAAGTTAGGGTAGACCACAGAAGAAAATGAGATTTGAAAGCAAAGCCATGGACATTAAGTACTGAACGTGCCTGGTGCTGCCGCAGCTCACACACATTTCACTAGTCTGCTGGCTCACCTTGTTAATGAGGAAGGTCACACTATCCAATCCTTTCTGGCTGCCATTGCATTTTCTCTTGTCAACTTCTCTGGTTTAGGCCAAGCATGTCATGCATCTCTGTAGCAAAGTGATCCAGCTTCTTCTGCAAGGCAACCCTCATCATCGAGGTTAGAGGGAGTGAGAGAGAGACACATGTTCTGATTTGTTCTCACAGGTTTTCTTTTGTCATCGTAGGTTGATCCATGCTGTTTCAGGGCTCATTTTGTACTGTTTACTTTCTCTTGCCGTCTGTTTTCTCCCCAACTGCCAACGCTGCTGCGGAACAGTGATTTTAGGACCACGCCAGATGCAAAGATTACAGCTTTCCAAAAAATTCTTCATCAGTTCCAACAATTTTGGAAGTCTAATCTCTAGAATGCGCCCCTTCTTCCCTACCATTCTTACTGGTTCTGACTCCCTAACTGAATCCTAACTGATGTGCTACTTGACACTCAATACCTACTTGGCCTCTCAAATGCAATATATCCAAAACTGAAATTCTGACATTCCTCTACCACAAAATTTCTCTTTCTAATTTTCTCCAACATACATATAGCAACTTGATCTTTCTTTCTATTAAAGCCAAAAGTCTTGGTGTCACTCCCAATACCTCCCAGTACCACTCACACTCATATTCTACATTTCAGAAAATATTTTCAGTCTACGTTTAAAATGTATCTAGAATCCAACCTCTTTCTGTCCTCTTCATGGTACCCCATTCTATCCCAAGTAAATCATGTGTCACTGGGATGATTATATCAGTCTCCTAATTTGTCTTCCAGCATCTATTGCTGCTCCTAAGTCTATTACCAACTCACCAGACAGAGTAAGGCTGTTAGAAAACAAATAAGATAATGTTACTTCTTTGTTCAGAACCTCCTAAGGCTTCCCATCTCAGAGTAAAAGCAAAAGTTCGTACGCTGATTCAAAAGGCTTTACTTCATCTGGCGCCATCGTTATTCTCCTCATATTCTTATTCATTATTCTTCCCTCTGGCTTACCTCATCTACCCATACGGACCTCTCCTCACACCAGGCATTCTCCTGTCTCAGGATGTGCATGCTTGCTTTCCCCTCTGCCTGGAATGCTTTTTACAGACAGCAACACAACTTGTCCTTCACTTCCTTCCAGACTTTTTCTTGAAATCTTCCAGAACAACAACTTTAAGATTACAACCCCTATCCCCTCATAAAATATCTTCCTTCCCTGCTATATATTTTTGTTCTTAGCACTTAATACTGATTAAAATAATGTACATATATTTTACTTATTTATTTTATGTGTCATCTATTATATTACAAATTTGATGTGGGTAAAGATATCGGTTGTTCTGTCCGATAGTGTAACCTAAGTCCACAGTACCAAGTCTGCCAAATAGCAGGCCCTCAATAAATATTGTTGGATGGATAAAGAAATAGTAGTGTTACAATTAATACAGTGGCATAAGTCCATTAGGTCCTGAAAAAAAAAAAAAAAGAGGCTACTGTCATGGTATGGCATAGCTCCATTAAGAGACCTGTGTCATTTTGTCTGTCATGTTGAACCATATGAATTTCTAAGTCTTTTTGATTTATGTGAATAGAATTTCATGTGGTTCAACCAATATGTAAAATGAGATCCTACAAAATATATGGCAGGCTGGGTAAACTGCCTATGAATAATATTAGTCAGTTGTTGTGCTTTGTTTCTCAATGCTGATTGCTTTTCACTGCTGATAGTTTACAAATATAGTTCCCAAGTTCTAAAATCTACATACTAAGTGGATATCAGTAACTCTAATGATTAGATAGGTTGCCAAATATTCAGAACCCAATCACTTGTGATTCAGCTGCACCTCTGCAACTGCCTACAGGATAAATGCTGCCATTGATATTTTAATGGTACAAAGCTTAACTCTGGCATCCATGAGCTTTTTCAGCATCACGAACAGTGATCATTAAATGTCTTTTTCTTGTATTGTAGAAATATAAAAAGAAAAACATCAATACATCTACTAAAGATTTTGAACATTGAGTCTAGTTCTCATTTCCCCTTTATAATTCCCTTTTAAGTACTTGTCCATTGAACAGATCAGATATTTAATATTGAACAAAACTCTACAGTTTGTCTCTTTCATAGAGGTAAAAAAGAAAATAAAGATTTAGCTCTTTTACTCTCCAGTGGACAATAATTATGAGTTTGATACTCATTAAAAATATCTTTAAAATAATAGGCTAATAGTCACACATCTTCTCCATTACTTATTTTCAATCTACCTTAATAATAAGATGTGGCCATTATATCCAATCTATTTTTACAAGGGCAGAAAAAAATCTACAAGTAAGATAAAAATAAGAAAAAATGGAACATCAGTGCAGAGTTCCTTGAATCAATAAGGCATGAGAAAGGAAGAAACGTGTCCTTGTAATTTGGGGAGGCAGTTATAGATGGCATGCTGAATTGGTAATGGAAAAGAAATGATAAATGGGTGAGCAGCCAAAAAAAGGAAAAAAAAAGAAACATACTGATCTCCTGTGATGTGGTCAGCTAAGTGTTAGTTTTTTTCCATAGCAACTCTATTAGGTAAGTTTTTCTATCCCTGAATAAACTAAAGGTAAGAAACTTGTCTGAGCTATCATGTATATTACACATACAATACACATATTTTATATATTTATACCTTGTCACAAAAATGATTTGAAATAATTTTAAGAAATTGCAGCTAGTGAGCAATGGGAGTTAATTCAGAAGATATCTCTGTTTGATACCAAATACTTTGCTCTGGTAAGTAAATTACGTCATAATTCTTTAGGCAAATGAAAGTGTATCAATGACCAGATAAATATTTATTGCCTTTATTGCTTGCTAGAAAACATACCCCTTATTGGCTTTATCCTTTCTTTTTCTCACTTCTTCACTCCTTTATTGGTATTTCCTCCACTCTCAAATACACTATTTGCACTCAAAGCCTTCTAGGGTATATTTCTAGCAGAAGCCAAACTAAGACACATACTTGGCTTGATGGTCTCAATGGCCAACTCCAGCTCTATTTTTAAATGTCCTCAATACTTCAAAAGAATATGTCTAATGGCCTGACTTAAATGAATCATCTAGTAAATGTTTTCTGAATAAATTAATTGCTCTGGAGAGCTAATATAGACATCTGAAAAAAAAATAAAGAAGCCAGTTAGTACCTTCTGTAACCTTCATATTTTGAGGGAAACATGGCAGAAACTTCGACTTTAACTGAGTGTCCTGGTTGTCTGTCTGCTGCCTTCTCAGTTGACTAATACTAATGCTGCCTTCTCAGTTGACTAATACTTACGCTGCCTCTTTGTCTCCTACATTGCACTTGCCTCCAGTAATTCAATCTCTCAATGCCATTCTCTATTCTCTTGCTCATTTAGTTTGAACAATACCTAAAAAATATTCATTCCTTGAAGTCCTTCAAATTAAACCTTCAGTGCTGGGAATAAAAAGCTCTCTTTAAATTTAATAACACTGCCAGCTTTGAAAGCCTGCTCTAGGCACTGTAGCGAATATTTTTTCATTTTACATTAATAAAAAATTGAGGTAGTATAAGATTTATGTTGCAGAACAGTAACAGGCTTAGACAATTTAATTATTTTCCCCCATATGACCCAACTATTAAGTGACAGAGTCAGGTTTCAAACTTAAGCATGTATAACCCAGAGTATTTTCATTATATTATTTTCCAGAAAAACAAATATACTTATGCATACGCACACGAAGTTAAGAACAATTTGTCAACACTTCGCAGTAGGTGTTCAGTATCTGTGCCCTTGTAAGTGTTGATGAATAAATACCCAATTAAGGGATCCCCCAGTTTTCCTAGTAACAGATCCATTTTTCATTAGCTGTGTTACATCAAGAGACTTATTTAATTTCTTTAGGTCTCAAAAAACAAAGCAAAAGTGGAGAGCAAATACAGTACCCACTTAATGGTACTGGTGTTAGATTTGAATGAAACAGCAAATCTGAAGAGCTTGACATGATCCCTGGAGCATAATACATCACCCCAAACTGGAAACCATTATTGTTAATGATCTGAATAAAAAGTGGTTTAATGGTACATCAAGAAGTCTTTAAAAAGACAGAGGGCATGAGCTATAAAGGTAAGAAGTTCTATTTCTAGAATAGGGAAATAATGTTCCCCTATTATCCTTGCTTAATAAAATTTAGACTCTGTTGGAGATATTTCTAGAAATTCTATCACCGATAGCTTTGATGTGATGGGTAGTATGCTGACCCAGCAGAAGGAACATTTCCTTTGGAGACAATAACCCACAGAGAATATTGTATTATAAACAAAGGTCCTTTTCACAAATGTAAATGTTGAAGGCAAGCAAATTAAAAAAATAGAAAGAAAACAAGATTTCATGATGTAGCATGAAACAAAGAAGTGTTATTAAGGTTAGATCTACTCTGCACTTACGCTATAAATCATTTTCATTCTGGTGGCAAATGCAGACACAATTCATAATAGTCTTTCTATGATACATTAGACACTAACACTATAACCATAAAGTAAGTGCAAATAAAGCAAAAAATCCATTGTCCTTCCAGGGGAGAATTTGGGAAGGCATTTTAAGCAAAGCAAAGTTGACTGCAAACAGAAAATTGTTTCGAGAAGTTAGTGCATTTTTTAATTTCTCTTATGCTTTGGAAACATTCCAATTGGGCCCTTAGTAAAATTTACATGCATTGAACATCCGTCTAAAATCACAGAGAACAGTCCTGGAAGATGCTACTCATCCTCCCAGCATGAACAATGAATTGGAGATGACTGTGTATATATACACGTAGAGTCACTGCTGGGTTGAATGTGAACGTAACACGGGTAGGCTGGACGTGCAAGCGCTTTATCTCTGACTATTCAGTACCCGCTGCCTGAATCGTTGTCCTACATCTCATCTATTCAGCAGACTCGGAAGGTAATATAATGCAATGGACTGGGGTGATTTTGTTAACTCAACTGAATCTGAAGTTAGTGTGTGGCAAACATCATCACGGCACAATACAGTGTTACACAAGGTCGAAAATGCTAACTCTGTTTGTTGTGTAAGACAGGAGGCTGCCTCAAAGCTCCTTCAAAAGGATTTCCAAACAAACACTTTCCGGAAAGCTTTCAGTTTCACCACCTTCAGAGTTTCAGGTATGCATCTGGAGCGGACTGGAGAAGAGCTGAATGGTTTTCTCATTCTCTAGACCACATGTAAATACAGAACTCTGACCTATAACCTGTGGCAACCAGCCCACCCAACCTTTGTAATAATCCACCCAAAATGGACAAAACTTAGTTGGTAACGGTCAGCTTCCTAATTTTTGCCCCCGTTTCCACTTAGCCCTTCCTTACTCAGGGGCAAATGTGCTCCCCTACACAGTCACATCGGATGCCTCGCGTCTAGTTAGCCAGTCTTCAGCTTCACCAGGCTAACGACCTCCAATCAGTGCACACCTGAAGCCTTCCCTATTTGTTCCCCCACTACAAAGCTTCCCAACTCCCCTGCCTTTTAGTCTCTGCCAAGTGATGGTGGCTGACCCCTTTGTTAAGCAAACTCTGAATAAATAATTTTTGCTTGGTCTCATTTGGGCAGTATCCATTTATTTTTACAACAGTTTTATTGAAAAGTCTCTATTGTAGCAATCAATCAACAAGATTTTACCAGGGCCTAAGCTAGATTGTAAGAGAGCATTATACTTCATTAATTCTTTCCGAAACACACAGAAACAAAGTTTAATAAAATTTTATTTTGGGATACTAAGTCTCACTGCCAGATATTTTATTTAATATTCATGACATCTCTTGAAGATAAATATTATTTACTCCATTTATGGATGAGGAAACTAAGGCTTAGAAGGCTACGTAACTATAATTGGTTTCAAAAAAAAAAAAGCTGGGATTTGGCAGAGCTAATATTTGAACACACTTCAAACTGAATCTAGAGCCAAGATCTAAATTACTCCAAGAAGGCAATACAGTGCAGTGATTAAGAGATGAACCCTGATATCAGATGGCCTGGAGTGAGTTTACTAGCTGTAGACACTAGCATAAGCTGCTTCTGCTCTTTGTTCTTTAGTTTTCTCATCTGTAAAAGGATAAAATAATTTCTATCAAAAAGGAATGCTCTGATAATTGAGTTACTTCATAGAAAGCACTTAAAATAGCTCCTGAAAGTAGAAAGTACTCAATTTATGTTAATCATGAAGAAAGAAGGAATCTGAGGAGAGGAAGAAGATATAATGTTCTGCTTTTGTCCTCTTCTCTTGGGTAGACCTTCCACTTCTCGGTGCTAGTTGTAACCCAGATACAGAATGGGTTGCTTTAAAAAAATTTCTTAGAAAGTGTTATATTATGCTGAAAAGGCTAGCCTCGGCCAAAATGAACCTAACTATTGATTTACGTTTCATACACTGGTCATAATGCTTCCATCACCCATGATGGCTAACTTCAGTGCTGTTTCCACAGGAAATGTGTCCTGAGGTCCACTTCAAAAGTTGGAAATGCAGCTTCTTCTCCACCTCTCTCCCACTTCCCTAGATCTAGAGCATCTCTTCACTTCTAGGGGAGTTAGAATGATGTTTCTGCATCTCCCAGCATAGGTACAACAGTTCTTTATATACTTGAACAACTTGTTAAAAAGCGTAGAGGGAAGGCTGTGTTTCTTTATCCTAACCCTCTAAATTGATTCTCCCTTACATGTTCTCCTTGTATTGCCCTCAGGGTGATGAGAATTTAGAGGCATCCACTCTAGCACACCCTTCTGGTTCTGACTCTTTGCAAGTCTCTCAACTTAAAATAAGCTGTGAGCTTCAAAGAAAGAAGCTAGCAAAATACTTTGATTTTTCAAATTGTGTTTTATTTTGAAACCCCTCTGTGCTTCAGAGAGCATCAGTGTTAAGAAATGACTTAAAAATACTCTGTGTGTTGTTATACCTTATCAAATTTGGAAAATTTATTCTTTTTTATCTCCTTTACTTTGTGTCTGTCTTACTACTATTTCAGAGACCATCCTTGAGATTTCCCTTCACAAATAATGAAGGCTTCAAAATATCTTTAAGGAAACAGAGGGGCAAAAATGTATAATTCAGTAGCACATTTTAAAATTTAATCCAAAACCCTCCTTAATATCTTGCCAGCAGATGTTTTAAGAGGCCTCAATAAATAGAGCTCATGATCAATATCATTTGTTTTGTAGATTTTCTGCGATAAATCCTGAGAATAATTGTTAGCTTGGCAATCTGAAATTAAGACCCTAGTGAAAAACTGTTTTTCTCCCATGTGATAAAAAATTGTCTATGAATAGTCAGGGAGCATCTTCTCTGACTAATTGGGAAAAGAAAAGACCTTGAGGATTGAATTTTGGTTACGCTACTTGCTTGCTTTGTGACCTAGAAGAAAATATTTAAACTTCCGCATTTTAAATGGAGGGAATTAATAATTAACTTGAAATACCGTTTCTAGAATTATATAATGTACCTACCACAGTCATAGAGCATACGCCAAATCTAAGTTTCAAAAGAGTGGCTGGCTACTCCTGAATGCCCAAGTATGTGATTAGAGGGCTGGAAATTTCAGCCTCACCTCATCCTTCACCTCCACCGGAGGAGACAGGAGCTGGAGACTGAGCTCAATCACATGGCCTGTGACATAATCATACCTCAATAAAACTCTGAATCAAAGCTCAAAAATCTTCTTGGATGCTGAATATATTAATGTGCAAGGAGGGTGACACACCCTGGCACGGTAGCTCAGCATCTAGACTCCTCTCAGATTTTGCACCGTGTATCTCTTCCACTTGGCTGTTCTTGAATTGTATCCTTTATAGTAAAACTGGAATTCTAAGTATAGTGTTTTCCTGATTTCTGTAAGTCATTTGATGATGTTATTGAGACTGATGGGATCACAGAAACAAAATTCATAGCTGGCTGGTTAGAAGTACAGGTGACCCTGAGCTTTGTGGCTGATGAGTGAAGTGAGGTAGTCTCCTGGAGGATTTGACCTTTTAAACCTCTGGAGTTTGGCACCAACTCCAGGTAGTTAGTGCCTGAATTGAAATGAATTGCAGAACACCAGCTGGTGTCAGAGAATTGGGTTAGTAATAAAATAATAATATGATACTCAATGACCTCCCTACCAAGTGAAGAGTTTGAGTATCAGAGAACATAGCCAAAGGGGAACATGTGAATCAGGTTGCTCAAAAAGACAAATCAATGTGATTTTGGAAGAATGTACCTTGCTTCACATATATAGTTTGTCTAAGATTTTGCAATACTAAAATGCTATTACCCCTAAGAAATGTGACTACTTAAGTCCCCAGCCTCACTCACCAGACTTGACTCCAAATCAGTTGCAAGTGCGTTCAAAAACAGACCAGTCCTGTAAACACAGAATTGTGCCATATTTGAGAAAATTCAGAATAATTTGCTTAAGGAAAAACTGGAGTTTGTGGAGGGAAATGCACCTCCTAAGCATCTCTAAGCAGCAGAAAATGGGGATCATTAACCTCTCACAGATAATGAGAACACGGCCACAGTCACTGCATGCCATGCTCTCTGGAACTGCTGGGGTTGTGCTGGCACGTACAGAACATACAGAGAGGCTGTACATCTTGACAGATATAATGCAGGTAGATGTTGACAATTAGTTTCTTTAATGTCAATACGGTCTACATCACTGTATTTGTTCATGTCTCCCTAATCTCAAAGTCCTAAATCTAAATTAAACAAGCAACTGTACAAGTAGAGGAGGGAAATGACATCCTGATCATATACTGACAGAGTAGCACCCTGTATTCCTAGAAAATACTCAGGCTTCAGAGTCACAAGATGTGATTTCAAGTTACTGTCACTTAGTAGTGAGATTTGTGCTAAGTCACTTAAATTCTACGTCTCAAATTTTTAATTGATAAAATAGGGGTTAATAAATTATATCTCACATGGTTTAGAGGAGTTAAATGAAATAAGCTCATGGAAGTGATCTGTGAGATGCAAAGCTCTCTACACAATTTTGACATTTATTATTTTTATTTTCCTCTTAGTCACATAAACTACATGCTTTTTTATGCTGTAAATATCAGATACTGGTAGAGATTAATTAATAAACTTCCAGGCATAAAAATAAACATTATATTACTAACTTTTTACCAATTTTCAGCAAAATGAAGTCAGAATAAGACAAAAAGCAGTAACAAAGAGGAGAAAGAATATTCCCAACATATCTGAAGATCTGAGGTTACTTTTATGTGACGAGATATAATATTAATAGTAAAAATAGTAAAAAAAAAAAAAAAAGTTAAAAATACTAAAAATATTAATAGTACATGGAAGCAACCTAAGTGTCCATCAACAGAGAAATGGATAAAACAGATATTGTAAACATATACAATGGAATGAATACTACTCAGCCATAAAAAAGAATGAAATTCTGCCATTTGAACAACATGGATGGACCTAGAGGGTATTATGCTTAGTGAAATAAGTCAGACAGAGAAAGAAAAATACAGTATGTTATTACTTATACGTGGGATCTAAAAAATAAACTAGTGAATATAACAGAAACAGATTCACAGATATAGAGAACAAACTAGTAGGTTACTAGTGGGGAGAGGGAAAGGAGGAGGGGCAAGATAGGTATAGGGAATTTAGAGGTACAAATTACTATGTCAAGATAGGTATAAGGAATTTAGAGGTACAAACTACTACATATAAAATAAATAAGCTACAGGATATATTATATAGCACAGAAAAATACAGTCATTAACTTATAATAACTTTAAATAGAGTATAACCTATAAAAATATTGAATCATTATAAGTACATATGAAACTAATATAATATTATAAATTAACTATACTTCAATAAAAAATAAAAAAATTAAATTTAAGAATAAAAGATAAAAATATTAATAGTAAAAAAGTTAAAAAAATAATGTCACCCTATTTCCTAAAGTTTTATCATTAAAAATTATGCATACTACCCATGTGTCACCATGTTTGTACCAGATTTATGGTTCAGAATCAAAATTTAGAAGCTATCATTTATAAAAAAAGAGTACTGTGGAAAGTGCATTATGCTAGAAATTAAAATAACTTAAATTTAGCACTACTTTTGGGGTTAGCATTGAAAATGTTTAATTTTTCTCTGCCAATTACTCAAAAATATGACATGATTATTCATGTCAAATGATCCGAAACATATTAAACCTTCAAACCTCTATGGTATTTAGAATTTGCTTCTAGAATCTAGATAATCACAAGGTTAGTATAATAGGCATATTTATTCTTCCATTCTGTTAACAACATAACATTTTTATTACTTTAATCAACATGTGCTTTCACATCCACACTTTATTTGACCCTTAAAATTAAGCCAGTGAGAAAAGTGGGATAGAGAATACTATTCCCACCTTTTAAATGAGAAAGTTAGGTATAAACTAACACAAACAGATTAAATACTTTATTTGTGCAAATCACAGCATTCCAAATTGTTTTGACTCCATAATAGTTTACAGAGCATTATGTCCTTCTCCATTCCAAAATGGTATCTATCAAAATGTAAGTGAATATTCAGTTCAAGTGAGTAAACAAAATGTCCAGGAGTCCAAGGTTGGGGTTTTTGATTTTCACTACGTCTGATAATTTCTTTTGGTTTCTCTGTCATGGACCCCAATCCCAGTTATTCTGAATATAGAAACCACTGGGCAGCATCAAGATCATGTGAATTTCTGAAGATGAATAAGTGTACCCTCATCACTCACTACTGGAAACTAAACTCAAAAAGCACAACTCGGCCGATTAGAAGATTAATATGTACACACATGGAACACAGCATCTAGTCTTGTCATTTTGACTTCTGCTGAGTCTGAGTTTAATGGGTTTTCTTCTCAAGCTCTTGGTTTGACAGCTAAAGGGAATCCCTACAATACTAACAGGGTTAGGCTCTTGAGTTAGACTCTTAACCTTGTGCTTAAGATCCGATGGATATCTTGACATTTTAAAAGCATCCCTTCTAGCTCAGGTTATTTGAAATGAGAAATCTAAGGCCAGAGTTAATGAAAATAGATTCCACTTTTCTCTCAAACTTGGTGTTAGGACAACTGTATGTTTCTCTCCTTTCTAACAATACATGATTAATGATCATCTGAGCACAAAAAAGAAAGGAGAAATGTTAGCAAATGTAACTCACTGTGACAATGTTTGAAACAGCTATAACATCAAGGCAGCTAGTAAAAAGCATGTTAGAACAGCTGTTGCTAGTTTGTTTTTTTTTTTTTCATCAAGTTAGCATCAGGGCTATCCATAAAACTCTTCTCAACCACAACCAATCCATGAGCAGAGGGTATCCACAGGCATTTTCAGGAGGTCAGTAGCTGCAGCTCATGTTTCCATGTGAGGGCAGTGCCCAGAAGCACACATACAGCCCTGCAGGTTTACTCAAAATCATTTACCAAAAAATCAGAACAGAAAATTATAAAGAAAATCAATATAAAATAAAGCAAGATGCTATTAAGCAGAAAAGCCCTATAATTTAAGGTCAACCTATTAAAAAAAGAGAGTAAAGTCTCAAGAATTAATATGTTAACAATGGCATAAACGAAACTAAACAATCTGATCTACTCCACTGCGCCACTGTTGGACTTAAATCAAAACAGGGCACAAAATCTCTTCGGAATAAAGTAAAATGAAATAACTTGTCTAAAATTGGTATGTTGAAGAGTAAATATCCAAACTTAGGTTCTTCTGACTGCAAAGTCAAAACAGTTCTTGCCACAGCAGTTTGCTTTTCACTCAGGAATACTGACCAGGGATCAGGTAGATCAAATTTAAAGCACTGGAATCAGTCAAAGGAGAGCAAAGACAGGAATTCTCAGGAATGCAAAGGAACCAGAGTCAAAAACATGATTGAGAATCAATAAAAAATAATCTATGAAATCATCTATGGGGCTTCCCTGGTGGCGCAGTGGTTGAGAGTCCGCCTGCTGATGCAGGGGACATGGGTTCGTGCCCCGGTCCGGGAAGATCCCACATGCCGCGGAGCGGCTGGGCCCGTGAGCCATGGCCGCTGAGCCTGCGCGTCCGGAGCCTGTGCTCCGCAACGGGAGAGGCCACAACAGCGAGAGGCCCGCGGACCGCAAAAAAAAAAAAAAAAAAAAAAATCATCTATGGATAACATATGTAATGTATATATGCCATTTACCTAATGTATACATGTAAAACATGTATAGATGCGTACATATATATAGCTATAATCAAAATGTAAATTAATTTCAAAGGAAGTTTGATTTTTAAAACACAAAAGCAATTTTAGTTTCCAGAATAAAGCAGAATGAGACAAGCACAGAACTGTAATCTAGGAGTCAATCACAAAGGTCCTTATCAGATTTTGCAAGTATTTTGACCTTTACTCTGAATGATATGAGAGGCCACTACAGAGTTTTGAGGGGAAGAATGACATATATAACTTAAAGTTCAATAAAATTCCTCTGATTCCTATGTTAAGGAGGGATGAGGTGGATTCCAAAAGACCAATTAGGATGTTACCATAACAATCCAGAGAAAGAATGGTGGCTAGACCAACACAGCAGTGTTGAAGGTGAAACAGGATTGCTTGATGGACCCACTGTAGGGTATGAGAGAAAGAGAAGTGTCAAAAATGATGCTCAGTTTTGTTTTGTTGCTTTGTTTGGTTTTGTCTAAGTAACTTCCACAGATGAGGAATCCTGTGGGAGGAATAGGTTGGTAGAGTGCCAATGATTCTGGTGGTTCACTTGTAATCGTTGGAAGTGGCCTTGAGCAAGAAAGATGAATGAATAAATGCAGCATATTGTTTCACTGAAGGGGTTTCCCAGTCACAGGATCTTCTTATGAACTGAGTTTTGTACACACAGCACATACAGGCAGTGATAATAGTGATTATGCTGAAGCCCCAGGGATAGCACCATCAAGTGTGCTGTTTGGAGGAACTAATTTTATGAGCAGTAAAGAACAATTATCAAATGCAAAGCCTTACCTTCCCTGTCTCATGATAACACTTAAAAATCGAACATCCTGTGAAAGGATAAAAAAGGGAGGTGGAGGACCAGTAAAACTTTACAAACTAGGAATAAGTAAATTAGGACCATTAATTAAGAACCTACCCTAGCAGCATGACCCTAACACCTCTCACTGATTCATTATTAACAGTTATACATGGAAAATCATCTAAGATGTAACCTTTTTCCCAATTTTAAATTACATAAAAACAAGAAAACTAAATAATGATTGTGAAAAGAGCTAACATGAATAATGCTGACCTTGCCTTGGGTCTTTTCTAAGCACTTCCACACATACACCCTTTCTGTCCTCATATTAAACCCATGAGGTAGAGAGTATGATTATCTCTGTTTTCCAGATAAAAGAACTGATGTAAAGAATTGCCTAAAATAAATGAATAAATATTAAAAAAAATTTAAGATATGTATCAACCACCAAAAAAAAAAAAAAAAAGAATTTCCCATAAACTGAGGTGCTGAATTTACTAGAATCAATATTCAGCTCAGTCTCCTTGAACTGTAGCAGTTGAATCTATCCTAATGAAAATTGATCTTCAAAATGATGAACTCAAGACCCTGCAAAAGGCTTAAATTTTCAAGGAATTCATTGTTAACGAAAATTAAACATTTGGGGTTTTAGAAAGATTACAACTTATAGCCGTTTGTGGAAGATGGGGAGGAAAGGAAGTAGACTGAGCTTGTGTTACTTATGTTAACAAGGACATTTGATTGACCCAGATACTCATGTCAAAACCTCTGATTAACTGGCAATGAATTGAATAAGCAATTCTGTCAATTTAGTCATATTTTAGTGACAGATATGGCTTCTTGATAATTTAAATTCTCTCAAGGAACATAAAAACTTTATTTTCCTCTTCACCAATATTGTGTTTACTTTGTAAAAGTTCAATTTGTCACAAAAAGTAACTAAGAAAATGTAGGTGAATAACAGATAACTAGGATAAAGATGATTTTTCTTATCACTAAGCACAGAAAGAAAACATAATCAATTGATTTTAATATTCTGTCGGTAATAGAAATCTTTAGTGATGCCCACCCCCTCAAAAATATAGAAAATATTAGCAAACTAAAGAGGAGGGTTCAGATGATACAAAAAACAGGTGTTTACCAAGAATATTTGATTAGAGAAAAAAATTATGTTACATTAAGTGTGACAGAACAGATACAAATCTATTTATGGTGGAATTCCAATCATATTTTAAAAAATACGTAAAATATGCCAGCATATCTTAAGTACTTATTTGTATGGTGAGAAAAGGGAACATAATATTCTGTAAGTTTCTTTAAGTGCTTTGCTCCTAAGGGAACACATTTTACCACTGTTATTTGGAAAATAAGTTGCTCCTCAAAGTGTCTTAATAAACATTTTAAAACAATGTATCCTAGTAAAACATATAATATGCCTTTTTCTTTAGGTTTCCACAAGTGAGCTGAATATTACAATCTCTTCACAGCCCTGAAATATTTTTGAGGGGTTAGACTGAAAAAATAATTTCCCAGGTGTCAGTGGGTGACAAATGCTCCCACCAAGTGAATACAGGTTAAATGCAAAGATGTGCTCAGTATCACAACTCACAACTTTAGCTGGAGAACCAAAACTCATAGTGTAAACTCAAGTAACTACACTTGGATAATGCGTAAAAGAAACTGTAAGCATAGTTTCTGTGGGTAATAGCTAATGCCAATTTGAAATGAAGTGTTTACAGGGAGAAATCAAACGCTCGTGAAAAGAGCCTTACTTCTGTAAGCCTAGGACTTCCCATCTGTAAAAGGATCAGGATGTCTCCTCTAGGTCTGATCACTTAGATACTATCACTTAATGAGAATCCTAGCCACAATTTGATTACCAAACATAATGATTTATTTGTTTTAAATGAGTTACTTTGCCTTTATTATAGTCATATAATAATGACACATTGTGAGTAGAAAAGGCCATCCAGGTCTTATTGTCAAGCTCAGTAAAATTCCTAATGAAATGTCAGGCTCTTCTACAGATCTATCATTAATACTCTTAAGTAAATCAGTCTTAATATACCTTTATCCACCAGCCTACTTATTAAATTTAAATTCCTTCCTTCCTACCTCCCTTCCTCCCTTCTAGGGATCCAATTTTTCCTCTTTTATCACCTAGAGTATTTCTACTGATTGCACAGTTGAAGACGGCCAGCATCACCTAGTTACACACCACCCATTGGCAAGGGGAGACAGGAAATGGAAGACCAGTAGCATTCTGTTAATGGTACGATTAACAGTATGACTCAGAGGTTGTACCAATCATATCTGATCAATTCTAGCTGCCAAAACTTAATATGTGGTAATGCCCAATTGCAATGGAGGATAGGAGGCTAATAATTATAGTCTCTAGTTAAGCTATATAAGCCCAGCTAAAACTTAGATGTTCTATTACCAAATGGAAGACCAGGAGAATGGACACTGGTGTATATGTATGTATGTATGTATGTATGTATGTATGTATGTGTGTATATATATATATATATATATATATATATATATATATATTTAGCTTTCACATTACCTTATTTTAAAGTCAAGTTTCTGGGATTCAAGGGAAGGAAGGGATGGCAGAAAACATGTGAGCACTCCTTACAAAATTCTAAGTAGCACTAATTTTAGGATTCTGCCTTTATAATTCACTTCTTTTGGGCAATACATTACACAACATCTGTCTTTTTGTTTTTTAACCTTGAGCCTTTTGTGTCCCTGAAATTATATCTACAGGCCTTAATTTGAGAAAAATAATTTTACAAGCAAACATTATTTTAAGAAAAAGTATTTCATTTGTCAATTATCAATGCATATTTTTTAACTAGTAAAATGTTACCATGCATAGCAGGGCAGGGCAGTCATTTTATTAAGAACCAATTTCTCAGAATTGAAAATTAACAGACTCCTGTTTGGAAACAGGATTAGGTGACATCTGTAGTCAAAAGAGGTTTGATTTCTATAAAAATCATATCCAAACATCAATATTCCCCAGATGGAACTGCAATAAGAAAAAAGTCTGATCTTGTTTGGAGCAAAAGTATAGTGCCATTCAATGAAAAACCCAGAGTAGCAGCTCTTCACCCTGCAACAGAAGTACATTCTTATCTAGAAAAGAATGCATGGGAAGATAAGAAGAGTAGCATTTAATGTGTCAGATAATTCTTTATACAGAAAATAATGAATGGCTTCTTTTCACTTAGCTGTGGTACGAAGAGTGAGTCCCAAATCTGGACTTTTCCTGTTAAAATCCATATGTCATATTTATCAGGACTACAAATTATTTAAGTTCCAGCTTTAAGATATGAACCATGCCCACTGACCATTAGCATTTGGTTCTAACACCCCAACTAGTACTACAGAACTATCTCTTTCTCATTGGATACAGTCTGGTAGGACCAATTAATCAGCAGTCCTTCTTTAATCTGTATATCAAAAGAATAAATGATATATAGACAAGACCAAGGATGTTCTTTCCTTGTAATTAAAATGAAGATGGTTGGAGGCACGGTAGCTATATGCATACCAGACTTCACTACACCACTCCAGAAGCAGCTTCTTCCCAACCTTTCAGAGTTAACGGACTAGCAGCCTTCCCATCACTTCTATGAAATCCTTATCTATGCAATGAAGTTCCTCTTACCTAAATTTAAAAAGTACAGATTCTCTCCGGGCTATTGTAAATAGAGCTGCAATGAACATTTTGGTACATGACTCTTTTTGAATTTCGGTTTTCTCAGGGTATATGCCCAGTAGTGGGATTGCTGGGTCATATGGTAGTTCTATTTGTAGTTTTTTAAGGAACCTCCATACTGTTCTCCATAGTGGCTGAACCAATTCACATTCCCACCAGCAGTGCAAGAATGTTCCCTTTTCTCCACACCCTCTCCAGCATTTATTGTTTCTAGATTTTTTGATGATGGCCATTCTGACTGGTGTGAGATGATATCTCATTGTAGTTTTGATTTGCATTTCTCTAATGATTAATGATGTTGCGCATTCTTTCATGTGTTTGTTGGCAGTCTGTATATCTTCTTTGGAGAAATGTCTATTTAGGTCTTCATCGGATGAATGGATAAAGAAGATGTGGCACATATATACAATGGAATATTACTCAGCCATAAAAAGAAACGAAATTGAGCTATTTGTAATGAGGTGGATAGACCTAGAGTCTGTCATACACAGTGAAGTAAGTCAGAAAGAAAAAGACAAATACCGTATGCTAACACATATATATGGAATTTAAGAAAAAAAAAATGTCATGAAGAACCTAGGGGTAAGGCAGGAATAAAGACACAGACCTCCTAGAGAACGGACTTGAGGTTATGGGGAGGGGGAAGGGTGAGCTGTGACAGTGCGAGAGAGAGTCATGGACATATACACACTAACAAACGTAGTAAGGTAGATAGCTAGTGGGAAGCAGCCGCATGGCACAGGGATATTGGCTCGGTGCTTTGTGACAGCCTGGAGGGGTGGGATAGGAAGGGTGGGAGGGAGGGAGACGCAAGAGGGAAGCGATATGGGAACATACGTATATGTATAACTGATTCACTTTGTTATAAAGCAGAAACTAACACACCATTGTAAAGCAATTATACCCCAATAAAGATGTTAAAAAAAAAAAAAAAGTACAGATTCTGAAGTCCCAAGTCAGGTCTACCTACTGAGGCAGAATCATTAAAGAGATTTTAGTACTCTCAATATCAATACATATGATTGATGGTACCCACTCAGCACCACCCGCTGACTAGCATTTGGCATTCTCTCCTTAACAGCCTTGTACCCACATCAGTATCACTTGGAAGTTTTTAGAAATTTATAATCTGAGTCCTCACCCTGGATCTACTGAAATAAAACAGCACTTTCACAAGATTCCCAGGTTTGAGAATCAGTATTGGGGACAACAGTTTCGGGAAGAAAAAAAAAAAGAGTGTTGGAGTTGGGATGGCACTACATCCAGTGTGGGATGTATGGTTTTAGATAAGCCCAGAGGTCCTTTGGTATGTGAACTTTCCCTAAAATGGCAACTTCTTTATAACTTGTTTTTTGTTTGTTTGTTTGTTTGTTTTTGCAGTACGTGGGCCTCTCACTCTTGTGGCCTCTCCCGTTGCGGAGCACAGGCTCTGGACAAGCAGGCTTAGCAGCCATGGCTCACGGGCCCAGCTACTCCGCGGCATGTGGGATCTTCCCGGACCGGGGCACGAACCCGTGTCCCCTGCATCGGCAGGCGGACTCTCAACCACTGCGCCATCAGGGAAGCCCAGTAACTTCTGTTTTTGTTTTACTTGCTTTACTTGCTTAGGACTTTAAAGACTCTTGGAATGCAAGTTTCACTGACTAAGGAACTAAAAAGCTCCATGTGATGTTATCTTCTCTAACTTTCAGACATAGGTCAGAAGGGTCTTGATATGGTTTTGAGGGACCTTATATGATGGTTCAATCTACTTAAAAAATGGCAGAAATTCTACTTTAGTGCACAGTTTAAAACATCACTAAGCTCCTTCAAAGTTGAAATAAATCTGGGTTTTAACCTGAGAAAGCATGGGGAGTTTTATACACAGGAGGGAAAAAGCGGAAAGGGGAGAACAGGCAGAAATAGAGGCAAGAGTTGGCCGATGATTGAAATTACGTTCAAAGGAGAGAGGAAAAATGTGTTGATTCCTCAGTCAGGCTTAAAGTAAAAGAATCTGGAAGAGGAAATACAGTGACTTCAGCTCAAACAAGATTTTCACTTAACAGGGCACTAACTCTGTAGGCAGGAAGCCTGGGTTCAAATCCCAGCTCCAATATTTTCTAGCTGTTAGATACTGGGGAGCTACTTAACCTTTATAACCTTCAATTTCCTTATTTATAAACGGTGACTAAGAATACTTAAGGGGAATTTGGGGGGGTCCTAGCCTAAACTTGGATTTAGTACATTATTAAAAACAACTAAATGAAAGAGGACAATGCAGAACCGATGCTGAAAATGTTCCATGGACTAAGAATTACTATTAACCAATGTAATTATGGGTAACAGTTACCTGTCTTTGCAAAGTAGAGCTCTTTTGATGGAGTTACATTTGATAGAGAAAATTCTTAGACTTATTTCCTGCATACTGAACTCTTTCTGTATTAATAAGGACAGGCTGCCCGGATGATTCCTTAAGTAGATAATCATAGCATTAAATGGAGACTGCTAGGGCAGTCTTTGCAAACAAACTGGTCTGAAACTGTATTGTTACACAGCCATCAAATATAACTGTCTTAATACCACAAACAATAATTTTTATGTTGATAAAGGAACTTTTGAGGTATCAACCTTGTGTTATTTGGCTTTCTTAGTTGTGTGTAATAGATGCAAAATCCTCTGCTGTCATTCCTTCCAAAGGCCACCTTTTTCATGAAGCCTTCAGTGGTTACCACACCTGGATAAGATGCTGCCCTCGTTTGACCATGTACAGCATTTCATTACATTTTATTTTATTATAATACTTATCCCAATCTGTTTTATACTGAAGTAATTGACATGCATTTTACAAATGCTATATCATGCTATATATTATTATGTGGATGATATAACAGATAAATACTAATCTTGACTAAGAAAGGGATTATTCTGTATATTTTAAATTTAATAATTTTCTATTCTTTTGTAGAATCTAGTAAAGTGCTGAGAAAATATTAGGAATTCAGTATAGATTTATTTTTTAAATGTCTGGATAAATGAACCTTACTATATGTGTATGTTAAATAAGAAATATTAATGGAGTATTCCATAGACAGTCTTCCATCAAATAAAATGTTTCCTCTTTACCTATTCATTAAAATTGTTGTTTGCCTAAAATACACACTAAGTAGAGATGTGCTAAGGTAAACTTTATTTTATTTATTTATTTATTTTTGGCTCTGTTGGGTCTTCGTTGCTGTGCGCAGGTTTTCTCTAGTTGTGGCGAGCAGGGGCTACTGTTCATTGTGGTGCGTGTGCTTCTCATTGTGGTGGCTTCTCTTGTTGTGGAGCATGGGCTCTAGGCCTGTGGGCTTCAGTAGTTGTGGCACGCGGGATCTAGACTGCAGCCTCAGTAGTTGTGGCGCACGGGCTTTGTTGCTCTGTGGCATGTGGGATCCTCCCGGACCAGGGCTCAAACCCGTGTGCCTTGCATTGGCAGGCAGACTCCTAACCACTGCACCACCAGGGAAGCTCATGAAGGTAAACTTTAAATACTATATACGTTATTAACCAAAGCAACGAATTACCCAGAACTTCTCAAGATTCACCACTTAAGATGGGCAAAAATGAAATAAAGTAAATCACAGTGATAAAATCATTCAAAAACATCTAAGTCATGTCTTGGACTCAGTATATAAGTGACTCAAACTCCTACCCCTATTTCATCTGCAGACATGAGAATCCACTTTCAGAATGATGATCCTGAAGCATTCTATCACATTATGAAATAACCCATCGTCTTCACTTCAAAGCATTTAATGAGACAAGAACATAGAATAATTTATTGTAGAGAGATTTACAGTCACAAGAGTTGGACAAAAATTGCTTTTCTTCTTAAAACTCACTAGAGTTCTCTCTAGATCAGTGGTTAATAAAGTTCTTTTTATTTTTTCAGCCATCTCCCTTTGAGAATCTGATGAAAGCTATGAGTTCTCTCACCTGAAAAATATACAAATATAACTTTCCTTTTTCTTTATCATTTCAGGAGGTCCAGTGCTCCTCCTACAGCCAGGCTTACACTGTTTATACTACTGAGAACCTCCATTCTATACTATAGCAAATTAGGAAAATCAGCCTTGCTCTCCAACTTCAGACATAGATTTCTGTGTTTCCTTGATTTATTTAAGCACTGGTGGAAGAGAATTTGTCTCTGCTATTTAATGCTAAAAGGGAGTTTTATTTCACACACTGTACAGAGGTCTGGGACCATGTGCTATGCTTCTGTGAGGATTCTGAATGAGGAAATCTTAGGGCAGCTAGGTCTTTTAACACTTATACCTCTTAAGGAAAGTTCTTGTAGTGCATGTTACTTCACAAACTTTTTGAATATTGCTTCTAAAATTTGATAGTTCCCACAGTGTTAATCTCATATTTCCAAGGAAAATTTCAAACAAACTACACCCTGTCCCCCACTTTCCCAAGATCTCTTGCAACTATAGGGCAGACAGAACATTAGCTTTGCTAGTCAGATATACATCCCTACAAGATGTAGATATAAAAGTTAATTACCCGAGAAACAGTCTAGCTGCGTATTATCCATCTTGCCTGTGCACAAAGTGATAAGTCTAGTCAAAAGTAACATGCTCAGCTGCCAGCTCTAAATTTATAGAGTAATAGCCACATAACTCCCCCCTCCAACCCCATCACTAACTCCTGGCAATCACTAATCTGCTCTTCATCTACATAATTTTGTCATTTCAAAATGTTACATGTACCTTTTGATATTGACTTCTTTCTACTCAACATGATTCCTTTCATATCCACCTACACAGTTTATCAATAGTTCGTTCATTTTTATTGTTGAATAGTTTTTCATGGTACGAATGTACCAGAGTTTATTTAACCATTCACCCAATAAGGACATTTGGGTTGTTTGCAGCTTTTGGTTATTACAAATAAAGCTTCTTTGATAATTTGTGTACAGGCTTTTCTGTGACCATAAGTCTTCATTTCTCTGAAATAGATGCCCAGTAGTGTAATTTCTGGGCTGTATGGTAAGTGCATAATTAGTTTTACATGGAATTGAAAAACTGTTCTGCAGAGAGGCTATACCATTGTACATTCCCACAAACAATGTATGAAAGATTCAGTTTCTCTGCATCCTTGCCAGCATTGGTATTATCCCTTTGTATTCCTGCTGTTTAATAGGTGTGTAGAGATACATCAACCTGCTCTTAATTTGCATTATTCAAAGGCTAATGGTGCTGAACATCTTTTCATATATTTATATGTCATATGAATATCCTCTTCAATGGAATGTCTGTTCATGCATTTTACATTTTTTGGATGATGATGATGATTGTTTGCTGCTGTTGATTTCTTTTTTAATGTTTATTAATTTATCTATTTTTTTTCTGATTAGTCATCCATTTTATACACATCAGTGTATACATGTTAATCCCAATCTCCCAATTCATCACACCACTATCCACACCCCCCCACTGCTTTCCCACCTTGGTGTCCATACGTTTGTTTTCTACATCTGTGTCTCAATTTCTGCTCTGCAAACTGCTTCATCTGTACCATTTTCTAGGTTCCACATATATGAGTTAATATATGGTATTTGTTTTTCTCTTTCTGACTTACTTCACTCTGTATGACAGTCTCTAGATGTATCCACGTCTCTACAAATGACCCAATTTTGTTCCTTTTTATGGCTGAGTAATATTACATTGTATATACGTACCACATCTTCTTTATCCACTCTTCTGTCGATGGGCATTTAGGTTGCTTCTAAGACCTGGCTATTGTAAACAGTGCTGCAATGAACACTGGGGTGCATGGGTCTTTTTGAATTATGTTTTTCTCTGGGTATATGCCCAGTAGTGGGATTGCTGGGTCATATGGTAGTTCTATTTTTAGTTTTTAAAGGAACCTCCATACTGTTCTCCATAGTGGCTGTACCAATTTACATTCCCACCAACAGTGCAAGAGGGTTCCCTTTTCTCCACACCCTCTCAAGCAACTGTTGTTTGTAGATTTTCTGAGGATGCCCATTCTAACCTGTGTGAGGTGATACCTCATTGTAGTTTTCATTTGAATTTCTCTAATAATTAGTGACGTTGAGCAGCTTTTCATGTGCTTCTTGGCCATCTGTGTGTCTTCTTTGGAGAAATGTCTATTTAGGTCTTCTGCCCATTTTTGGATTGGGTTGTTTGTTTTTTTAATATTGAGCTGCATGAGCTGTTTATATATTTTGGAGATGAATCCTTTGTCCGATGATTCATTTGAAAATATTTTCTCCCATTCTGAGGGTTGTCTTTTCGTATTGTTTATGGTTTCCTTTGCTGTGCAAAAGCTGTTAAGTTTCATTAGGTCCCATTTGTTTATTTTGTTTTTATTTCCATTATTCTAGGAGGTGGATCAAAAAATATCTTGCTGGAATTTACGTCAAAGAGTGTTCTTCCTATGTTTTCCTCTAAGAGTTTTACAGTGCCCAGTCTTACACTTAGGTCTCTAATCCATTTTCAGTTTACTTTTGTATACGGTGTTAGGGAGTGTTCTAATTTCATTCTTTTACATGTAGCTGTCCAGTTTTCCCAGCACCACTTATTAAAGAGACTGTCTTTTCTCCACTGTATACCCTTGCCTCCTTTGTCATAGATTAGTTAACCACAGGTGCGTGGGTTTATCTCTGGGCTTTCTATCCTGTTCCATTGATCTATATTTCTGTTTTTGTGCCAGTACCATAATGTCTTGATTACTGTAGCTTTGTAGCATACTCTGAAGTCAGGGACTCTGATTCCTCCAGCTCCATTTTTTTCCCTCAAGACTGCTTTGGCTATTCAGGATCTTTTGTGTCTCCAAACAAATTTTAAGATATTTTGTTCTACTTCAGTAAAAAATGCCATTGGTAATTTGATAGGGATTGCACTGAATCTGTAGATTGCTTTGGGTAGTAGAGTCATTTTCACAATATTGATTCTTCCATTCCAAGAACATGGTATATCTCTCCATCTGTTGGTATCATTTTTAATTTCTTTCATCAGTATCTTATAGTTTTCTGCATACAGGTCTTTTGTCTCCATAGGTAGGTTTATTCCTAGGTATTTTATTCTTTTTGTTGCAGTGGTAAAAGGGAGTGTTTCCTTAATTTCTCTTTCAGATTTTTCATCATTAGTGTATAAGAATGCAAGAGATTTCTGTGCATTGATTTTGTATCCTGCTACTTTACCAAATTCATTCATTAGCTCTAGTAGTTTTCTGTTAGCATCTTTAGGATTCTCTATGTATAGTATCATGTCATCTGCAAACAGTGACAGTTTTACTTCTTCTTTTCCAATTTGTATTCCTGTTATTTCTTTTCTTCTGATTACTGTGGCTAGGACTTCCAAAACTATGTTGAATAACAGTGGTGAGAGGGGACATCCTTGTCTTGTTCCTGATCTTAGAGGAAACGCTTTCAGTGTTTCACCATTGAGAATGATGTTTGCTGTGGGTTTGCTGTATATGGACTTTATAATGTTGAAGTAGGTTACCTCTTTGCCCACTTTATGAAGAGTTTTCACCATAAATGGGTGTTGAATTTAGTCAAAAGTTTTTTCTGCATCTATTGAGATGATCATATGGTTTTTATTCTTCAATTTGTTAATATGGTGTATCACATTGATTGATTTGCGTATACTGAAGAATCTTTGTATCTCTGGGATAAATCCCACTTTATCATGGTGTATCATTCTTTTAGTGCATTGTTGGATTCTGTTTGCTAGTATTTTGTTGAGGATTTTTGCATCTATGTTCATCAGTGATATTGGTCTGCAATTTTCTTCTTTTGTAGTATCTTTGTCTGGTTTTGGTATCAGGGTTATGGTGGCCTCATAGAATGAGGTTGGGAGTTTTCCTTCCTCTGCAATTTTTTGGAAGAGTTTGAGAAGCATGGGTGCAAGCTCTTCTCTAATTGTTTGATAGAATTCACCTGTGAAGCCATCTGTTGCTAGACTTTGCTTTGTTGGAAGATTTTTAATCCCAGTTTCAATTATATTACTTGTGATTGGTCTTTTCATATTTTCTATTTCTTCCTGGTTCAGTCTTGGAAGGTTATACCTTTCTAAGAATTTGTCCATTTCTCCCAGGTTGTCCATTTTATTGGCATAGAGTTGCTTGTAGTAGTCTCTTAGGATGCTTTGTATTTCTGCAATGTCTGTTGTAACTTCTCCTTTTCATTTCTAATTTTATTGCCTGGAGTGCTCTCCCTCTTTTTCTTGATGATTCTGGCTAATGGTTTATCAATTTTGTTTATCTTCTCAAAGAACCAGCTTTTAGTGTTATTGATCTTTGTTATTTTTTTCTTTGTTTCTATTTCGTTTATTTCTGCTTTGATCTTTATGATTTCTTTCCTTCTTCTAACTTTGGTCTTTGTTTGTTCTTCTTTATCTAGTTCCTTTAGGTGTAATGTTAGATTGTTTATTGGAGAGTTTTCTTGTTTCTTGAGGTAGTATTGTATAGCTATAAACTTCTCTCTTAGAACTACTTTTGCTGCATCCCATAGGTTTTGGATCATCACGTTTTCATTGTCATTTGTCTCTAGATATTTTTTGATTTCCTCTTTGATTTCTTCAGTGATCTCTTTGTTATTTAGTAGTGTGATGTTTTGCCTCTATGTGTTTGTATTTTTTACAGATCTTTTCCCCATAATTGATATCTAGTCTCATAGCGTTGTGGTCGGAAAAGATACTTGATATGATTTCAATGTTCTTAAATTTACTGAGGCTTAATTTGTGACCCAAGATGTGATCTGTCCTGGAGAATGTTCTATGTGCACTTGAGAAGAAAGTGTAATCTGCTGTTTTGGGATGGAATGTTCTATAAATATCAATTAAATCTATTTGATCTATTGTGTCATTTAAAGCTCGTGTTTCCTTATTAATTTTCGGTTGGGTGATCTGTCCATTGGTGTAAGTGAGGTGTTAAAGTTCCCCACTGGTATTGTGTTACTGTCTATTTCCTCTTTTAGAGCTGTTAGCAGTTGCCTTATGTATTGAGGTGCTCCTCTATTGGGTGCATATATATTTATAATTGTTATATATTCTTCTTGGATTGATCCCTTGATTATTACGTAGTGTCCTCCATTGTCTCTTGTAACATTCTTTAAAGTCTATTTTACCTGATATGAGTATTGCTCCTCCAGCTTTCTTTTGATTTCCATTTGCATGGAATATATTTTTCCATCCCCTCAGTTTCATTCTGTATGTGCCCCTAGTTCTGAAGTAGGTCTCTTGTAGACAGCATATATATGGGTCTTGTTTTTGTATCCATTCAGCAAGCCTGTGTCTTTTGGTTGGAGCATTTAATCCATTCACATTTAAGGTAATTATCATATGTATGTTCCTATTACCATTTTCTTAAATTGGGGGGGTTTGTTTTTGTAGGTCCTTTTCTTCTCTTGTGTTTCCCACTTAGAGAAGTTCCTTTAGCATTTGTTGTAGAGCTGGTTTGGTGATGCTGAATTCTCTTTGCTTGCCTGTAAGGCTTTTAATTTCTCCCTCGAATCTGAATGAGATCCTTTCCAGGTAGAGTAATCTTGGTTGTAGGTTCTTCCCTTTCATCACTTTAAATATATCATGCTACTCCCTTCTGGCTTGTAGAGTTTCTGCTGAGAAATCAGCTGTTAACCTTATGGGAGTTCCCTTGTATGTTATTTGTTGTTTTGCCCTTGCTGCTTTCAATAATTTTTCTTTGTCTTTAATTTTTGCCTATTTGATTACTATTGTCTTGGCATGTTTCTCCTTGGGTTTATCCTGTATGGGACTCTCTGCATTTCCTGGTCTTGGGTGGCTATTTCCTTTCCCATGTGAGGGAAGTTTTCGTCTATAATCTCTTCAAATATTTTCTCGGGTCCTTTCTCTCTCTGTTCTCCTTCTGGGACCCCTACAATGTTGGTGCGTTTAATGTGGTCCCAGAGGTGTCTTAGGCTGCCTTTATTTATTTTCATTCTTTTTTCTTTATTCTGTTTCACAGCAGTGCATTCCACCATTCTGTGTTCCAGGTCACTTATCTGTTCTTCTGCCTCAGTTATTGCGCTATTGATTCCTTCTAGTGTATATTTCATAACAGTTATTGTACTGTTCATCTCTGTTTGTTTGTTCTTTATTTCTTCTAGATCTTTGTTAAACATTTCTTGCTTTTTTTTTTTTTTTTTTTTTTTGCGGTACGCGGGCCTCTCACTGTTGTGGCCTCTCCTGTCGCGGAGCACAGGCTCCGGACGTGCAGGCTCAGCAGCCATGGCTCACGGGCCTAGACTCTCCGCGGCATGTGGGATCTTTCTGGACCGGGGCATGAACCCATGTCCCCTGCATTGGCAGGCAGAACCTCAACCACTGTGCCACCAGGGAAGCCCTCCTGCATCTTCTTGATCTTTGCCACCATTCTTTTTCTGAGGTCCTGGATCATCTTCATTATCATTATTCTGAATTCTTTTTCTGTAAGACTGCCTATCTCCATTTCATTTAGTTGTTTTTCTGGGGTTTTATCTTGTTCCTTCATCTGGTACAGAGTCCTCTGCCTTTTCATTTTGTCTACCTTTCTGTGAATGTGTTTTTTATTCCACAGGCTGCATAATTGTAGTTCTTCTTGCTTCTGCTGCCTGCCATCTGGTGGTTGAGGCTACCTAAGAGGCTTGTGCAAGTTTCCTGATGGGAGGGAGTGGTGGTTGGTAGAGCTGGCTGTTGCTCTGGTGGCCAGAGCTCAGTAAAACTTTAATCTGCTTGTCTGCTGGTGGGTGGTGCTGGGTTCCCTCCCTGTTGGTTGTTTGACCTGAGGAGACCCAACACTGGAGCCTACCCGGGCTCTTTGGTGGGGCTAATGGTGGACTCTTGGAAGGCTCATGCCAAGAAGTACTTCCCAGAACTTCTGCTGCCAGTGTCCTTGTCCCTTGGTGAGCCACAGCTGCCCCCCGCCTCGGCAGGAGACCTTCCAACACTAGCAGGTAGGTCTGGTTCAGTCTCCTATGGGGTCACTGTTCCTTCCCCTGGGTCTTGATGTGCTCACTACTTTGTGTGTGCTCTCCAAGAGTGGAGTCTCTGTTCCCCCCAGTCCTGCCGAAGTCCTGCAATCAAATCCTGCTAGCCTTCACAGTCTGATTCTCTAGGAATTCCTCCTCCCATTCCCAGGTTGGGAAGCCTGACGTGTGGCTCAGAACCTTCACTCCAGTGGGATGACTTCTGTGGTATAAGTGTTCTCCAGTTTGTGAGTCACCCACCCAGCAGTTATGGGATTTGATTTTATTGTGATACCGCCCCTCCTACTGTCTCATTGTGGCTTCTCCTTTGTCTTTGCATGTGGGTTATCTTTTATGGTGAGTTCCAGTGTCTTCCTGTTGATGATTGCTGTGCAGTTAGTTGTGATTCTGGTGTTCTCGAAAGATGGAGTGAAAGCATGTCCTTCTACTCCATCATCTTGAACCAATCCCCCACTGCTGTTGATTTTTAAGGGTTCTTTATATATTCTGGAACCCAAGTCTTTTGTTACATATGTAGGTTGCAAATTTCTTATCTTAGTCTGTAGCCTTTCCTTTCATCCTCTCAATTGATGGGTCTTACACAGAATAAGTTTATTTAATTTTGATGAAATAACATTTATCAAAATTTTACTTTATCATGTTCTTAATGTCATGTCTATGAAGTCATCACTCAAACCAATTCCTGAAGATTTTTTGTTTAAATTTTGTTTTACATTTAAAGTTTAAAAAGTTTTATGTGTAAATACAAGGTCCATTTTGAGTTTTTATTCTCCCCCTCACCCTGTTCCAGTATCAGTGGTTAAAAGTGGTAGCTTTACCTGAAAAGCTACCTGCCCTCCAATGAGTTTTTAGAAAGCATATGGATTTTACAGGGATGGAAAACAAGTGTAGGAATAGAAACATTTAAAGAGAATGGTTTTGTTTGAAATGCTTGAGAGCTTTGTAGTATGATAGCTAAAACCTCAGAGAAGGTGAATTTTTAAGATTTTATTGTGGAACGTCCTCTGGGGACAGAACCAGGCCAGACTAGAAACATCCATCAATAAAATTAATGAAACAAAAAGAGTCTTGTAATTTCTGAGCTACAGAACTGGAAATATAAAGAAGAACTGGTGGATTATTATGATAAATATATATATATTTTAAAGTCAAGAATTTTCCTAGAAGTGCTTCATCATCCTCAAACATTCTAAAATTACTACGGCTAAATTTGTATCTAAGAATAGCATATCAATGACTTACAGGCATTTCAGATACCCTTGGAAGATAGATTATGTCACTCTTGGTATCTCTGCCTCATTTTCACTAGCCACTTTATGTCCTTTATGATGGAGGGAAGATAAAGCCTTAATAAATATCTACCTGCCAATGTCATTTTCATATAACTCAGAAATTACAGCTTGGTTTAGTTGACAGAGCAAAAAGTTTGATTAAAAAGGGAATTTACATTCAGCTTCATTAATTAGTAGCTGTATGTTCTTCAAGATTTCTCAAATCTCCTGCCACAAGTTATAAATAAATAAATAAATAAATAAGCAAGCAAGCCCATTAGCTATGTTTATTAACTTGAGGTTACTCCTTTGTACAATGGAGACAGGCAAATCTTAGTTTGCAGGATTGCTGTGGTAAAAGATTAGGACTTTGGGGACCACATAATAGTTGGTCAATATATTAGTTGCATTTTTTAACTGCCCACCCACTTCAGCATCCCATTTCCATTTTATTATCTCCTTTGGATCTTTGGAGATTCCAAGGATACTTATTACTCACTTAATACTATGAAAAGAAGTCCCATTTTTTCTTTGTTTCAATGTACTGAATCTTTTAAATTTCTTGTTATCTGGGATAACTGTACAGATGTAAATGTCTAGCACAGTAAAGTAAGGTAGGTAGGAAATAAAAAAAGAAGGGTCATTTAACTGTTTTGTTTTGCTTTGTTTTGAAGTGTGTCCCTGGTAGTTACTGACCACTCAAGGGCAAAGTAATAATATAACTTTTTTTTTTCCCTCATCTTATTTTCCTCAACTTCTGTGAAAAGAAACAAGCTATAAGATCTGGCTCAATGTACAATTGTTAGATTTGCTCAGGGGAAGACTACATAAAAGGGAATTATCATATGATAGAAGGCAAAAAAAACAAAACCTTACTCAATATTTCAAAATCTTCAGTAGTTGATTTTTTTTGTATTTTTATAATAGAAGAAAAAATAGTTATTAAGTTATTATCTTTTCATGATGCTGCAAATTACAGAGCTTTTCTCCACTAAGCTACCTAGTGCTGGTATTTAGCCTGAATGTAACCACAGAGGAGCAGCTGAATCCTGAATAGTTGGGTTCTGGAATAAGTGATAGCTTTTTTTTCTTAACTGCAGTTACTGGTATGTGTTTAGTTTGTAGATTTTAGAATATGGGAACTATACTTCTGAATCATCAGAATGTCAAAGTCAATTTCTTTAAATATCCATTTTTAAATACTAGCACAAACTTCTCTATAGAAATGTTAATATTAATAAATCTACATCATTTATTTCTATAATTTCACTACAGATAATAACATTAAAAATTAAAGCTATGAAAATAACATCAATATTTGGGTTAGAATCAATGAGGTTGTTATATGTGTGTATATGTATATATATGTATATTTTTCTGAAAGCACTTTCTCTATTGACTTTGGTGCATGATTGAATTAATATTAAAAATGCATCTCTGGAGATGATCATGAGTGTAGCTTTAGGTATTTTGGAGAGTACTGAATTGTATTTCCTAGTACCTCAAATTTACCCTTTGTGAACAATTTAAATTTAAACGTACCTCAGTAATAAACACTGCCCAGCCCAGTGGGGCCAAATAAACAAGATCAGAGGGTAGAGAGAAAATAGAGCTCTTGATCAGAGGGTAGAGAGAAAATAGAGCTCTTTTCTCATGATTTCTAGGCTATTCTTGCTTTGTGAATAGCTTTAAGCAGTTCATTACATCTCACTTAAAGAAAGGACAGATGGGTTGGTTTTTCACCTTTCAGATCTCTCAGTTTCCACTTAACTTAGTGAATTGTCCTGGTGGAGATCCAATATATCTCTTATACCATAAGTTTACAGGTGCTTGATGCTATTTGTAGTATCAAAATAGGTTGGCAAAATTCATTTTATAATGAGCTGGAATGTAAGTAACTCTTACTGCTAGAAATCAAATTCGGTCTTGTGTAATAAAATTAATTACTGGTCTGTAGATATTAGCAAGTTTTGCCTGTTTCTGTATCTACTTTTAAATTTATTTCAACATTTCATATTTGACTACAGATGTGTGGAGTGGTACTGTGAATTCTCCTTTGAACCTATTATAGCATCATAGTGTGTTCCCTCTTTAATTAATGAATTAAATGAAATCTTTAGCATGTGTATACTTTATATCTATATTAGAATCATGATTATGATTTTCAATAATAATAATGACACAAATTATCTGGAGGAAGAATCACTCAAAAAATGCGTGGAAAATTTCAAAATAGTCAAAATTCTAAAATAATTATTATTACTATTGTTATCACTAGTATCAAATAATACTGAATATAAAAGATAGCAAAACAATTCAACAGAATTAATTAATAAAACAAACCCTTCAGTTATTCCATTCACACACTGCTCAAGTCATAATTTTAAATATATTAATGAAATTAATGAAAAATATTATATTAAGAAAAGCTGTTCAGTTGTTTTCTTGTCTTTAATGCTCAGTATTTCCATTTCCAGGCAACCAATCTACTATAAACAACTGTACAGCAACTAATTGGACAACCTGGGAGAAATGGATAAATTCCTAGAAACATAAATACCAAGACTGAATCATGATGAAATTGAAAATCTGAACAAACCAATTACTAGCAAAAAGACTGATCAGTAATCAAAAATCTCTCAACAAACAAAAGTCTAGTACCAGATGGCTTCACTGATGAATTCTACCAAACATTTAAAAAAGAATTAATACCAACTGTTCTCAAACTTTTCCAAAAAATACAAGAGGAAGGAATACTTCCAAACTCATTTTATGAAGCAGCATTACCCTGATGCCAAAATCAGACAAGCACACTACTTAAAAAGACAATTACAGGCAATATTCATGATGAACACAGATGCAAATATCTTCAACAAAACATCAGCAAATCCAATTCAACAGTACATTAAAAGGATCATATACTATGACCAAGTGGGGTTTATCTCTGAGATGCTATGATGGTTCAAGATTCACAAATCAATCAATATGATATATACCACATTAACAAAATAGAGGATATAAATTATATGATATCTCAATAGATTCAGAAAAAGCTTTTGACAAAATTCAACAACAATTTATGATAAAAACTCTCAACAATCTGAGTGTAGTGAGAATGAACCTCAACATGATAAATGTCATATATGACAAGCCCACAGCTAAAATCGTATTCAATGGTGGCAATCTTAATGCTTTTCCTCTAATATCAGAAATGAAGCAAGGATCCCCATTCTCACTACTTTTATTCAACATAATATTGGAGGTTCTAGTTTGAGAAATTAGGCAAGAAAAAGAAATAAAAGACATACAAACTGGAAAGGAAGAAGTAACACTGTCACTGTTTGCAGGTGATATGATGCTATATATAGAAAACTCTAAACACTCCACCAAAAAAATGTTAGAACTAATACAAAAATTTTAGTAAATTTTCAGGATGTAAAATCAATATATAAAAATTGGCTGTTTCTATACACTGAAAACAAATGATCAGAAAGGGAAATTTAAAAATTCTACTTATAATTGCATCAAAAACAATAATATACTCAGGAATAAATTTAACCAAGGAGGTGAAAGATCTGTACATGAAAACCTGTAAGACATTGATGAAAGAAATTGAAGAAGGCATACATAAATTAAAAAATATTCCATACTCATGGATTGGAAGAATTAATGATGTTAAAATGTCCATACTACCCAAAGCAATCTACAGATTCATTACAAAATTAAAACATATCAAAATTAAAATGACATATTCTAGGGCTGCCCTGGTGGTGCAGTGGTTAAGAATCTGCCTGCCAGTGCAGGGGACACGGGTTTGAGCCCTGGTCTAGGAAGATCCCACATGCTGCAGAGCAACTAAGCCCATGCACCACAAGTACTGAGCCTGTGTTCTAGAGCCTGTGAGCCACAACTACCAAGCCCATGCGCCACGACTACCAAAGCCCATGTGCCTGGAGCCCGTGCTCTGCAACAAGAGAAGCCACTGTAATGAGATACCCATGCACCGCAATGAAGAGCAGCCCCTGCTTGCCACAACTAGAGAAAGCCCATGCAGCAACGATGCCCCAACACAGCCAAAAATAAATAAATAAAATAAATTTTAAAAATTAACATATTCCATAGAAACAGTAAAAGCAATCCTAAAAGTTGTATGGAACCACAGAAGACCCCAAATGCCAAAGAAATCTTGAGAAAGAACAAAGCTGGGCTTCCCTGGTGGCGCAGGGGTTGAGAGTCCGCCTGCCGATGCAGGGGACACGGGTTCATGCCCCGGTCTGGGAAGATCCCACATGCCGCAGAGCGGCTGGGCCCGTGGGCAATGGCCGCTGGGCCTGCGCGTCCGGAGCCTGTGCTCCGCAACGGGAGAGGCCGCAACAGTGAGAGGCCCGCGTACTGCAAAAAAAAAAAAAACAAAGAAAGAACAAAGCTGAAGGAATCACACTTCTGATTTCAAACTATACTGCAAAGCTATAGTAATCAAAACAGTATGATATTGGCATAAAAACAAACACATAGATCAATGAAACAAAATAGAGAGCCCAGTAATAAACCCATGCATATATGGTCAACTAACTAACAACAAAAAAGCCAAGACTATACTTGGGGAAAGGATATTACCGTCAGTAAATGGTGTTGGGAAAACTGGACAGCCACATGCATAAGAATGAAAGTGGATCTCTATCTTATGCCATACAACAAAAACCAACTCAAAATGGATTAAAGACTTGAACATAAGACCTAAAACCATAAAACTCTTAAAAGAAAACAAAGGCAATAAGCTCCTTTACATCACACTTGATGATGATTTTTTGGATTTGACACCAAAGGCAAAAAAAAAGCAAAACTAAATAAGTGAGACTACATTAAACTAAAAAGCTTCTTCACAGTAAAGAAAATCATCAACAAAATGAAAAGTCAACTTAAGGAATGGGAAAAATATTTGCAAATCATCAAATCATATATATGATAAGAGGTTAATGTCCAAAATATATAAAGAATGCATGCAACTCACTAGCAAAAAAAAAAAAAAAAAAAGAATCTGATTGAAAAATGAGGAACTGAATAGCCATTTTTCCAAGAAGACATGCAAATGGCTAATAGGTACATGTAAAGAAAGGTCCACAACACTACTAATTATCAGGATATGCAAATAAAAACCACAATGGAACATCACCTCACATCACATCTGTTAGAATGGCTGTCAACAAAGAAAAAAAAAAAAGAGATAACATGTATTGGCAAGGATGTGGAGAAGAGGGAACCTCTGTGCACTTTTGCTAAGAATGTAAATTGGTGCAGCCACAGTGGAAAACAGTATGGAAGTTACTCAAAAAATTAAAAATAGAGCTATCATATGACCCAGCAATCCCACTTCTGGGTATATATTCAAAGGAAATTTTTAAAGGATATTAAAGAGATATTGACACTCCCATGTTCACTGTACCCATTATTCATGATAGGTAAGATATGGAAACAACCTAAGTGTCCACCAATGAATGAATGGTTAAAGAGGATGGGATGATAAATATATATATATATTTATATTTATATATATTTATATATATTTATATATATATATATAAATATATATGCAGCTGACCCTTGAAAAACATGGGTTTCAACTTTGAGGGTCCACTTATACACAGATTTTTTTCAATAGTAAATAATACAGTACTACATGACCATAGGTTGGTTGAGTACATGGATGCGGAACCTCAGATCCAGAGGAACCAAGGATACAGGGGGCCAGCTATAAATTATATGAAGATGTTTGACTGTGCAGATCATTGGTGCTCCTAATCCCCATGTTGTTCAAGATGTACATACAATGGAATATTAATCAACCACGAGAAAGAAGAAAATCCTGCCATTTGTGACAACATGGCTGGACCTTGAGGGCATTATGCTACGTGAGGTAGGTTAGACAGAGTAAGACAAATACTTCATAGTAACACTTAAATGTAGAATCTCTAAAAGAAAGTCACACTCATAGAAATAGAGGGTAGAAAAGTGGTTTCCAGGGCTTAAGTGGTAGGGGAAATAGAGAGAGGTTGGTGAAACAGTACAAATTTTCAGGGTACAAACCATAAGATGAATATGGTCTGAGGATATAATGTACAAAACGGTATTATATTTGATAACACTGCATCGTATGATTGAAATATGCTAACAAAGTAGAACTTAAATGCTATCATCAAAATAATAAGAACAAGGAGAAGGAGTGGTGAGATGATAGATGTGTTAATTAACTAGATGGGAGGAGTCTCCTCACAACGCATATGTACATCAAATCACCACGATGTACACTTTAAATGCCTTACAATTTTATTTGTCAATTATACCTCAATAAAACTGAGAAAAAAAGAAACTGAGGTGACGAGGTTGTCAGCTTTTTTAGAGTTGACAGTCTTTGACGGGCAGAGACAGGATTGTACCCTCCAAACCTACTACACTGCCTCTTTCTTTAACTGTCATAATTTTCATAACATCATTTGCATGTGTGTGTTACTGTCCCCATTATATAGAAGCATAAACAAGTTCAGACATCTAAGTTACACAGCTAGTAAGTAGCACACTACAGTATTTCAATGGCTTCTCTTATGCTCTGCTCCCGTCGCGGAACACAGGCTCTGGACGCGCAGGCCCAGAGGCCATGGCTCACAGGCACAGCCGCTCCGCGGCATGTGGGATCTTCCCGGACCAGGGCACGAACCCGTGTCCCCTGCATCGGCAGGCGGATTCTCAACCACTGCGCCACCAGGGAAGCCCTGCAAATGCTTTCCTAATCTCATGTCTGATATTTCTCAAATTCATGTAGAGATTCCCATGACTCCTCCCCTCCTCTAAATGACAGCATGTCCCATGTTTCTATGCCTGACCTTTCAATTTTATTTTTATACAGTTACCTCTGTTGCTATTATTTTGTCACTCAATCTAACAAATTTTAAAGTTGAAATTTTAGTCAACATATCTTGTTCAGTTTCTATTCCTAATGCTGCAAGTGCAGTATGGATAATTCCCACCCAGAATCATGCCATCAGCCTAAACATGACTAAACACCACACCTCTGCCTTAGATATTACTCTTTCTAATCTCCTTTTTCCTTTTAAAGACTTTCAACTTTTTTCCCAGTTACTGAGACCTGAAACCTCTCAGACACTTTTAACCCCTCCCATATCTAGTTACCTGTCGCATCTTTCTTTTCCTCCTCTCTTGTCCACTGCTCTATCCAGATACCAGTGTAGTACCTGGCATGTAGAAACCATTCTGTAAATACTTTCTGTTAAGACTCGAGGGAAAAGTAGTGTTATTTAAGAAAGAACAGAAACACTAAAGTAGGTTGCTAAGAGGTCTAGCGTAAAGCAATAAAAGGACTGTGATTATTTACCTTCAGTGATGAAATTCCACACATAATACTCCTTTATTTCTCACCAAATCTCAGTTAGTTGAGTTAGGTACAATTATTACCTTTATTTTACAAATGAAGAATCCAAAGCTCAGAGAATTGTCTACCTAAATAACATTGCTGAGAAATGCTGGTGCTGGGATCCAAGCTTATCTGTACCTAAACCTCATTTTTCTTTTAGTGGAACTACATTCTTTCTACAATAATATAAAATTGTCCAGGGAACAATCCCAGACAGAAGAATGCCCAGGATATTGGAATGACATAAGGTTTTAGCTGCCTGAAGAACTCTGCTTACTCTAGTGGGACCACAAATGCCCCAGCAGATTTTTGACTAGCCACTTAGTCATTCTATGATATTTAGAAGGATGTGCAAATATCTAACTGTTACCAACCAGGGTTCTTGGCCTCCTTAATCAATAGAAATTGATCAGAGGTCAGACAAGAAATTCAGGCAAGGCTTTATTGGGGTGCCTGCTGCAGGAGGGGGGAGCAAGAACAAACAACAGGTTCCCTTGCTGGCTCACTCCCTGAGCGGGGGACAAAGCTTGTTCCTTACATGGGGCCAGGGTAGGGGTGTGTCCAGGGGTTGGGCCAGAGGGGTGGCTTAGGTGTTTTGCCCACCGCTTAGGTGGTGTTGTGTGCAGGGGGCATGCTCAGTACCCTGCTTTTGCTCCCCACCCCCTGCTTTTGCTCCAGGCTCTTCAAAAGTGGCAGTTGGGTTTTTTGGTCTCTTTGTATCTTTTGTCCAGAATTTGTCCCAACTGCATATGCACGCAGTTATTTTTAGTCCCATACAGTTTCTTTGTATTTTGTTGCTAGAGGAGAGATGTGTCCAGGTGCAAGCATTGCAGCACTGCAGCAAAGGGTCACAGGTCCCAGCCTGCCTCGTAAGTATCAGACCAACACCTCATTTAGGATAACACACAACATGGCTGTACTCATGCTTACAGAGAACTGCACAGTGGACTGTACATAGCATAGGCTTTGGAGTAGGGAAGGTCTGGATTTGAATTCTGGCTCTGTCACTTAACCTGGGCAAGTTCCTTACTTTGTTTAACTTGCTTTTTGTCTGAGCAATGGAATATTAAGGCCTACCTAAAATTGCTATTGTGAGGACAAAATAATTAAAGGAATTAGAGGTTTTCTATGCAATGAATGCTTAGTACTAAATATGTCCTTATTAAGCAAAAATAATATCTTGATTAAAAGAAATTTAAATAATACTTTCTTACCTTTGTGTCATTTTTGACCCAAGACCCTTAAATTTGACATAGGGAGTATGAAATTTAGATTGAGGGACTTTTGTTAAATGTTGGTTTTGCTCAGTGATTATGTATGAGTCCCTTATAAAGAGTTTTCAATGCTAAAATCTATCCAGTGTCAAGTAGATATTTGGAAAGCATAAGGAGAATCATTTAAAGGAGCATAACATTAAAATGCATCATTGAGGAGAGGATTCTAAGTATTGCCAGCCTCCAATATTAACCTTAACCTTCATGTTTATGAAAATAATTAAATGAATGTTTATAAAGATAATTAAAAATCTCTCCATATGCTAAATACTTACTCCCATGCTATAAATAATTATAAATTTGAAGGTTTCAGTCATAAAAGGTAATGTCATTTGTTTGAATTTAGCCATTTTCTAAAATAAAAGGCTACCTGGTCCATATATATAGCTTGTTTCTCCAGACCTGTTTTCTATACTTTCTACATTCATTTATCTTTTATCTATCCAAGGTTGCCCCAGTTATAAAAAGAGTGCAGCAATATATTTTACTTTTAAAATATTTATGTCCTCTAACTCAAAGAAACTGACTGAAGTGGAGCAAACATGATTGTTACTTTAGTGCACAATTTAATCTGATAAGTAAACATTATAGGCACTCATAAATCACTGGCCTGAAAGGAAACGTTCCAGGCTTATGAAGGTGGAGCGTCTGGCATGTTAAAGTCTATTTACCAGACAGCTGAATTCCACAGAGTAAATACAGTTCAGGTGTTGGAAATCCCTTCATGAATTTACAGCCTGCAGTAGAACTTTCTTAACACTGTATGTTAATATTGAATATGAACTCATAGGAGGCTTATATTTTCACCTATTTTTATATTTGGCCCAAACAACTATATGGTCAATGCTAATCTGATCAATGCCTAACAAGACAGAATAGGCAAATAAGTAGTTTTTGTCAGAGGTCTTCCCCATGCAGCTCAGGACAAATCAAGGAATGGTACGGATTCATTTCAGAGATTTGCTATCAAAGATCACAATGGTCATGGTTAAGCTCATCCTCTCTAAATTCTGCTTTGTAATCCATAATTTTATCTATTTGATGTTCTACTCTATAAAACCACGCCAAGTAGTAATATAATGATGAATAAAGCTTGGCTTCTCCCTGATGGAACTGACAGATATTCAGTGCAATGTTTCATGTGGTTTCTGCCTTTATTCCCTTGAAACACTGAGCCAGGTATGGTGAAGCCTCCTGGATAAAAGTCAGGACCAAACTGTCAGGAGATGTGAGGCTACTTTGGACCTTCCAGCTTGGGCTATTATCCAACAAAATACAACTCCATTTGTGGGCCCAAGTGAAACCAGCAAAGGTGAGAGAGCCCAGTTTCCGAGTTGCAAACTGACCACATCTTGTACACTCAAGTGGCAGAAGGAATAGGGAGCTCTGCAGGTCTCTTTTTTTTTTTTTTTTTGCGGTACGCGGGCCTCTCACCGCTGTGGCCTCTCTCGCCGCGGAGCATAGGCTCCGGACACGCAGGCCCAGCGGCCATGGCCCATGGGCCCAGCCGCTCCGCGGCATGTGGGATTCTCCCAGACCGGGTCACGAACCCGAGTCCCTTGAATCGGCAGGCGGACCCCCAACCACTGCGCCACCAGGGAAGCCCTGCAGGTCTCTTTTATAAGGGGACTAATCACCTCCCAAAGGCCTCACCTCCTAATAACATCACCTTGAGGTGGGGGGAGGTTAGGATTTCAACATATAAATTTTGGGAAGACACAAATATTCTGATAAAATATTGCTTTGTATTTATCATAATTTACTTTATGTGGTATCTTCTAAGTCAGGGATCAGCAAACATTATCTCTGAATGGTCTAACAGTAAATATTTCAGGTTTTGAAGGTCCTATGGCCTCTGTCATACCTATTCAACTCTGCCACTACACTGCACAGTGTAGGTAAACAAATGGCATGGCTGTGTTCCAATAAAACTTTATTTAGAAAAATAGGCAGATGGACAGATGTGGTTTGCTGGCCATACTTTGCTGACCTCTGTTCTAATTTAACAGCCTAGGAGAATGTATGTAATTCTCATTTTATAGTATGAATTCAATTATTGGCCATTAGGCTTTTTGTTGTCTTCAGAAAATTCTATATTGAAGGAACCATACAGACATTGTTATAGAGAATATCAAGACCAACTATTGCAGTCAACATACTAGTGCAAAGTGTGGAAAAGACAGATAAACAGTTCTTATTACAGAATATTATACAGAACTTAGCAAATGTAAATAGTTTTGAATATCATATTTTCCCTGAAATAATACTACCTATTTTAAATACAATAACAGAAATTTAAAGACAATAATAAAGAATAATACAATCTCTTAGACTTCCTACTCTCCTACAATTATCAGAGCAACATAAAGTAATGTGAACCTAAGAAAAACAGCAACCTATTCCAACAGAATGTTTGTATCTGATGAAATAACTACATAAATAGTATAATTTAGCACCATGCATTGATTAATAAAGATGTACATGCGATGATCATTTGAATGAAATTGTATTTCTTTTGCGCTTGGAACACCATTTGACACAATTTTTATGCAGATTCTCTAAATTTTTTCATTGTTCACTTGAGTTATATATATCAAAGAATAAACCAAAGTAAATAATATTGGAGACAGATAAGAGCATTCTCACTGGAAAAGAAAATAAATATAACTTCAAAGAGACCAGCTTGTAGGAGATTAAGCTTTTAAATGCTTCTTCTTACATGCTACCCAGGTTCTAACTAAATTAAACAACTGGCTCTTCCAAAAAGCTTCTACTAACTTCAAAATTGACATAGCACAGACAGCAATGGTAATTTAAAAAGACTGAGACTAATTAATTTGAGTTGGAAAAACTGTTTCTATAAATGTCATTTCCTGGAATTTCCAACAGCCCCTATCTTGATGTTTGAGGATTGAAATAAACAAAAGTACTTGTAATTCTAATAGTTACTAATTGATGAAGACTACCTCCTTTTGCTGCTGACACATGAATAGATAAATCAGTAGAACATGAGAGAAAGTTCAGAAGTATATTTAAGTACAGAGAGAAATCCAGGATATAAAAATACCTCAAATCACTGAGGAAAAATAACTTATTAACAACTTATTGTGGGCAACCTGATAGAAATTTGGTAAAAAGAAAAAAAAAAAAGAACAACACTTTGCACAATACACAAGGGTAAACTCCAAATGCATTAGAGGTCAAAAAACAAAAACAAAACCCAAAAAACTAAAACTAAAGTAAAAGAAGCCATATGTGTAATAGAAAAAAGAAACATATATTAATTATATTCTGAAGATGAGAAAACCAAACTTTTCCAACTATGGTTTAAAAATTCAAATTCAATAAAAGTACATAATAAATTCAACTACATTAAAATACAGTTATAAGGTGTAAAGACACTGTAGATAAAGTAAAAAGATACATGAAAACAGGAAATATTTCCAAACGATATCAGTGATGACAAGACAATCCCCCTAATATAAAATGAGCTAATACTACGAAAGGAAAAGATATCAGAAACACGATGTTAAAAATGAGTAAACACTATAACTACGGCTCATCAAATAGATACGCAAAATGGCCCTAAAACTTACAAAAAGATGTTCAACTTCTTCCACAATAATAGTAACACAAATGGAAAATACATTATATCATTTCTCACATAATATTGGCAGAAAAACAAAAGCTTGACAAACCTATACCACATGTGAGTAAAACGCCTGGAAAACAGGCACTTTCACGTGTTGCTGGTAGGATTACAAGCATTCTGGAGAGGAATTTGGTAATATGTGACAAAAGTTCCTATCAATTTACAATGTACCCAGCAACCTTACTTCTAAGAATTTACTCCGAAGTCTCATTGTCAGAAGTATGAAAAAAAAAAAAATGTAGGGCTTCCCTGGTGGCACAGTGGTTGAGAATCTGCCTGCTAATGCAGGGGACACGGGTTCAAGCCCTGGTCTGGGAAGATCCCACATGCCGTGGAGCAACTAGGCCCGTGAGTCACAACTACTGAGCCTGTGCTTCTGGAGCCTGTGCTCTGCAAGAGAGGCCGTGATAGTAAGAGGCCCGTGGATAGCAATGAAGAATGGCCCCTGCTTGCCACAACTAGAGAAAGCCCTCGCACAGAAACGAAGACCCAACACAGCCAAAAATAAATAAATAAATAATTTAAAAAAAGTAATAAATGTTCAAGTACAATTGGTGTCTTTAAAAAAAAAATGTATAGATTTTCTCACTGTGGCATTGTTTTTAATAACAAAATATTGGGAACAAGATCTTGCCAAACATAGAAGGTTATCTGAATAAATAATGATACATCCACAAATCCATACAGTCATTACCATTCCTATGCAGTTGCCGTAAAGAATGAAGACAATCTCTATAACTGATTTGGGGTGATTTCTAATGTATACTATTAGGTGGAAAAAGCAAATTGCAAAATATGATAACTTTTGTGTAAGAAAAAAAAGGAAACAAGAATCAGTGTGGGACTGCAGAAGTACAAAGGATTATGAGAGATTACTACAAGCAACTAGATGCCAATAAAATGGACAACCTGAAAGAAATGGACAAATGCTTAGAAAAGCACAACCTTCCGAGATTGAACCATGAAGAAATAGAAAATATAAAAAGACCAATCACAAGCACTGAAATTGAGACTGCGATTAAAAATCTTCCATCAAACAAAAGCACAGGACCAGATGGTTTCACAGGAGAATTCCATCAAACATTTAGAGAAGAGCTAACACCCATCCTTCTCAAACTCTTCCAAAATATAGCAGAGGGAGGAAGACTCCCAAACTCATTCTATGAGGGCACCATCACCCTGATACCAAAACCAGACAAAGATGTCACAAAGACAGAAAACAACAGACCAATATCACTGATGAACATAGGTGCAAAAATCCTCAACAAAGTACGAGCAAACGGAATCCAACAACACATTAACAGGGTCATACACCATGATCAAGTGGGATTTATACCAGGGATGCAAGGATTCTTCAATATACAAAAATCAGTCAATGTGATACACCATATTAACAAATTTGAAGAATAAAAATCATATGATCATCTCAATAGATGCAGAAAAAGTTTTCGACAAAATTCAACACCCATTTATGATAAAAAACTCTCCAGAAAATGGGCACAGAGGGAACTTACCTCAACATATTAAAGGCTATATACGACAAACCCATGGCAAACATCATTAACACTGGTGAAAAACTGAAAGCATATCCTCTAAGATCAGGAACAAGACAAGGATGTCCCCTCTCACGACTATTATTCAACATAGTTTTGGAAGTCCTAGCCACAGCAATCAGAGAAGAAAAAAAAATAAAAGGAATACAAATTGGAAAAGAAGAAGTAAAACTGTCACTGTTTGCAGATGACATGATACTATACATAGAGAATCCTAAAGATGCTAACAGAAAACTACTAGAGCTAATGAATGAATTTGGTAAAGTAGCAGGATACAAAATTAATGCACAGAAATCTCTTTCGTTCCTATACACTAATGACGAAAAATCTAAAAGAGAAATTAAGGAAACACTCCCATTTACCATTGCAACAAAAAGAATAAAATACCTAGGAATAAACCTACCTATGGAGACAAAAGACCTGTATGCAGAAAACTATAAGATACTGATGAAAGAAATTAAAGATGATACCAACAGATGGAGAGATATACCATGTTCTTGGATTGGAAGAATCAATATTGTGAAAATGACTATATTACCCAAAGCAATCTACAGATTCAGTGCAATACCTATCAAATTACCAATGGCGTTTTTTACAGAAGTAGAACAAAAAATCTTAAAATTTGTATGGAGACACAAAAGATCCCGAATAGCCAAAGCAGTCTTGAGGGAAAAAAATGGAGGTGGAGGAATCAGACTCCCTAACTTCAGAGTATACTACAAAGCTACAGTACTCAAGACATTATGGTACTGGCACAAAAACAGAAATATAGATCAATGGAACAGGATAGAAAGCCCAGAGATAAACCCATACACCTATGGTCAACTAATCTATGACAAGGGAGGCAAGGGTATACAATGGAGAAAAGACAGTCTCTTCAATAAGTGGTGCTGGGAAAACTGGACAGCTACATGTAAAGGAATGAAATTAGAACACTCCCTAACACCATATACAAAAATAAACTGAAAAGGATTAGAGACCTAAATGTAAGACTAGGCACTATAAAACTCGTAGAGGACAACATAGGAAGAACACTCTTTGACATAAATTCCAGCAAGATATTTTTTGATCCCCCTCCTAGAGTAATGGAAATAAAAACAAAAATAAACAAATGGGACCTAATGAAACTTAAAAGCTTTTGCACAGCAAAGGAAACCATAAACAATACGAAAAGACAACTCTCAGAATGGGAGAAAATATTTTCAAATGAATCATCGGACAAAGGATTAATTTCCAAAATATATAAACAGCTCATGCATCTCAATATTAAAAAAACAAACAATCCAATCCAAAAATGGGCAGAAGACCTAAATAGACATTTCTCCAAAGATGACATACAGATGGCCAAGAAGCATATGAAAAGCTGCTCAACATCACTAATTATTAGAGAAATTCAAATCAAAACTACAATGAGGTATCACCTCACACAGGTTAGAATGGGCATCCTCAGAAAATCTACAAACAACAGTTGTTTGAGAGGGTGTGGAGAAAAGGGAACCCTCTTGCACTGTTGGTGGGAATGTAAATTGGTACAGCCACTATGGAGAACAGTATGGAGGTTCCTTTAAAAACTAAAAATAGAACTACCATATGACCCAGCAATCCCACTACTGGGCATATACCCAGAGATAAACATAATTCAAAAAGACACATGCACCCCAGTGTTCATTGAAGCACTATTTACAATAGCCAGGTCATGGAAGCAACCTAAATGCCCATCGACAGAAGAACGGATAAAGAAGTGGTACATATATACAATGGAATATTACTCAGCCATAAAAAGGAACAAAATTGGGTCATTTGTAGAGACGTGGATACATCTAGAGACTGTCATACAGAGTGAAGTAAGTCAGAAAGAGAAAAACAAATACCGTATATTAACTCATATATGTGGAACCTAGGAAATGGTACAGATGAACTGGTTTGCAGGGCAGAAATTGAGACACAGATGTAGAGAACAAACGTATGGACACCAAGGAGGGAAAGTGGCAGAGGGGTGGTGGTGGTGGTGTGATGAATTGGGAGATTGGTATTGACATATATACACTAATATATATAAAATAGGTAACCAATAAGAACCTGCTGTATAAAAAAATAAATAAAATAAAATTCTAAAATTAAAAAAAATAGAATCAGTGTGGGAGCCAAGAACACACAATGGAGAAAAGACAGTTTCTACAACAAATGGGGCTTGGAAAATTGGATGTTCACGTGCAGAAGAATAAAACTTGACCCGTAATTTACACTACTCACAAAAATCAACTCAAAATGGATTAACGACTTATATGTATGACCTAAAACCATGAAATTCCAAGAAGAAAACGGGTTCCTTGACATAGCTCTTGGCAATCGTTTTTTTGGAAATCTTGCATAAAGCACAAATAACAAATTAAAAAAAAAACTAACAGGTGGGCCTACATCAAACTATAAAATCTTTTGCACAGCAAAAGAAACCATCAACAAAATGAAAAGACAACCTACAGAATGGGGAAAAAAATTTGCAAACCATTGTAAGGAAGGAGAAAATTCCCCCCTCTACCCCTCTTGAGTTCTTATGGCTGGACTAATAATAAAATTGACACAAGACAGATTATCAGGAGAAAAAGAAACAAATTTTATTCATGTGCATGGAGGTCTCAAAGAAATAGGACCTAAAAAATGGTCAAAGTAGGCAGCTTTTATACTCTTTTTTAGACAAAGAAACAATAAATTTGTGAGAAATTGACAGGACAAATAAACTTAGGTTTTGGGTGCTCAGTTTGTAAAGAACCTCAGCAGAATTTGGATTTGGGGTAGTGAATTAAAGAAGTAACAAGATTTGTATATATAGGCTCAGGACCTGAATTGCCCTGTCTCTGGCAATAAGGGTGTCCTTCTACCTCCAGATGCAGGGAGTGCACCTTTCACATGAGAGATTTATTTCCTGCTTTCAGGGAGACAGAAAGGAGGGTTAGTCCCTCTTGCATTGGCCATTTCTTAAGTAACTTTAATCAAAATAATATGCCACTGTGTTATATTTTGGGGCAGCCCTCCCTGAGCCCCAATACCATATATCTGATAAAGGATTAATATTCAAAATATATAAAGAACTCATACAACTTGATAGCAAAACCCTCAACTAATCAAATTTAAAAAATGAACATTTTTCCAAAGAAGATACATTAATGACCAAGAGGTACATGAGAAGATGCTCAACATCACTATTCATTAGGGAAATGCAAATTAAAACCACAATGAGATATCACTACACACCTATTAGAATGGCCATCATCAAAAAAGATAAGAGATAACAAATGCTGGTATGTATGTGGAGAAAAGGGAACCCTGTGCACTGTTTGGTGGGATTGTAAATTGGCACAGCCATTATGGAAAACGGCATGATGGTTCCTCAAAACATTGAAAACAGAACTACCATATGATCTAGCATTTCCACTTCTGGAAATATATCCAAAAGAAATGAAAACATTAACTCAAAAAGATATCCGTTCCCCCATATTCATAGCAACATTATTTCAATAGCCAAGGCATGGAAACAACCTAAGTGTCCACTGATGGAAGAATGAATAAAGAAGTTTTGGGGCTTCCCTGGTGGCACAGTGGTTAAGAATCCGCCTGCCAATGCAGGGGACATGGGTTCTAGCCCTGGTCTGGGAAGATCCCACATGCCGTGGAGCAACTAAGCCCATGTGCCACAACTACTGAGCCTGCACTCTAGAGCCCACGAGCCACAACTACTGAGCCCACCTGCCACAACTACAGAAGTCCACGTGCCTACAGCCCCATGCTCCGCAACAAGAGAAGCCACCGCAACGAGAAGCCCGCACACTGCAACAAAGAGTAGCCCCTTCTTGCCACAACTAGAGAAAGCCCACGTGCAGCAATGAAGACCCAACACAGCCAAAAAATAAATAAAGTAACTAAAAAAAAAGAAGTTTTGGTGTATATATATATATATATATATATATATATATATATATATATATACACACACACACACACACACACATATACACGTGCAATGGAATATTATTTAGCTATAAAACAGAAGTAATCCTGCCATTTGCAACAATATGGATAAACTTGAGGGCATTATACTAAGTGAAATAAGGTTAGAGAAAGATAGATACTATATGATCTCACTTAAATGTAGAATCTAAAAACAAGACATTAATCTCATAGAAAAAGAGATCAGATTTATAGTTACTAGAGGTGGAGGGAAGGGGAGGAAGAAGGTGGTTGAAAGGTACAAACTTCCAGTTATAAGATAAATAAGTACTAGGGATATAGTGTACAACATGATGACTATATTAACACTGCTGTATCATATATAGGAAAGTTGTTAGAAGAGTAGATCCCAAGAGTTCTCATTACAAGGATAATATTCTTTTTCTTTTCTTTTAATTGTAACTATATGAGATGATGGATATTAACCAAACTTACTGTGGTAAACAGTTCACAGTATATGTGAATCAAACCATCATGCTATACGTCTTAAACTTATACAGTGATGAATGCCAATACATCAATAAATGTATGCCAATACATTTATTTCTCAATAAAACTGGGAAAAGAAAAGAATGTGTATGTCTATGTAAAAACTATATATAAACACACATATATATGAACATTTACATATATGTATATACACACATATAGACATGTATCTGTGTGTATATATGTAAAATGTGTGTGCATATATGTATATTTATATATATGTATGTATATGCACAAACACACGTTTTGCAAAAAGGAACATGGGAAGATAAACCAAAATGAGTCAAATTGATCACCACATGGAATAGGGAGAATCACAGTGGAAAAGACAGAGAAGGAAATGTGATTTTTCTTAATGTTGTATAGTTTGACTTTGACACCCCCCTAAAAAAAATCAGTAAGGATGGAAAAGCTTTATAATTGATTATGAACAAAAACAAATAAGTCCAAATGTATTTTAAACTGATAACCCAAGCATACAGAAGAAAGAAGAAAAACAAATCAGATAACTTTTGAACATAGCACTGACTATATATGATCAGTGGGATATATTTTACAGAGAAAAAAATAAAAAGAAATCTTGAATTTTAAAAGCAGCGTTTTTGGTAGTAGTATTGGCTGAGTGATTCTCAAACTACTTAATGTATATCGTAGCATTAAGCAAATGGTACAGATGTATTATTAAAAGTTTTGGAGAACCAAGTTCCCTATAAGAGAAAGGGGAAATGCAAGTATGGAATGGGAAAAGGAGAGGAAAGACTTTGTGTTTTAGGATCAGAATTATAATTGTCACTATGAACTCATAATTAAAAAACAAACAAACAACAACAAAAAAGCGTTCCCTAGCTCTGTCCACACAATGGGCCAAATAACAATGCTAACCTAACTATAAAACATACGCAATCTGAGTTTCTAAATTCCTTTCACTACTGAAATAGCCAGGGCTTCATGGATAAATTGTTGCTGCCAGAGGAAAGACAAGATATAAAATGAGACAGTTATTTGTGGCTGAGCGTATGGAAATGCTCAAAAAATGCTCATATCAAAGGATACACAGGGCCCAATTTGAAGGGTCTCTCACTGGTCACATCTGAGACATTTTAAGAATCAAAATAAATAACAACAGTAGTGAATTATAACACATTATGTAAAAAATGAAAGGAATCTATGAGTCCATGATGATACGAACAAAGCAAACAGAAACAAAGGGTGGGAATACTCAGAAGGGGAATCTAAGTTTTACAAAGAATGCCAACCATTAACTGTAGAAGAAATGGTTTTATTAGCATATCTCCATTTTAAAACCTATAATGGTAGTTTCAAGCAAATGTTATCAAATAGATAATAAATCACTGGGATCACTCTTCAGATGACTTATTAATGACAAGAGAGAATTACCTTTAAATGACAACATCTTAACCCAGAGATCAAAGTTAGTATCACCAATAAAAGTACAACCTGACTGAGAACAGCACAATATCACCTTATAGAATTCTTATTAAAACTAATTCAAAGGAAGAATAAGATAAATAAAAACTTACACACATTAAAGATAACTTGTCTGAAATCTTAAAATATAATAGTGTCACAAAAGACAAAAAAAAGAAAGATTCTTCCATATTAGAGGAAATTTAAAAAAAGAGGCAACTAAATACAATATGTAATTCTTGATTGGAAACGATGCAAACAAAACAAAAGACATTATGGAGACAACTGGGGAAATTTGAATATGGGCTACATATTAGGTAGGAGAACTGTATCAATGTTCAATTTCTTAGTGTGATAACTGTGTAACGGTTATTTAGGAGAAAGACCTTCTGTAGGAGATACTGGCTAGAGTATTTAGGAGTAAACTGGGATATCTGCAAAATACTTTCAAAAGGTTCAGTCAAAGGAAAAATAAAAGGTAAACTGCTCACAACTGAAACATCTAGGTGAAGGGTATATAGGTGTTAACTCTACTATTCTTTCAACTTTTCTGCAACTTCGATTTAAAAAAAACACAAATATGAAAGAATATTCCTTCTACTTTAACTACTACCCTTGTGATTGTCTTTAGACACTTTGGTTCTTTAGGTATTTCAGCCTAGATGTTGCATGTTGCAGATGAAAAAATATCCCTCCACCCTACTAGGTTCCTCTGGGTGGTCTAAGAATTAAATTGACAGATTAAGAGGAGAAAATCAAACAAAAGTTTAATAACTTGTATACATTGGAGAGACCCAGAAAAACTGAGTAACTCACCAAAATGGCTTAAACCCTCACCTTAAATACCATTTTCAGCTAAAAACAAAAGAGGATGTTGGGGGTAGTGGCTTGAGATGTCAAAGGGGAGGAATACAATTCACAGGAAGATGGAAAAGCACGTTTGTTAAACAAATTTTTACTGGGCCATGCAGAGACAATGGGTACACAGAGAAGGATTTTTAAGAACTGGACTTTGCTAGGTACCTCCTGGTCAACCACATCTAGTCCAAACTATAGCCATCTATGGTGATCGTTCCCTTCCTGTAAGAGGTCCTCTATCTAATTTCTTTAGGTAGCTAAGGGAGAAGGTCAACATTTCTTCCTGAGTCTTTTGGATCTTAACTGTTTTCAGCTCAAAATAATCTGTGTGCCAAAGAGCCATTTTGGGGTTGCGACATTTGTTTTCCTACACATACATATGAATCTACAGTATGATATGTTTATTGTACAGATTCCTAGGTTCCCACAATTTGAGATTCTGATATAGTAAGTGCAGGATACAGAGCTTCAGAAAAATACTTCTGGGATATTTTGAAGCTAGTGGTCTAAGATCCACACTGCAGACAGTTCCCCAAAACTGGTTGATAGATAACCTGAGGAGGTGTTTTGCTGTTGTTGTTTTTTAAGTGCCTGGAATACTAAGCTGCCATCAACCTTACTAAGTAAGACTCTGCAGAATGATACCCAGGATTTGTTTCAAAAACTCCAAAAGAGCAAAATAACCTAGCTAACAATTCTCAATCCCCAAAGAGATTTTGATTCCAGAATCAATAATATGACATTTTATGCTCATTAAACTTCTTTGCAGCTTCCTGTCAAACAAAGTGTGGTATGGTTTTGTCGAGAAAAGTTATAAATCCCAAGAAGTCACCCTGTATTGTATTTTAAAGAACAAAAGATAAATTCTATCTACAAATTTCAAGTGAGCCGTTATTTTAACCACTAACTCCAGCTTCACCTGCACGGCTACCATACAAATATTTTATTAGTTGTAGTACTACAGCAATTCCCTTGTTCTTTATAAATCAAACAAATAAGCATGAAAGAATCTGCACTTGCAAAGTATACGTGATTTGAGTAGATATTGTGTGAAGGAAAAACAGTGGCTTTTTTTTTCTCTTTATAAACAAAACATTGAGAGGGGAAACAAAAGAATTACCTGCAGCATCTGGAGAGAGAAGCATTCCACTTTTCCAAGTGAGAGTTTTTGTAATAGCGAAGAACAAATCTGACTCCATATAAGATCTGTTTCTTTTACTTTAACCTTTGTATTCTATTGCTTTTGCTACAAGTTAAGAATGTTGCTTATAGCCTGAAATATACAGGAAAACCCATTCTCAAGGCTCTGACCTTAAAGGTATAATACTTTTCCATTCACATAGAGATAAAAAAATTGCAGAACAGAGAATAGCATTTGTCTTTTTGGAGGTTTACAGTAACATCATGACCTGACTCACATGGACTGCAGCAAGAACAAAGGATTCTGACACCAAGAAGTCTGCAACAACCAACCATACCCCCTCCCCTTTTAATGTAAAAGAAGCCCGAATTCTAACTCAGGTAAGATGGTTCTTTGGGACACTAGTCCATCATCTTCTAGGTCTGCTGACTTTCCAAATGAAGTCACTATTCCTTGCCCCAACAAATTGTCTTGATTAATTGGCCTGTCATGCGGCAAGCAGTATGAGCTTGGACATGGTAACATTTTCACAGCTATTTCATAGGTAAGAGGATGGCTAGGTGACAGTTCATCATAGCCCATCTACAATACCACCACTTGGGGGCTTGTTAAAAATGGAGGTGTTTCACAACTACAACAAGTAGAAGGGCTGGTAGGAGAAATATCAAGTACTTCAGGGAGTATAGGGTGATAAACACAGGACTGGGGATGCAGTCACAGGAATGGGAATTTAGACTGAGCACACATTATACAGGATGTTAAATGCCAGCTGAATGAATTCAAATGTTATTCAGGTGGCAATGCTGAGATTTGAAAAGCTTGAAATTCAATCATCCTAGTGGTATGAATATTATCTCACTGTTTTGATGCACATTTCTCTAATGAGCAATGATGTTGAGCATCTTTTCATGTGCTTATTAGCTATTTGTATATCTTCTTGGGGAAATATCTATTTAGATTCTTTGTCCAATTTTAACTGGATTGTCTTTGGAGCATTAAGTTTTAAGACTTCTTTATACATCCTGGATTCAAGTGCTTTATGAGATATCTGATCTACAAATATAGCAGTTTCTCTAAAAGTAAGAAATGTGTCTGAGAACAAATGGATAAATTACTTAGAGAAGTAAACTGTGGTTAATTAAAACTTGGTTAAGTTTGTTTTTTGGGGGGAGAATTAGAGAAAAAAATTCTAGAGCAATGCTTAAGATTCCAGAATAATCACCAGCATAAGAATTTAGGCATAAGTGTGTGTGGGGGTATTTTCTTTCTAAATTCTACACTACACGAACTGTCTCACTGTTGAAACCAGACCTCTTGTCAACTCATATTTCAGAAGTATGCTTTATTAAAGAGACTAGAAAATTTAACACAGGATATCAGAGGTAAGTGATTCTTTCTACACATATTATTGCAATTTGAAAATCTTAAATATCAATTCCCAAGGCCATTTCCTCCCTCATGAAACATTCTGTTTTTTCAGTTCTAAAGAAATATGTTGGTCTTTTGAGGCAGTTTGTTTCTGGCTTCCCTCTTTCGATGATGCCATTGAGACTGACCTCTACTTTTACGAGAGGATTTGATGGAGACATTTGAAGCCAGAGGAATTTTACACAGGCATTTAGAAGCAATGAAGAATGCCTCTTTCACAAAGTAGTACCAGTTTAATGTAAGCTTTGGAGAATGCCTAGGCTATGAGAATTATTATGTTATTATCATACTTCAAGTATGCTGAAATTTGACTCAAATTATTTACTCAGGTGGCCAAAACATTTTTGTTCAGAACTTTAGAATAAAAATGAGAAAGTATATTTACAGAATGTATTTTAGCAAAGTCTCTTTCTTGACAATGAGTCTCTGAGGAACCATTTCAATGAAAAACATATTTCCACAGACACATTACAGGACTAAGGAATATCAGAAGAAAATGTATGGCAGAGGCTATAGACAATTTGCAACAAATACAGATTTCAGAAGTCACATATTCAGAAGCTTTGAGATGGCCCATCTTTACACATGTTTTCTGCAATATACCAACCTAAATGGGTTTCTGAAAACAGCTATCCTATCAACAGAAGTACTGGCTTGGTTGAAAATGCAATTACCTATATTTTTGGCCACAGCCTCACCATATCTGCTATATTCTTGTGCTCTTTTAGTCAAATGCAAAGGTACAGCCCCAGTGTTGGAATTATAGTCACTCTATAGAATTTTTTTAAAAACAACAATAATTACTGATTATTTTATATTATGTATTATTCTAAGAATTTTTTCCTTATAAAATCATTCTCATGACTATTATTATTATCTTCATTTTATAGAAGGGGATACTGAGACATGAAAAGGTAAATTTAATTGGCCTAAGATCACAGAAAGATTAAATAAATTTGACAAGATCAGATCTAAAATTTGAACACCAGAGCCCACTATTTTAACTACTAGAATAAACTAGACTTTCTAAAATGCATTATTTCCTGAACCAGGAGTAAAATTTGTTTAACTGCTTGCATTTACTCTAGGACTATGTTAACTACAGTGAAAATATTAAACTAAAGAGAAATGCAACCTGACTGAATATTTTAACCATGGGCAAGTAGGGAAAGTCATCATTCATTCGACAAATATTCATTTAGTATCTACTCTGTCCCTGTGTTGGGACAGCAGTTATAGCCCTGAATGAGAAAGACAAAAGATAGGCTCTCAGGAGGGTCAAACTGTGCAAAAGGAGGGCAATAAATAAGAAAAAAGCAGTAACTATTTAACTTCAGTGCTATAAAGAAAATAAAATAGTTAACATGAGGGAGAATGCCAGAATGCAGTGGATGATTTAAACAGTGTGTTGGAAAGGTCTCTTTGAAAAAGTGGCATTAGATTTGAAACATTGTGGGTAAAATGTAGCCAGACTAGGGCTAACCTAAGGAAAGCACTCCAGGCAGAGAGAACTAAAAGTACAGAGCAACAAAGGGTGGAAAATGCTTGGTGACAGCCCAGACATTGGAGAACTCAGCCCTGAACTCAGATCACAGAACCATTTTCATGAGTTGTATATTCATAGTGACACAGGTCAGCCCTGCTTCTTGCCCCCAAACCATGAAGCAGCATAAATGAGAGGTTACCACCTTATGGTCTCATATGCGCTGTGCTTTAAAAATTACAATATATTTTTCTATCTATGAAAGCAACTCATTATCAAGTAAAAAGTTAAACTATCTATATGCATTTCTGAATGTAAAAATAAGATAACATTAAAAATTAATATTGGTACCTATTATCATCCTTACTCTACTTTTTCCCATCTATCACCTTGTAATACACCAGGTAATTTACTTATTATTATATTTATTTTTTATGGATTGACTGTTACTGTAGAATGTACACTTCACAAGTACAGAGAGTGGCCTGCTTTGTTCACTAATATAGAACCTTGAACAATGTTTAGCTCCTAATATATAGAAAGCAGGGAATAGTTAAGCAAATAAATGAATGAATATGTAACTGTGTTCAATGACTGAAAATTTAAAATAAAAATGGTTGTGTTTGGCCATCAGTGGCGTGATTTTTTCCAGAGTAGTCTAGGGTTGGACCAGCTCATCTCAAGTTATTTTCAGCCTTACTCATCTATGATTTGACTCAAGATTTAACTTTGAACAATGTAAAAATGCCATACTAAGTAAATATTTTGTTAATAATTTTTGCATTAAAAGAGATGATTTTACGTTCCCAGAATCTATAAAAATTGTACAGTCAGATGGGTGAGTTTTATATTTTTATTACCATGTTTCCTCTTTGGGGCTGGAACATGCTTAGGGTAATTCAGCCTTCAAAAAGCAAGTTTAATTTGACTAAATGTAGAATAAACTCTGAAAGTCTCTTTGTGTTTGTACTTATATCCACATGCACATAACTTTTTCTACAATACACAATGGGTACTTCTATAAAGGGAGATAAATGTTTTCAGAGAATTTCTAAACTGTTTAAATGTGGAACCCTTGGTTTATTTGGTTAATACACAGTTTAAGTAACAGTATGTGTAAACTTTCCAGCTCTTGACTTCAAAACCACTTACCAGAAAGGGAATATTTAGTTTAGAATCACAAAATTTCTACTGACATGTGACATTCAAAATATATTCATTTAAAAATAAGTAAAAAGAAAAGACTAAAGTAAAAGGTAGTTACTAAGCCCCCAAATTACAGAATACAGGTTAGAAATAGAAAACGATGCCTCAAATTCTTCTGATTACTTTTGGCATATGTATTTTTTCCTTCTCTTACTTTCTTTCTATTGATTAAAAATAAGTAACTTTTGCAGAGAATTTTATACAACACTGAAAGATATAAAGAAGAAAAAATTCCAGCTCAGATAAGATGCAGATATAAAGCTCATTATTTTCATGAACATCTTCAGTGACGTATGCAATTTGATGGAGTCAGGGTGGTGGGCCAAGCACATATGACCTTGCACTAGTGTCTAAGATTTGGAACTATATCTTGAGAACAATATGGATGTAGTGTATGAGTTAGAGGGCAGTTAGAGTTTAGGAGAGAAATGACACTGCCTTAAACGCAATGGACCTATTTTATACATCCATATTTTTCCACAATCTACACTCTACACACCAAGGTATGGAATATCAGTGTTCAATAGAGTTTATCAAGAACTACACAAATCAGTGAATAAACATAAATTTAATAATGCTATCATATCTTGATCTTTCCAGAAACTTATCTGGTCTTCCTGGTCCCATCCTTACCTTATGTGGTCTATTCTCCTTGGGGTTGTATGAGTGTTCCCCTTACAACATAAATCGTGTCATAGGACTACCTTGTTCAAATCCCACCCTCTACCTCCAATGACTTCCCATGATAAATACATTTACCACTGACTCTATATCCCCTAATAAGAGTGCCTGGTTCAGAATAAGAATTTTATAAGTATTTAAAGAAAGAGGTTTTTTTTTGTTTGTTTGTTTGTTTGAAGTGTGAATGAATGAATCTAGGTGAACATCCCAGATTGGGAGTCATGCATTATTCTATTTGGGGCTTTTAAAAATTATTGTGGTGAAAAACATATAATATAAAAATTAATATCTTAACCATTTTTAAGTGTACAGTACAGCAGTATTAACTAGAAGGTCTTTATTCCTCCATCATTTTTTTTTTTTTTTTTTGTGGTACACGGGCCTCTCAGTGTTGTGGCCTCTCCCACCGCGGAGCACAGGCTCTGGACGCGCAGGCTCAGCAGCCATGGCTCACGGGCCCAGCCGCTCTGTGGCATGTGGGATCTTCCCAGACTGGGGCACGAACCTGTGTCCCCTGCATCGGCAGACGGACTCTCAACCACTGCGCCACCAGGGAAGCCCCCTCCATCATTTTTGAAGTACAGTTTTGCCTGATACACTGTTCTTAGTTGGCAGTTTTCGTCTTTCAGTACTTCGAATATGTCATCCCACTCATTTCTAGCCTGTAATGTTTCTGTTGAGAAATCCACTGATGGGTGCTCCTTTTTACATGACAAGTCACTTTTCTCTCTCTGATTTTAAAATTCTTTGTCTTAGACTTTTGATAGTTGGATTATAAGGTATCTTAGTGTGGACACCTTTGAGTTCATCTTCATGAGTGTCTTTTGACCTTCTTATATTTGGATGCCCATTTCCTTCATCAGGGAATCTGGGGTTATTATTTCTTCATATAAGCTCTATTCTTCTTGCTCTCTTGATTTTCCTTATGAGACACCCACAATGTATACACTGGTCTGACTTATGGCTTTTCTCACTTTTCTTCATTTTTTCTTTCTTTTTGTTTCTCTGATTTGATAATTTCAAATGACCTGTCTTCAGATTCACTGCTTCTTTCTTCTAGTTGATCAATTTTGCTGTTGAACCCTCCTCGTGTTTTTTTTCAATTCAGTTACTATATTCTTCAGGTCCAGAATTTCTGTTTCTTTCTTTTTTTTTATAGTTTCTATCTCTCTGTTGATATTTTAATTTTGTTCATTTTTCATTTCCTGACTTCATTTAGTTGTCTATCTGTGTTCTCTTGTAACTCACTGACTTTCTATAAGATAATGATCACAAATTAATTTTCAGGTAATTCACAGATCTCTGTTTCGTTAGGATTGTTTTGTAAAGGTTAATTTTGTTCCCGTGACTGGATTGTTTCTCCCTTTCTTCCTATGATCTGTTAGTTTTTTGCTGGAATTTGTGTGTTTGTAAAAACAGTCACCTCTGGTCTTTTTTTTTTTTAACAAAAAAAAAGATTTTTATTGTGGTAAAATATATATACCATTTGCTATTTTAACTTTGTTTTTGTTAACATCTTTATTGGAGTATAATTGCTTTACAATGGTGTTAGTTTCTGCTTTATAACAAAGTGAATCAGTCATACATATACATATGTTCCCATATCTCTTTCCTCTTGCATCTCCCTCCCTCCCACCCTCCCTATCCCTCTATGTGGTCACAAAGCACTGAGCTGATCTCCCTATGCTATGTGGCTGCTTCCCAAGCTATCTGTTTTACGTTTGGTAGTGTAGTCCATGTCACTCTCTCACTTTGTCACAACTTACCCTTCCCCCACCCCATATCCTCAAGTCCATTCTCTAGTAGGTCTGTGTCTTTATTCCTGTCTTACCCCTAGGTTCTTCATGACATTTTTTTCCCTTAAATTCCATATATATGTGTTAGCATATGGTATTTGTCTTTCTCTTTCTGACTTACTTCACTCTGTATGACAGACTCTAGGTCCATCCACCTCACTACAAATAGCTCAATTTCGTTTCTTTTTATGGCTAAGTAATATTCCATTGTATATATGTGCCACATCTTCTTTATCCATTCATCCAATGATGGACACTTAGGTTGTTTCCATCTCCTTAGGATGTTTCCTGGCTATTGTAAATAGAGCTGCAATGAACATTTTGGTACATGACTCTTTTTGAATTATGCTTTTCTCAGGGTATATACCCAGTAGTGGGACTGCTGGGTCATATGGTAGTTCTATTTGTAGTTTTTTAAGGAACCTTCATACTGTTCTCCACAGTGGCTGTACCAATTCACATTCCCAGCAGCAGTGCAAGAGTGCTCCCTTTTCTCCACACCCTCTCCAGCATTTATTTTTTCTAGATTTTTTGATGACGGTCATTCTGACTGGTGTGAGATGATATCTCATTGTAGTTTTGATCTTCATTTCTCTAATGATTAATGATGTTGAGCATTCTTTCATGTGTTTGTTGGCAGTCTGTATATCTTCTTTGGAGAAATGTCTATTTAGGTCTTCTGACCATTTTTGGATTGGGTTGTTTGTTTTTTTGTTATTGAGCTGCATGAGCTGCTTATAAATTTTGGAGATTAATCCTTTGTCAATTGCTTCATTTGCAAATATTTTCTCCCATTCTGAGGGTTATCTTTTGGTCTTGTTTATGGTTTCCTTTGCTGTGCGAAAGCTTTGAAGTTTCATTAGGTCCCATTTGTTTATTTTTATTTCTATTTCTCTAGGAGGTGGGTCAAAAAGGATCTTGCTGTGATTTATGTCATAGAGTGTCCTGCCTATGTTTTCCTCTAAGAGTTTGAGAGTTTCTGGCCTTACATTTAGGTCTTTAATCCATTTTGAGCTTATTTTTGTGTATGATTTTAGGGAGTGATCTAATCTCAAACTTTTACATGTACCTGTCCAGTTTTCCGAGCACCACTTATCGAAGAGGCTGTCCTTTCTCCACTGTACATTCCTGCCTCCTTTATCAAAGATAAGGTGACCATATGTGTGTGGGTTTATCTCTGGGCTTTCTATCCTGTTCCATTGATCTATATTTCTGTTTTTGTGTCGGTACCATACTGTCCTGATTACTGTAGCTTTGTAGTATAGTCTGAAGTCAGGGAGCCTGATTCCTCCAGCTCCGTTTTTCGTTCTCAAGATTGCTTTGGCTATTCGGGGTCTTTTGTGTTTCCATACAAATTGTGAAAATTTTTGTTCTAGTTCTGTGAAAAATCAGTGGTAGTTTGATAGGGATTGCACTGAATCTTTAGATTGCTCTGGGTGGTAGAGTCATTTTCACAATGTTGATTCTTCTGATCCAAGAACATGGTATATCTCTCCATCTATTTGTATCATCCTTAATTTCTTTCATCTTTATGGACTAACTTCATACAGGGGAAGAGCTTCAACAGTTAGGCTGACTAGAGATTCTGGGGGACCTCTAAGACTTTTTTTTTTTTTTTTTTTGCGGTACGTGGGCCTCTCACTGTTGTGGCCTCTCCCGTGGTGGAGCACAGGCTCTGGACGCGCAGGATCAGCGGCCATGGCTCACAGGCCTTGCCGCTCCACGGCATGTGGGATCCTCCCGGACCAGGGCACGAACCCGTGTCCTCTGCATCGGCAGGCCGCCTCTTCCCTGCGCCACCAGGGAAGCCCCCTAAGACTTTTTATAGGGATGCATTTAATCTGGGTTTGTGTGTGTAATTGCCCAATTTGAGAGTTTTACTGGTTTCTTTCTCAGAAGCTCCTAACCTCTTGCTCTCTGATGTTTGTCTATGGTTTCATAAGTTCTCTCAGGCTGAAACAAGCTATCAAGCTCTGCTTTGTTCTCAGTGGTCCCCAGACAGCCAAGTTATGCCAGTTTCCATCAGCACTCTGACGCCAGTGAGACAGAAAACAGTCCCTCCAGCAGAATTCTAAAGAGCTGGAATGTTGGACATACATTCACCTCTTCTCTTTCCTTCCTAAAGGACATATTTGCATTTGTTGGCTAACTAATTATTTTTCTGTTTTAAAATTTATCTTCTCCACTATCCCATAGCCTACTATACTCATGATGGCTACCACCCTCCCCCAACACTTACATATCAGAAGAAAAGTAGTAAAAAAGAGTCTTCCCTTGGGCTTCCCTGGTGGCACAGTGGTTGAGAGTCCGCCTGCCGACCCGGGGGACATGGGTTCGTGCCCTGGTCTGGGAAGATCCCACATGCTGTGGAGCGGCTGCGCCCGTGAGCCATGGCCGCTGAGCCTGCGCGTCCAGAGCCTGTGCTCCGCAACGGGAGAGGCCACAACAGTGAGAGGCCCACGTACCCACTGCCAAAAAAAAAAAAGAGTCCTTCCTTGACCAAACTCTAGTCAGACTCCCCTGAGCCCTCTTCTCAATTAGTCCTCAACCTTGGCCTATAAAAACTTAAGACTTCCAGCACAAATGATTTTGTCCATCTGCTACAATAATAGACTTCAACAAACACTTACATAGTTTTCAACAGCTCAAGACTACATCCCTAGGGTGATGACTGCAGCCCCCTTCATTTCCTGCCTGGGAAAGCTCAAGGCTGCCAAAAAAAAAAATCACTGTCCATTTCAGCCAATGTCTGAAGATAGGGCCTCTGTCTCCTAGTTTCTGCAGGAGGGTAGGAGCCTAACTTTGATAAAGGTCAGTCAGGAAACCCAGATGGCCTAGTCACATGAGCCAATCTCCCCTCCAGCTTTTAGTAACTTTCCTCTTCTCTGATTCTTCTTAATCCCCCACTCATCCTCATCCTCCCTCTATCTATTCCCTCATGCTGTAATATATATACATATTTTATGTGTTTCAGCAGCCAACAGAAAATGATTGACAGTCATAATAGAGAATTATATTAATTTTGTTAATTATTAAAACAAAACAGGGCTTCCCTGGTGGCGCAGTGGTTGAGAGTCCGCCTGCCGATGCAGGGGACACGGGTTCGTGCCCCGGTCTGGGAAGATCCCACATGCCGCGGAGCGGCTGGGCCTGTGAGCCATGGCCGCTGAGCCTGCGCTCCGCAACGGGAAAGGCCACAACAGTGAGAGGCCCGCGTACAGCAAAAAAAAAAAAAAAACAACAAACAAAAAAACCAATGCCAGACACCTCTGCACAAATTTGAGTTCAGTTCACACTGGACTCTTTTTCTTACTGCAATGGTCATTACTGATTAAAATTTGCCTGTACCACTTTAACTCACAACTGGTTTTATCTTTGACAGTAAACAGAATGGTATTAGTATCTTGATTTACTCATTTCCTGATGCACATCTGCAGTTAAAACTAAAGGACTGATTTTAACTCAGAGGAATAAGTTGCTACCAGTGGAAGTAGGAGCATCAAAAACAGGCAAGTAGGAGAAACACGTCGTTAGGCATATCCCACAGGCACCACTGACAGCTGACTTTGCCCAGTGGTGTTTGGTAGTTCATGAAGAGAGCAGTATTCCTCTGCCAAAACTGTCTTCAATCTAACATAATGCCTTGTAGTTTAAAGCTGCTGAAAAATTCCAGCTCAAGTTTTGTAACTGCAATGCACATGGGTGAATTTGCAAATTATAAATGTCATTAAGTGACATGACTTGTCATCAGGGGACTTTATAGTTTATTCACTCCATAGGTCACCACCTGTGCTTCCATCCTAAGCAAAAATTTGATTGTTAACCATGTGAGCACCTGACTGCAACATTTAAAGCAAGTGTTAAACATTGTGTCTTAGACTTCTCTGGCTGCCATGAGAAAATACCATAGAGTGGGTGGGTTAAACAGCAGAAGTTCATTTTCTGACAGTTCTGGAGGCTGGGAAGTTCAAGATCAAGGTACCAGCTTATTCAATTTCTGATAAGAACTCTTTCTTGGGTTATAAGCAGCCATCTTCTTGCTGTGTCCTCATATGGTGAAAAGACAGAACTCTCTAGTATCTCTTATTATAAAGACACTAATTCTATTGTATCAGGGCCCCACTCTTATGACCTCATTCAATCTTAATTACCACCATGGAGGCCCTATCTTCAAGCACAGTTGTATGGAGAAGACACCATTCAGTCCATAGCTTATGGGTTTATAATTAGAAGACCTGGATTCAAGTTCACACCTTGCAATGTGACTTAGCAGCTTCAGATCCATAGGTAAATCGCTAGACTTTTCTGAATCACAGTTTGCCTATCTACAAGGTACACATCATCATTGTATTTAGCTCACAGGACTACTAAAAAAGTAAAATATGAAAAGGACATAAGAGTACTGTGTACACTCTGAACAACTGAAAAAAGATTAGGCCCAAAAGAAGGGATATGTATTCACATGATCAGCAAAATCAAACATCTTTGCTCTCATGAAAGAGTTTGACATTGTGGTTAAACCCCACTCTCTGTCTCTGTAATCACACTACCTGCATTCAATCTATAGCAATACCACTTACTTTTTGTGACAGTGGACAAACCACCTATCTCTCCTGTGCTTCAGTTTCCTTATCTGTAAAGACAGTTAATAATAACTTACCACAGAGGTTATCGTATATATGAGGGGCAATAACCTGTGCAACACTGAGGAGAAGTCCTGAGACACAAAGCATGCTGATGATTATGAAATGATGAAGATGGTGATGATAATAAGGATAATGACATCCTTTCCTCGTAGTTTCCTGTGGACTTTTCTAAGCTATGTGAGTAAAAAATTCTATGTTTTATTTAGAGAACAGTATGATTAAAGTGTAATAGGTGTGCCAAAAGAAAAACTTTCAAGATTCTGCCAAATTTTATCTTGGATCACACTTAATTAACCCATTAAGATAATAAAATTGAAAGGACTAATTTCAATTAGAAACATAATTGTGAATGAATTTAAAGTTATATAAGACATGTAGACTCAAAAAAAAAAAGAAAGAAAAAGAAAAAAAGTTTGCAAACAACAAAGTCTCAGATATACAGTCAGGTCTAAATACCTGTGATCTCAAGAGGTTAGGACGCATCGTGCTTGACTCACAGCAATGGTGATTTATATGCTGGGTAACCAAGTCCTTACTGTGTTGAATTCAGGCAAACAATTAGATTTTATGATCTTGTACCTTTTAAAATTCTTATTATACTATTTCTATTTTCTAGTTCTGAAATTACTAGATGTGATGTAAATTCTACTCTAGTAAACAGTGAGTTTAAGGAATTAATTACATGTAAAAAGCATTCAGTATTTTATAGATAAATGGCAAACTGGTTTCAACTAGTTGATCAAACACAATTGGGACTGACTGCCTGTATTGCTGTGCTGAAAAGAAGTCTAAGGTCTCAGAGAAACATAATACCATGGAGATGTCTGCCAGAGCGACATGGAATTAATACTGGAACCATGTACATGTGTAGTAGAATTTGATCTGAGACTCAATTTCATAGTAAAGTAGTAGCAGGGCTGTGGGGAGGAGGTCTGTAGTCCTTACCAAACTTTAATTGTTGAAGACTATTTTATTTACTAAAGGTCTAATAGTTGCACATGGTCAAAATGACTTACATCAATTCTTTACAAAGGAGAACTCTCATTTATCTTATTAGGGCTATTTCGGCATTTTTTTGAGACTAGAGTAAGTGTCTTTTTAACTTTCAAAACCTCAACACATACATGTCTAGAATAATACCTAGCATAATTTATAAAACATGTTGTTGGAAAAATAAAAGAATGATCCACAAGAAATATTTATAACTTAAAAGATTATTGGAGGTCACTAGAAAGCTGAATAGATAATTTCAAGAAATTTAAGCTGTTGTTTGTGTTACTTTAATAATACCAATTGTAAGAGTGCGTTAAAAACAATATTGATGGGGCTTCCCTGGTGGCGCAGTGGTTGAGAGTCCGCCTGCCGATGCAGGGGACACGGGTTTGTGCCCCGGTCCGGGAAGATCCCACATGCCGCGGAGCGGCTGGGCCCGTGAGCCACGGCCGCTGAGCCTGCGCGTCCGGAGCCTGTGCTCCGCAATGGGAGAGGCCACAACAGTGAGAGGCCCGCGTACCGCAAAAAAAAAAAAAAAAAAAAAAAAAAAAAAAAAAAAAAACCAATATTGATGAAGCCACATCTTGAGACCATCCCCAGGATATAGTTGGCTTCATTCTGTTCCTTGGACATAGGCTGCATCTCATACCCTGCATTTTTTACACATTATTATCAATAGCAAAAGAGAGACCAGAAGCACTTTGACCATTTACTTTGCCTAAATTCATTACCATAACTCTAACATGTGTTTTATTGTTCAACACTCTTTCCAATTTATAAGCTATGTGTTAAGCATTGACAAATATTTAGAGCCAGCAATAAAAAACAAGACTCATTAAGCTCATTCTATACATGAGAAAAATAAAATCCAGAGAGAACAAGTGATTTATCTACACAAAAATTGAGTGGTAGTTTGAAATCATGCCCATCTTTGTCTTCCTCCTGTTCTATTGCTACTTCTACAATAGCACACATTTTCATAGTTGTGCTCTGAATATATTAACCTGACCCTATAAGGGACTTAAAATCTAATTAGAAGAAAGAATTGTTACTGCGTACAATGGTTTTAGTAGCCTAGAATACCCTGAAAACCCACTGTATTTTTTAAGCATTGGCAATTTATTGAAGCACAGCATTGAATAACATAAATCACTCCGCTTGTGACCAAGGCCAACAATAGTTCCCCAAATAATAGTGTTTTCTACTCAGCTTTTCTTCATTCATCAATAGCCGTGGCAAAATGGAAAGATTAGAATTCAACCACCAATAATGGACTTGAAGCAAAGATATATGGAATTCTGGTTTTTAATCAGAAAATAAAACTTTTAGATTAAAAACAAGATCAGATTGTCAAATTCAGGGTTGACCTACCATCCGAACAACGATCAATATGTTATGTACTGAAATAAGAAAAAAAGAGTTAAACAGTTTTAATGTAAGCCCTTGAGATAATGTAAAAAACTTCTTAAAAAGTGAGAAATAAAACGTAGGTAGGTGTTGAAACAACAGCTAACTTTTAGTCTCAGTATATGGCATCAGATATGTGGCTTTTGGTGGAAATGCACTTCAAATAAAATTCATAAGCCTTTGCAGCTATTTCTGCATTCATGATTATGGGAATTCCCTAAGGTTTCAGATGTATGTCTTATGAATACCAAGCATTTATTCCTCAAGAAAAATACATATAAGAAGGCAAAGGTAAGAATATTAAAGACAACTGGAAATCAGAAATGTGGTTCATGAAAGAATTTTATAGCTTATTCAATCTCTTGTGAATTATTTAAGGAAACTGTATATTCAATGCATTGTGGAGTATATAAGAAAGGCTACAGCAGGAGTGGGTTTTCATTTCTTGCATTCATGACATATATCTTATTAAATTTCTGTTGTTTAATAGGACTTACACTTGGCCCTGATGTAAAAACATGAACCAAAGACCAAGCCTGTCCACAATCTGCCTGGAATGCACATCACATGTGTCATCATTTATTTAACATCTATCTTCCTTGTTGTTTATTATTGAGTATAAAAGTCAAGAATTCTCTTTCTCCATTTATCTACCACACAGTGCACTGCACAAATAGTTACTCAGTAACTATTAATAGCAGGAATGAAAGTCTTCTCTCTCCACCTCTCCTGAAAGCAGAGGCCATGTTTCTTTCCTTCACCTTTAAATTAATTGTGTATACAATGCCTCACACTGAGCACCTCACAAGGTGATCAACAAATTCTATGGATTTGTAAAATAATATATTGTAAATATTTCAAAACTTGTACTTCATCCTGCAAATTTTCATTCTTCCCTTCATTTTTCTGTGATGAAACGTTTGCTTTCATATCAGATTTTAAACACACCATTTATTACGTAATTTCATGAGTAACATAAGTGACTACCCTGCTGCATGGTACGTGTGGGTCAGAGCCAGTACATAAGAATAACCAGCCAGGTAATTGAGAGACTACTAAAAGGTGCAGGCATCTTGGAAATGGTTCCTAAGAAAGACCTGCTGGGTGACAAAGAACCTTGCTGACAAGTGCACAAAAACTTCAGCTGGCCCTCAAAAGCTGCTAAGAGGACTCCTAAATGCCATTCTGTTAGCAGCCATCCAAAAACAGTCCACTAAAATTGGGAAGAGAAGAGGCTTTAGCTTGCTATAGCCTTGCACTTCCTCTGGTGTTCTTTTTGGGCAAAGCTTAAAATATCAAGCCAATGTGCAAAGGAGGAATATTTTCAAGGTCTAAATCTATTAATACAAAATGAGGCAAAGGGCTGAAAATGTGTACCTGAGAGGCAATATGTTCACACTGGCACAGGAATTATTTTGCCAGACTTAGAAGTCTCACCACCAGCGCAGGTGAGGAAATCTGTGAGCAAAGCAACCGTCTTTACCCTTACAACTAGTCTTGCTTGACAATGCTACTAATGATACTTTCATATGGAGACAATCGTGCTTTTAAACAATTATCCTTGATATTTATGCTCTAGAATCTCAATCTTTATATCTAGATAAAATATTCTGGTCCTTTGTTTTCAATAAATAATGAAGAATTTATTTGGATTCTCCACAATGCCAACAAATACAATTTGTTTTCCATTAAAAAATGGGAGATTAGGTGTTCTTTGCTCTTTCAGCAGTCTTAGGTGATTCTGACAACAGTTCAAGAATCATTTAGGAGATGCATAAGAAGCACAATACTGAGAATTCCCTGGTGGTCCAGTGGTTAGGATTCCACGCTTCCACTGCAGGGGGTGTGGGTTCGATTCCTGGTCAGGGAACTAAGATCCTGCAAGTGGCACATCTTAAAAACAACAACAACAACAAAAAATACTGAAAAGTCTATTCATTAACTTGCAGCTCTCAATTATAATTATACCAGAAAATATTCTAATGCTGTCACCTTTCCTGTGAGAAAACTCAAGAAACTTTAGAAGGATTTTCTTATCACTTAATGTAATGTGTTTTCCAAATATTTTGGAAGTAATCAGAAGTAACGTAATAGAGAAAAGTAGAGATTGTGAGGAAGGGGACATTGAGGGATATGGCTAAAAATGGTGTAAAATGTTTTTGCGAGATATCTTTAAAAGACATTTTAAAAGTTGAAATAAGGTACACTTAAGCACTTAAGCAGTGGATTTTCACTCCTATCATGAACAGGCATTAGACCTATCCTATGAGGGTGTGTCTGAGTAAACTGCATTAATTTATTCATTCATCATATATTTGTTTCCCTCTGATTCTACTACATTTTGCTAAATACTGGGAATACAGTGATGAAGAGAGAATCTGTATCTAATATCACTACATCTGGCCAAAGGAGACAGGCATTAAATAATTCCACAAATGTTGATGAAATGCAACTGTGACTGAAAAACTCAGACCAAAGCATCCCCAGCATGCTATGATATATGCTAATATAAAGTCATTGTGAATTGAGCTAATATCAAATAGCATTTGTGTGTGTGTGGGGGGAGAGAGGTACAGATTTGGAATGCTTATTCTGTGTCCACATGAGTTCTCCTGATATTTCTATAAACATAAAGCATAAAGTTACTTTTCATTTCTTTATGGAATATCATATCCTTCTGCATTTCCTGAACTACAAAATGAAGAAAATAAGAGTTGTCTAGAAAGATTATTTGACACTTGACAACAGATGTGTGCAGCCTACTCATCTCTCATTGTGCCCAACATAGTCCTGGTAACTTTGTAGACACACTGGCCATTCTAGCAATGAGGAATTCTTCCTTAGTCTTATGTTGATTCAATTCATGTCACAATCATTCTTCATTAATCACTTCCTGAGTAACAATGTGCACCCTGGAACTCCAATACAGATTAATGAAATAACGGTTCTCTAAATCTCAAAGATATCTTCTGAACTGCTAGCCCAGGGAAGAGAAAACATTATCAAGCCCAGTTCTCTGATTAATCTGTTGTGCTCTCTGGAACATTGTTGAGAAGGATTCTGAAGTCATATTTACACTTAGAAGCAAAGAGAATTGGAAGAGCTTATGCCGTCCATGGACACAGAAGAGGATATTTGAAATGTGTGTACCAGTTATTTTGCATAAAATCACTTCAGTTTTATGCTAGGTTAAGAATGTCTCTAAATGAAATATCATCTACTTCAAAGTACATCGTTTTTCTTTAAATGTGAATTTCCTAAAATGTACTGTTGGAGTCAATGTTCAGCCCCTGATGTCTTACGTTAACAGAAAGGAACAATGATCTGAATCAACTCAAATCATAATAAATTGAATGAACATATAAGTGAGCTAGAATCACAGACCACTCTTTACTTTGCCCCATTTAACCTGTGTTCATCACATATATTATTTTCAAATCTTGACAAGATGGTAGAAAAAAATAAAAACTAAGCTTGCATCTCCCCATAGTGGGTATACATAGCTGGCAACGGAAATAGCTAGTTTATGCGGGAAAGAGCTTGACATTCAGAAGGCTCTTGTATTTTGCCTGTACTAAAAAAAAAATGTTTATTGTATACAACATTTCTTCGTAACTAATGATCCCAATGTTATCTAAAATGAGTAAGTGAACTGTTACCTCCCAGCCTTTTAGGCATGCTGTTCTTTTTACCAGGGAACCCTTCTGCCCCTTTTGTTTCCTGACTCAGTTTCTCCAGAAAGACTCCTATTACCCTTGGACTTATTAACATATTCTCTTTCTGCAATCCCATGGCTTGCTGTACCTACGTCTTTCTACACAGTAATTGCTGACATATCTTCTGCCTTATCCAGCAAACTATAAGCTCCTCTGGGTAGTTAACCACATTTTACTGTAATTTGCATCTCATGTTCTCATTCCCAACTATAGGGACAATTTCTTTTTTCCATATACAATCTATAATGTTCCCAATACTGTTTTCAATTCTTCTGATAAATGCGTATATTAAGTGTGTAGAAGCCAAAATGTCCACACATTGAGTTCTGTTCCACTGAGGGACAAGAGGAGCTGCAACTAGGAAAGGAAGCCCCTGATTCCCTTTGCTTCTGCTTCTTTACTGCATCTTCTGAGACATGATCTATGTTTGCTGTTGGGGTCATTTGTCACTTCTCTGAGCCTCTTCTCTTTATGGGCTGAGTAGCTAGGCAGCACTGAGGAGTTTGAGCCAATGCCGGTGATGCTGTTTTTGTTGAAGACGATGTGATACTTTACTTTCACCTGAAACTCAGGGCTTCATCTGATTCTCTTCCCTGATAGCAAAGGCTTGGTGACAGTAAATCTCGATCCTAGGGTATGGCATTGGAACCAAACTATTAACATGAAAATATCCTATATTATTCAATGGAGCATTTATTTCCTCGGTGATGATTTTGTAGGTGCTGTCTTGAGTCAGGGGGCGTAGATGCTAGTGCAATTTGGACTCGAATAAGTCACTACATCTCATTTATCTGTAAAGTGATTAAGATAGGGAGTGACTGTCTTCAATGTCTTTTACAGGTGTTGAATTTTTATGATTCTCTTCCATCTATGGGAGATTTCATTCTAACTCACCTATAAAAGTGCATGATACACAGCTGCTACTTTATGAATACATATTGATTGCAAAGCATGTTCACATGCTTAATCTCATACTTTTAACAATCCTTTGAAGTCAGCAGGGAAAATACTGCCTTTTCTATTTTATAGTTGAGAAAACTTGCACATGGATTCAAGGTTAACAAGCAAATCCTGGCTACAAATCCTGTGCTCTTCCTTCCTTAGAACAAATTACTTCGGCCCACTATAACTATTTATTTCAAACATAAAGTTTTACAAAAATGATAGAACTTGGGTATATAAAAAAATATGGGATTTTGAGTCCTCTCCAACACAAAAGCTTATAGAACATTTTTTCTAATTAAAAATTGCTTACTAGGGCTTCCCTGGTGGCGCAGCAGTTGAGAGTCCGCCTGCCGATGCAGGGGACACGGGTTTGTGCCCCGGTCCGGGAAGATCCCACGTGCCGCGGAGTGGCTAGATCTGTGAGCCATGGCCATTGAGCCTGCGCGTCTGGAGCCTGTGCTCCGCAACAAGAGAGGCCTCGATAGTGAGAGGCCCGCGCACCGCAATGAAGAGTGGCTCCCGCTTGCCGCAACTAGAGAAAGCCCTCGCACAGAAACGAAGACCCAACACAGCCAAAAATAAATAAATAAACTCCTACCCCCAACATCTTCTTTAAAAAAAAAAAAAAAAAAAAAAAGGTCGTTATATTTTCACATCCACTTTCTTACAGACAATTTAACCATTACAATCAGAGATATCTGAAAGATTTCTATCGGATTGCCTGGTAGAAAAAAAAAAAAGGGTGCATACCCTCTATATTTTCAAATTATGGTAAGGTTAATTTGAAACCTGCTTTTCTTGTTTTGTTTCAACCCTAGAGTTGCCTTAGTGTGTACAGTCTAACGAACATAATTTATTTCTGGATGATTAAAATAATGAAGTGTCGTTAAGTTACTGGTAACTGTCTTAGACATAGCCTGTCGAGTATGATTAGTTTTAATTACAAAAGATAGGATGAAGACATTTATCACAGAAACTATATGTAAATTTTATTAAAAATAAATTCTTTTTATTTATTTATTTATTTTTATGAATCTGTTATATATATACATATGTTCCCATATCTCTTCCCTCTTGTGTCTCCCTCCCTCCCACCCTCCCTATCCCACCCCTCCAGGCGGTCACAAAGGTTCTCATTAGGCTTAATTTATGTATGATACATAGAGATATTTCAATAAAAAATTAATTTTTAGCGATAAACATCACTGCAGTTTCCTATTATTATATAACAAATCAGCCCCAAACTTAATGACTTAAGACAATAAGAATAATTTTATTATTATCTACCATCATTCTGGAGGTTGACTAGGTTCAGAAAAGGAATTCTCATTCAATATCTCTCGTGCAGTGGCAGCTGGATGAGGGCTGGATTTAATTCTGCTTGAAGTTAGCCAGATCATCTATACATGGTCTCTACACATGGCCTGTGTGGCTGAGATCAGAGTCTACATTCCGAGACAGAAAATGTAAACTGCCAGAATCCTAAACCTTGAGCCTAGAAACTGGCAGTGCCACATATCAACCTCACCATATTCTACTGTTGAAGCAAGCCTAAGTTCAAGAGGAGACACAGAATCCACCTCCCAGTGAAACAAATGTCAGTGACTATGGTGATTATATTTTGAAACTGCCAGAGTTGGTCCTCTGGCCACAAGTCATTTATATGCCAACCACATTCAAAAAACTGTCACCCACTTCAAAGATTCCCTATGCCAAAGCAACATCTCTTTATGGAATTCGTCTCAAGCTCGAGTCCTACTGTTATCTAACAGTCCATGCTGTTATCTACATCTGGTCCAGATCCAGATGTACTCTCTGAGTGTGGTACCGAGAATAGACGTTTCTGAGTGCATTTCCTCTCGATACGAAGAAATCTTGACTAAAGAGACAAGATTTTGTCCCTACACAACCAACAGACGATGTAAGGAAAAGCATAGAATATCTTTCATTCAAAAAAGGGGGAAATAGGATGTACATAGCAGTCACTGGTCCATAGATGTTCTGAAATATCTCTGGGTACAAGTTGCCAATCCTGTGATTAGGGCCCAACCTTACTCTGTGGCTTTTGGCTCTACCTTCTTGGCTATTGGTTCTGTCCTCTGGTTTACCCTTCTTTTTCCATCAGAAATTACCAGTTTTTACTGTTAATGTAGTTTCCTAACAGCTTTTCCTATCCAGCTTTCTAATTGTATTAGATCAAGGGCCCAAAGGCCTCTTCATTTCTTGTGGAGTCTGTACTTTAGTACAAGTTGGTGGTACTTCTACCAGCACCTAAAAACTTTTAAAATTTTGTAAAATTTCTTTGAATTTAATTTGGGTTTAGTGGATTAGACAAAAGTCACAACCACAAATCTTGTTAAGAGAAATCCTTCTCTACCTTGGCTTCCCTCTGATACTGTGGGAAGTATCTGTGGGACAAAATCTTATGATTCTTTAGAAGCTTTATTTTTTAACAGAGTGGATCTGTTTGGCATGCAAAATCCTTAGAGTATCCTTATCTGTCTAAATGGGTCTATGAATTTTTGCCTAAGATTTCTGTGATATCTTAAAAAAAAGTCATAATAGTCTCATCTTGGATTTAACCTATGGTCTGAAGCCCTTCTGCTCTCAGAAGATACTGGGAATAAGAAACTTTGATTTTTGTACCCAGCATGTCTTTATTTCATTTTAAGAGCTCACTCTTTAGCACATCTTTCTCTTCTCACGTTTTAACATACAAAGCAGGAGGAAGCCAGATGGTACTTTCAATTATGCCACATCTCTTTAGCTAGATCACCAAGTCCATTGGGAACATTTCCTATTTGCCACATTACTCCATAGGACACTGTTGCCAAATTTCTGCTGTTATATAACAAGGATCCCATTTCCTCCAGCTTTATACCATTTGTCTCTCTTTAAGCTCAAGGTCATTTGGGCTTTCAGTATCACTTTCTTTGATGCCCCTTTAAGCTTCCACATTCTCCTTGAGGCTCTTCTGACTTCCACCTGGTCCCAAAGCTACTACCATATATTTTTCACTGTTATTAATGCAGCACAAAATTCTGGGTACTAAAATCTGTTTGAGTATTTGTTGCATCACAAATCCCTGAAATACTGAATCCACTGGGTTCTAGATAAAGTCCTCCTTAGCCCTATTGTTTGGTAAAAACCCAATGTCTGCTCTGTAATCAGGGGATTGATGATTCTGGCCACTGCAGTTAGCATCATCTCTGCCTCTTGTTTCACAGACATGAGGAGCCCACAAGACCATGCCTCTATTTCCTGATGGACCCATACTCCCTTCAGCACAAAGACCTCAAGCTTACTAAATCTAAGATTGTGGGGGACAAGAATAAAAAAAAAATCCTTGTCCAAGTCTTGCATTTCTGATTTGAGATATGCTGATACCTAGCCTTCATCATGAGCCTAGAGGCTCATAAGAATAGGTCCTTGCTAGCAAAGAAGTGTCCTGGGAAATTGGGATTCAAAATTCTCAGCCTTAGGACTTCCCTGGTGGCCCAGTGGCTAAGACTCGGCATTCTCAATGCATGGGGCCCAGGTTCGATCTCTGGTCAGGGAACTAGATCCCACATGCCACAACTAAAAAGATCCCGCATGCCATAAGTAAGATCCTGCGTGCTGCAACAAAGATCCTGCATGCTGCAACTAAGATCCGGTCCAGCCAAATAAATAAATATTAAAAAAAAAAAAATTCTCAGCCTTGTGTGTCTTAACCAAATGTCCTCATTCTATTTCTCAGGATCCCACACTATCTTGCCGGTGTCATTACTTTAGTGCAGGGGTCAGCAAACTTTTTCTGTAAAAGGCCAGATAGTACATATTTTAGGCTTTTCTGGCCTATGTTCTCTGTTGCAACTGCTCAACTCCACCATTAGAGAACACCAATTGACAGTACACAAATGAATGGGCATGGTTGGGTTCCAATAAAACAAAAACTTTTTTTACAAAAGCTGCTGGTGGGCCAGATTTGGGCAGTAGTTTGCCTGCTTCTGCTTGAGTGTAACAGATGTGTCAGGATGAGCATTCAATTGGTGTTGCAATCGAAAAACTTATATTAATACCTTGGGACTGAGTTTCAGACATATCTACCACTGCAGATAAAGCACTTTAAAAAATTGTGATAGAAGCCTTCCAATTTTTCTCTAGTGGTCTTATTTAGGCAGTTTTTCTTTGTTCTTCTCTTTGTTTACACCCTCTAGTTTTGTCAGAAACTGCAGCACGTTTCAATTGTTTTTAATCATCGTTAACCATAATAGTAACAACATGCTGCAGACAATTCATTTCTCAAAACCTTGCCCTCCACCTGCATTCCATTCAGGGCTGGCTATATAATTGGTAGGGACCGGTGCAAAATAAAAATGCAGGCCCCTGATCAAAAAACTGTAAAAAAGTTTTTCTTTCTTCCATGGTCTCCCTCTCAACTGTCATGGAATTTTTTTTTTTTTTTTTTTTTTTGTGTTACGCGGGCCTCTCACTGTTGCGGCCTCTCCCGTTGCGGAGCACAGGCTCTGGACGCGCATGCTCAGCGGCCATGGCTCACGGGCCTAGCCGCTCCGCGGCATGTGGGATCCTCCCAGACTGGGGCACGAACCCATGACCCCTGCATCGGCAGGCAGACTCCCAACCACTGCGCCATCAGGGAAGCCTCTGTCATGGAGGTTTTAACTTGCTATTAAGTATCACATTTGCTCAGGCATGGGGAAAGTTGTGGTACATGTGCAGACCCTCCGAGGTGCCCAGGGTCCTGTTCCAGGACAGGGTGGTGCACAAACCTCCATCTCCCCTGTGCCAGCACCTGGGTTCCCTTTTGGGGCAGAGGAGGGCAGCAGTCACTGGGCAGAGGTGGAGGAGCAGGTGGCCGACAGCAGTCACATGAAGGCAGAGAGAGGCAGGGGGAGGTGGGACTGTGTGTGAGCTGAAGCTCCGAGTCCTTGGCACAGGCTCCATGATCCCATGGGACTTCACTTACAAATTCTAAGATGAAATTTATTAAGAATTTCAAAACAGTGACTACATAGCATTAAACCGTAAGCATGGGGCCTTTATGACTGCACTGGTTGTATGCCCATGGAGCTGATACTAACTATATTTCATCTTTCAATACCACAACCAATGATAATTTGTGTAACTATGCTTTCACTGAAAACCATGGATTACCATTTTCTTTTTTTTTTTCCCTCACAAGTAAGATATCCATGTACTCATTAAATAAATGGGTAACCCACTCCCAGATTCCCATTTGGAAGACTTGATTCCTGGGATTATTCCTGCTCTAACTACTGTATCGGTGAGGGTGCCATCCACTCAAAAGTGGCGATTAAATAAATTCAAGGAAAAGACCATTTACAGATTTGTTGGGAAGGGTTAAAGAAAAATAACAAGGGACCTTCTTAAGCACCCTGGAGTTAACTGGAGTGGAAAACAGTACTGCTTTTAAGTCTGAAGGGACGAAGACAGGGAGCTGTTTTCATGGAGAAAAATCTAGTTGTGGAATAACCAGACAGAAGCTGCATCATTCAGTAGAGGAACTCATCCACCGCCAACCACACACCAGGAAGGAGGAAGCTGGTGGATAATTATCTCTACTTCTCTTTCTTTCCTTCTCTGATCTCCTCCTGCAGCCTCCCGTTTGCCAACCAAAGTATTCCAAATGGCAGGGCTCATAAGGATGACACTTCTGAGGCACAGAACAGTATCGAGTGGGTTGTAAAACAGAAATAATAGAGCAAACAGAAGATACAGTGCAAGTCAAATTTCACTTATGTGCCTACTGCTGTACACCTAGAAGTACTCTATACAACCACCACCAAAAATAAAATAATAATAAATAATAATATAATATAATAAATATATTATATATATTATATATATAATAAATAATAACAGTGTAATTCTATGGATTTAATGTGCTGAAATTTCAGATTTATAGAGTCAAGTCAACCAATCCTCAAAGATTTTCACATATTGAAAATTAAAGTTTAAGAATCCCTAACTGGAAACTAACTATTCAACGTTCAAATTCAAACGTATCATCACTGGGTTGATCTAAAGGGTGAACAAGTTTCGGAATCATTTGTCAGGGAAAGTTTTTTGTTCTTTCTTTCATACAGTAATAATAATAATAATAGGCAAATTAGGCACTAAATTGAATTAATTCACGAGGAGTTTTATGGCAGCAATTTGAAATGGATTGTCAGAGACAGTCTACAGACTCATATTATGCCAGGCTATTTTCATAACTATTTGGATTATAACAGAATAAAGATAAAATATAAGAGGTTTGGAGGATAAAAATACCTTAGCAAAAATATTTTCTGTAATACAGATGTGATTACTTAGTAGGACAATTTATTATGCTCAAAGATGATCTGAAGAACGACTGCATATTTTAACAACATGAATGTATATCAATTCATTACTATTTACTCAATAATCAGAGAGTACAACACAGTTCTGGTCTGCTTGAAGTGCAGGGAAAGTGTTACATACTTCTGCTTAAAAGCTGATTTACTGTCTTGCAAATTATTTAGAAAAACAATCACCTCTTTATCAGTCAGAATTCCTATTTGAGAGTAACAGAAGCCACTTCAATTAGTTCAAATGGAAAGCAATTTATTTGAAAAGTATCTCATAAATCGCAGGAAGCAGGGAAGGGCAAAATATAAGATGTAATAAGATAATATTCATCTAAAGAAAATACTAAAACCATACAGCTGAAACTGGCCCATGAGCATCAAACGCTTTATGTTTTAGCCACCAACACACCAGAAAATCTGGATTTCTTTTTTTTTTTTTTCCCCGTTGCGGAGCTCTGGACGTGCAGGCTCAAGCGGCCATTGCTCACGGGCCCAGCCGCCCCAAGGCATGTGGGATCTTCCCGGACCGGGGCACGAACCCGTGTCCCCTGCATCGGCAGGCGGACTCTCAACCACTGCGCCACCAGGGAAGCCCTGGATTTCTTAATACATCTACTTCTTCACATTGCTTTCTTCTGAATCAAGGTCACACACTGGCGCATCTGATTGGGGAACCTAGGTTTTTGTTTTTGTTTTTCTAGGTGCAAGAAAGACTGAGAAATTCATGTTCTGGCTACTTTTAAAAGGGTGGGAATAGTACACAAATAAAATTATGGCAAATACTCCAAACATTGGAAAGTCTTTAAAAAGGACTTCTGCGTGATGAAATAACTTGGGGCAGACTGACTTCCCACTATGGAAAAACAAAAAACAGGATATTATGTGTGAAATAACTACTTTAAACATTAAATAATACACTTCTCAGTAACCCATAGGTCAAGGAGGATACCACAAGGAAAATTACAAAAAATTATGAACTAAATAAAAATGAAAAAAACAATGAACCAAAATTTATGTCTACCATTAACACAGTTCTTACAGAGAAATTTATGTTTTAAATGTGTATATTAAATATAAAGAAAAGTCTAAAATCAATGAACAAGGCTTCCACCTCTGAAAAAGCTAGGAAAACAAGAAAAAAGTAAGGCTAAAGTAAATAGGAAAAAAAAAATAAGAGAAAGATCATTAAAATAGGAAATGGATAAATACACAGAAAAATCATTAAAACCGAAAGTAGTTTTTTCTAAAAAAGATCAACAGAATTTAAGAAAAAAAAGTAACAACACTCTAGTTGGATTGATCAAAAATAAATAAATAAATAAGGGAGAAGACAAAATCACCAATAACAGGAATTAAAGAAGAGCCATCACCACAAACGCTACATACCTTAAAAAACATCAAATGCAGATATATTACGATAAATTTGACATCTTGTATGAATTACAAAATTTCCTTGAAAGGAACACATTTAAAATGATGCTAGAAGACGTATTAAATCTTAATAGCCCTGTATCCATTAAGACCTTTGAATCTGTAATTTAAAACCTTTCCACAAAGAACATTCTGGGCCCAGAAGGCATCATTGGTCAAATCCATCAGATATTTAAGGAAGAAAAAATATCAATCCTTCACTAAATATTGTAGAAAAACAACAAAGAAGGAACATACCCAAACTCATTTTATGGGGCAAGCATTATGATACCCAAACCAGATCAAGATATTTCAAGAAGAAAAAACTAAAGACTAATATCTATCACTAATTACATAAAAGCAGGCTTAACAAAAGATTTAGCAAATAAAATACAGCATTATAAAAAAGGATAATACATTGGGACCACGTGAGTTTCAGCAGAACTAAAATAGTGGCTTACCAATTAAAAAACGCATCGATGTAATTCACCACATTAACAGAGTAAGGGAGAAAAAACATATGATCATCTTAATAAACCACATGGTCATCTTAATACATGTTGAAAGCATTTAATAAAATGCAATATCCATTCAAAATAAAAATTCTCATAAAACTAGAACCAGAGAGAAATTCCTCAACCTGTTCAGGGTATGTATCAAAATCACATACAACTTCATGCTTAACGGTCAATGCTTCTACTCTATGATCAGAAATAAAACGAGACGTCCACGCACCAGCTCTATTCAACACTGTACGGGAAGCAACAGCCAACGGGGAAAAAAATAAATGCCAGGGGTTTGGAGGGAAAGAGGGATGAATAGGTGGAACACAGGGGATTTTTAGGAGAGCAGAACTGTTCTGTTCTGTAATGGCTGAGACATACCATGACATATTCATCAAAACTGTAGGATGTAAAATGCACATCAAATGTACCACACTGATGCAAGAGGTTAATAATAGGGAAATTAAGGGGCACATGGGAACTCTCTGCTCAATTTTTTGGTATACCCAAAACTAGATTAAAATATCGTCTACTCATACATACTTAAATAAATAAGCAAATAAATAAAATGTGTGTAAGTATATAAATATATATATATAAATTCAAAAATGGTGAATCTAGTGAAGAGTAGAGGGTGTTACTTCATGTTATTCCACTTTTCAAAATGAGAAGTTGTGAGAAATATAAGGAATATATGAAGAGGTCTTCAAAATAATATTTAAGAATACATAAAATAAAATCTAAATATGTTAAAAATGTGTGTATCATCTTGGAAAAATCTAATCTTGTCATATCCCTGCTTAAAACCATAACCAGTTTCCCACTTTTCCTAGGATAAAGACACAACCACTTAACACAGTGTATGAGGCACCTGCCTCTTCTTCCTCGCTTCTGTCCACTGACTGGCTTCCCACCACCACAATCACCTCTACTCTTTGGGCTCCAATCATACCTAACTATACCCTAACACACCCGGAGGAAACGACTCCTGCAAAGTTCTCTCTCCTCTCGGCCTTTCCACGTGCTGCTGCTTCACGCTGGCTAAGAGGGACTGAGAAAGGGATTTTCTTTTTTTTTTTTCCGATACGCGGGCCTCTCACTGTTATGGCCTCTCCCGTTGCGGAGCACAGGCTCCGGATGCGCAGGCTCAGCGGCCATGGCTCACGGGCCTAGCCGCTCCGCGGCATGTGGGATCTTCCGGGACCGGGGCACGAACCCATGTCCCCTGCATCGGCAGGCGGACTCTCAACCACTGCGCCACCAGGGAAGCCCGAGAAAGGGATTTTCATGCTGTCTCTTCTCGACTGTCCCCCTTTCTCTCCTTTTGGAAACTTTCTCTGTCCCCTAAATCCAGGAACATGCTTCCTTAGCACCCAGTGCTTAGTCCCATATTGCATTTAGCACACGGTATTGTAATTGCACGCTTGTCCATGTTCTCCAATGTTCTGTAAACCTAAGGACAGAACCTGTCTTTATTCCTCAGCCGCCGGTACTGGGTCTGGCACACAATAATTACATATCCAATAAATGGGCTCTTTGTGAAATAAAAAAGTTGGACTAAATGACCTAAAAGATCTATTGGCATGTATTTAATAATCCCAACCCCAGGAAATACCTTTTTTCCTCTGAATTCCTCTGGTTCTGAGCGTCTGAATACCTCGTGAGTCAGAGACTGTGGCTTCCGCGAACCCTCCGCAAGTTACGTGCTGCTCAGTCTAAGGTCACGGAACGTGGACTCCATTTCCCAGCATGCCTCGGGACGTGGGGGCTGTGTAGCCCATGGGAGGCCTCGGCCCTGCGTGCGAGCTAAGGCGGTAGCCAAGGCGGAGAGGCCACTGACGCTGAGGGTGCCGTGGGTCGGCGGCCTGGTCTCCATGGCCGGTCGCGTTGCTCTATCTGGGGCCGCAAGGGCTCAGAGACCATTTATTCATCTGTTCGAGGCGGCCATTCACGTGAAGTTGGAGCAGATCCTGAGCCGCGAGATGCCGATCCCATCAGGCAGCAGACGCATTTCCGTGGGGCCATGGTGAGTTTTAGCCTTTAGGGGCTGAACTGGTACAAGCCACGCTGTCCAGAACGTGGACTGCCCATGGGCTGGCCATCCCGGCGCGGAGCCTGCCCGGTGGAGGGATTTGTTAACGGTGAGGACGCTGGCCTCATTCTACTGGCACATGTTCATCAGACATAGCAATTTGTTAAAGCCAAAGCTAACCCAAGGGAAGGGCAGAATCACTCACTAGTGCTCTTGCCGTGAACTATTAAGGAAGGCCTGTCCAGTTACTCTGTGTTTAATGGTGACTAAGAAATCACCCTGGCCTGATGAGTTGGACACAATCCTGTATGTTAAAATAGAAATTATCATATGAGTTGCAAATAAGTAAGTAAATAAGTAGAGTTTATACAGATTAGAAATAGTTCCATTCCAGATGACATTACTCTGTGTGTAGAAAATCTCTCTCTCTCTGTATATATAAACAGTTAGATCTGATAAGAGAATATATCAGTCTCACAAGATTCAAGGTAATATACAGAACTTAATTGTATTCCTATATTTAAGCAAGGTGCAGTTGAAATTAAATACCATTAACAATAACATATAAATATATTACTTTTTGAAAAATATCCAGGAAGATATGTGCAATATATGTACACTAAAACCTATAAACCATGCTGAGAGAAATTAAGTTTTTATTCTAAATTGATCTATAGATTGAAACAATGCAGTTAAAATTTCAGTAGTCTGTATTTTCTGCAAATGGACAAGCTGAAACGATAATATATATGGAAATTCAAGGAACATAGTATGATCAAAACAATTTTGAAAATGCAAAAGTAGAAAGACGTTACAGTACCTGATTTCAAGATTTCCTATAACGCTAGAGTAATAAAAAGAGTGTGGTGTTTGTGTAAGAAACCAAATATTTGCATAATATATAATTGGAGCAGAATAGTCCAGAAATATACTCACAGGTATGTGAACAAATGACTTCCAACGTAGGTTCAGGGTAATCAGTGGGGAAAGAATAGTGTTTTCAACAAATGGGACAATTAATAATTTCAAATAAAAATGAAGTTTATATCACACTATATAAAGTTAAACTTGAAATGTGTCATAGAACTAAAACTATAAAATTTCTAGATGAAAATATAGGAGATAAAATTTGTAAACTTGGGTTATACAAAGATTTCTTAGAAAGGAAACAAAAAGTGTGAATGATAAAAACGTTTGTTAAAATTGAACTTAGTCAAAATTTAAAACTTCTGTTTCCAGGAGATACTGTTTAAAAAATGAGAAGTCTACCCACAGTCTGGAATACAAATTACATATGTAATACTAATATTCAGAATATTGTATGCACATATATACACATGCACACACATAATATATAATATCTGTATATATGTATGTAAATATATACATGTGTGTGAGTATTATGGAGCTGTAAGATTATATACGTATATGTGTATACATATATGTATAATTTTACAATTCAGTAATACAAAGTGAACCAATGCAATTTAACAAAATGGTAAATGTTTTAAACAGACATTTCAACAAAGAAGATTGACAGTTGAAAAGTAAGAACATGAAAGGTTGTCAACCTCGTTAGTCATTAGGGAAATGTAAACTAAAACCACAATGATATGTCAATACATCCACTCAAAGGGCTAAAATTTAGATATGCTAGCCAGGATGCAGAATAACTCAAACTCATTAAACTACATAGCTGAAACAGGTTATTTTATGAATATAAATAGTATCTTGATAAATCTGACTTAAACTTCCAAAGAAAGCAGCATAACATAACTCAAAGGTGGTATGAGAATATAGGAAGACAGAGGAGGGCAAAGCCAGTCAGGAAGGACTTCTCAGGGATGATGTTTGAGCTGGGTGTTGAGGATGGCTAGGAGCTACCTAGCCACGTACAGAAGCAGGCAGGGAAAGAGGGTGCATATGAAGTTTGAAGAGTTTCAGGAGATTCAACAGTATATGAAAGCCAATGAGGTATGAGAAAGGGGAGTGAAAGTGGCTCGATATAACAAGAGTTTGCGGGAGTGAATGAAGATTCAGCAGGAAATAATGCTGCCTAATATTATGTGTTAATAATTATGTATGCCTATACATAAAGAAAGACTAGTAGAAGCTAATTCATGAAGATCCTTGAATTATAAACTGAGATTTTAAACTATTTTATATGTGATGTTGTATAACCAAATGATTTTAAACAGGAGACTGATTTAATTAGATTTTATTTGTACATAAATTCTGGTTGCAGTATGGAACTCAAAATGAAACATGGGGAAACTAGGTGAGAAATGTAGTTACAAGAGAAAGATGAAAAGGGCCTAAAACAAGACATTGGCAATTACATGGGGGATGACGTACAGAAGGTGATGTGATTCTGCCACTTAGACAAGGAGAGTCAGAAGATGAGTGTGATCTCCAGGTTGGATACCTTGATGATGGTGGTGTTTCCTGGATTGAGGAATGTAATGTTATGGTCAGATTTGTGTTAGAAGTTAGAGAATCAAAGGTATGGTAATAAATATGCTGAATCTGAGGTAACTGTGGTATAATTAAGTATAGTCTGGTACAATTTCTTTATTCCTTCCCCTCAAAATTGCATTTGTTTTGTCCTTTATGCCTCTTTAAAACCAAATATTTTCTTGTAGAGCTTTTAAAAATTGAATAACTTTTCCCCCTATCCTTACTCTTGATCTTCTGTCTTCTACTGTAAAATTATTTACTTTAATGTGTATAGTGATGATGTGTATAAATATACACACAACCATCAGATCTCTTACAAACACGTGTAATTTGCAGGTCCTCTTTTCTTTCTTTAGACTGTGTATTTTCTAAGGGAAGTAGCTTTAGCTTGCTCCCTAATATAGTGACACTTGAAAAATCTCTCTGAAAAATAGCTCAAATTCTAGAGAATTAGGAGGCCTGATGAGCTTCTCAGTATTTAGTCTGGATAATCATGTTTTGTTGTTGATGCTGCTGTGCTCTTGTTGTTGTTTATCCATTACCAAGCTTCTCTTATTTTGCTTATGATTGATTTGTTTTGGAGCTGATTAAACTTCTATCAGATATCAGGCAAAGGGAGAGGGAAAAGATAATATTTAACTGAACCCATTTTGGTATTGATTTTGAGCTAAAAAGTACACATTGCATTGTTAGAACTCATTTCTTAGGCTTCTTGAAATAGGGGGAAAATCCTTTCCGTGTGGTGAGAATATTTTAGAGAAGAATCACTTTCCTCTTTTTAGTAAACACTTCAAACTATATAGCAGGATCATGATGGATATCAACGGATACAAATTAACTAGCAGTTACGGAAGATGAATAAATTGTATGAATCAGCACCTGGCATATATGTGGTGTTTTATCTAAGTTTTATAAAAACACAAGGTAAAGACATTTTCACATTTTTAGCATATGTTCTAGTTGAGTATGCCAATTATAAAGCAAATAAAACATTAGGAACTCGCAATATTTTTTAAATTCTTTTAAAAAATGTGTTCCGCTTAGTCAAAACTATTTGAGATTAATCTCTGAGTCAAAATCTATAAGAATTCCAGGGAAGACAGGATATTGCCTGAGATGATGGTATAGTCTGCTCTCCAAAGTGTACAAGTGTATGAAATACTGGAAGTTGTTGATTTCATTTGTCTTGTGAAAGAAAAATAATCATTCAGAGCAGAACACACACACACAGACATACAGTGAGACACCACATCTAATAGAATGGCTAAAATAAAAGATTGAAAACACGAAATCTTCGTAAGAATGCGGAACAATACAAATTTGCTGGTGGGAGGGTAAAATATTGCAACTAGTTCAGTAAACTTTCAAAATTATTGAGTAGTTTCTTACAAAGTTAAGCATGAAACAAGTCCATGGTCCAACAATCCTATTCCTAGACATTCCCAAAGAAAAATGAAAGTTATGCCCACAAAAGCAGTTGTACAAAAATTTCATAAAAGTATTATATATAATAACAAATAAAGTAAAACTGAGAACAACCCAAATGTCAAACCGTAGGAAAATGGATAAACACGGTTGTGATGTATTCATACAATGAAATACTACCCAGCAATTAAAAAAAAAAAAAAGGAATACACTAGAGATACATGCAGTAGCAGAGACTCAACTGAATGATTTATGTCAGTTAGTCATTGCCTTTCAGCTTCTGTAGCAAAGCAACTAAGTTCTGGTGAATGAAATAGGAATCAAATAGCTAAGAGGTACTTAGAGTTCATTTTTTGGAGGGGAGGGAAAATACTTCTGTGGCTCTTTTTATTATTAAGTGTGGTGCTGATGTTGTGGCTAGAGCTGCAGTGTTCATCTTGGACAGGTAGAGAAGCTTGCGGATGAAAACAACCAGTGGTTGAGGTTCCTGTTGATTTTAGGAACTTCCTTTAAAAGACCTCCTTTTTTTACACAAGAGAAAAAAAGTCTTGAATATTTAAAGGAGGGCTTTTTTTACTAGAAACCAAGCACAATGTTTACCTGATGCAAACATTCTACTACATGTTTACCTAGAGCTCACTCTGCCCTCAGAACTGTACTAAGCTATGTCTTGAAATGATTTTGATGGTGACCCACAGTAAGAATTTATTTTATATCACAATCCAGTATTCACATACATATTTTTTCTTATCTATAATGGAAAAATATTTTAAGAAACAGTATTTTATCCTTGCTATGTGCAATATATATTCAATATATCTATCCAATATATGTGATATTTGAAAATAGTGTTGGGTTAATCATGCCAAGAAGAACAAAAAGGGAATATAGAGGGAAAAATAATGTTAATCCTCATTTAAGCAAAGCAATGTCTGCTGCAGATAGAAGGAATGAATGAGAGAAGCTAACAGTTTAGTAATTACTCTGTGCCTGGCAGAGTGTTAGGTGGTTTGCATAGGTTGAGATCATTTGATTTTTATAAAAATGCTGTGAGTTAAAATTGTCTACATTTAGTAGACAGTTGTAATTATTTGAGGTGAAAGAATTGTACCCTAACTCATGTAGTTAATGGGTCCTAGAGCCAGGATTCAAACTCAGGCTTGTCTGCCAACTGTGTTACTTTCAACTATTCACTTCTGTTTTTTTAAATTAATTTTTATTGGAGTATAGTTGCTTTACAATGCTGTGTTAGTTTCTACTGTACAGCAAAGTGAATCAGCTATACATATACATATATCCCCTCTTTTTTGGATTTCCTTCCCATTTAAGGTCACCACAGAGCACTGAGCAGAGTTCCCTGAACTATACAGTAGGTTCTCATTAGTTATCTATTTTATACATAGTATCAATAGTATATATATGTCAATCCCAATCTCCCAGTTCATCCCACCTCCCCCTTTCCCCCCCTTTGGTGTCCATATGTTTGTTCTCTACATCTGTGTCTTTATTTCTGTTTTGCAAATAATATCATCTATACCACTTTTCTAGATTCCACATATATGCGTTCATATACAATATTTGTTTTCCTCTTTCTGACTTACTTCACTGTGTATGACACTCTCTAGGTCCATCCACATCTACAAATGACATAATTTTGTTCCTTTTTATGACTGAGTAATATTCCATTATGTATATGTACCACATCTTCTTTATCCCTTCCTCTGTTCATGGACATTTACGTTGTTCCCATGTCCTGGCTATTGTAAATGGTGCTGCAATAAACATTGGGGTGCATGTGTCTTTTTGAATTATGGTTTTCTCTGGGTATATGCCCAGTAGTGGGATTGCTGGGTCATATGGTAGTTCTCTTTTTAGTTTTTTGAGGAACCTCCATACTGTTCTCCATAGTGGCTGTATCAATTTACATTCCCACCAACAGTGCAAGAGGGTTCCCTTTTCTCCACACCCTCTCAAGCAACTGTTGTTTGTAGATTTTCTGAGGATGCCCATTCTAACCTGTGTGAGGTGATACCTCATTGTAGTTTTGATTTGCATTTCTCTAATAATTAGTGATGTTGAGCATTTTTTCATGTGCCTCTTGGCCATCTGTATGTTGTCTTTGGAGAAGTGTCTATTTAGTCTTCCACTCATTTCTTGAGTGGGTTGTTTGTCTTTTTGATATTGAACTGCATGAGCTGTTTGTGTATTTTGGAGATTAATCCTTTGTCAGTTGCTTCATTTGCAAATATTTTCTCCCATTCTAAGGGTTGTCTTTTCGTGTTGTTTATGGTTTCCTTTCCTGTGCAAAAGCTTTTAAGTTTAATTTTTGTTCGTTTGTTTTGTCTGTTTTTTCTGTGAACAGTGCTATTAGCTTCTTTCATTTTCACTCAAATGATGCCTTTGGAAATTTGAGAACTAAAGAAAAAAGTAAATAAAATAAAGGAAAATTATTTTGTTCACTTTTGCTCAAATGTACCTCCCAAATATGGTCTTTGATGGGCCAATTCAAAAGCAGTCCAATTTCAGTGGATTCACTTTACATCTTAGAAATAGCCATGTTCTGTCTTGCATGTTCCTGAGCATTGCTATGGGATTTCATTGCTCTGAACTTGAATTTATTTCTCTCTCTTGTTTTTTACAAGATTGTTTTAGAAGTTGTGAGTATTAAGTACCAAATCAAATTTTTGCTGAATTGGGCATTGGAGTCATAAAGACATTAATACAAATCCTACAAATACAAATACAAATCTCTAAATAAAAATGTTACCTTGTGCAAATTATTTAACTTCGGTTTCCTCACCTGTAAGATGGCGATATAAACATCAACCTCACAATGTTGGTTTTAGAATTATATATCTAAAGCAGTAAATATAGAATGAACATTAGTAGTGTTAAGTGTTCAAGCTTCAGGTCACACAGACCTAGTTCAATATCCTGGCACCTTCATTACTACCTGAGTAAACTGGCAATGTTACTTAACCTAGCTGTAAGTCTTTCTTTTCTTTCTGTAAACATTAAAAGTACTCCTTTTGTGATAGCTGTGATATTATAAAAGATAATTTATTTGAAGTGCTTATCACAAAACATATTTAGGCACTCAAATGTTAGCACTTGTCATCATTCCTTAATGGATTAATAATGAGTTCATATATGAAATAGATGCTTCCAGATTTTAGCAGACAGGCTTTTAGAACCCTGTTAGGAAAACCAATTAGTGCAATAAATCTTGCGTCTTGGAGAATTATCAAACTCCACCTAACAGTATAAATATCTGCTTACATAATCCTGCAGTGCTAGTTCTGGGGGACTTCTGACTGACCTCATTGAAGAAAAGATAGAATGTAAAATGATTAAAACATGTACAGACTGTTGAAATATATTTCTTTGTTTTGATATTTGAATAATTAATTAGAAAATATGCTCAATGCAAAAGTGAAAACAGATGTTTTTCCCACTATTTGGCTTAATGTATTTTAGGTCATATACTAATTCTTAATTACATTGGGAGCAAAGATGAAAAATTCCATCTGGGACATAAAGTATTCTTTTCTTTATTTAGAGATTTCTCCTTGTGAACTCTTTAGTATATTATAAGTCACTTTAGTGAAATCTTCATGAACATTAGATGATTTTTTTTAGCTGTCACTACTTCAGAATAATCCACTTATTGCTCAAGATTAATCTGTATTTCTGTATGACACACACAGACACATGAGCAATAAATCAACATTAGGATTTTGCAGTTGTTTGATACACAGCAAACCTAGTTAATACAGTCTGTTGCTTTCCCTTTCTTCAGTTTAATAGATACCCTGTCTGATTAATTCTGTTAACCTTAAAGCCCTGAATAATTCCATTTCTGAGGCACATTTTATCTAAGTTTCCTATTGGACTAGTGCTTTCTGCTGGTACCTTATATTCAATCTATAACCAGTGATGTTACAATAGGCAAGATTGGAATTAATTTTAGAATGTGGAAAAACTTTATCAAAAAGGGCTCACGCAGGAATAAAGACGCAGACATAGAGAATGGACTTGAGGACACAGGGACGGGGAAGGGTAAGCTGGGACGAAGTGACAGAGTGGCATGGACATATATACACTACCAAATGTAAAATAGATAGCTAGTGGGAAGCAGTCGCATAGCACAGGGAGATCAGCTCGGTGCTTTGTGACCACCTAGAGGGGTGGGATAGGGAGGGTGGGAGGGAGACGCAAGAGGGAGGGGATATGGGGATATATGTATATGTATAGCTGATTCACTTTGTTATAAAGCAGAAACTAACACAACATTTTAAAGCAATTAATTATACTCCAGTAAAGATGTTAAAAAAAAAAAGGGCTCACAAGGCTAATTTAAAATTAGTAGGAGTCCTCTTGTCATTTAATTTGCTGCTAGCCTAGGAAGTACAATAGTCTCAGCAACTTTGCAAAGCAACACCTGGCTTGATTGAAATTTAAGACACAGGTGATTGATCAGTTTATATCCTGCAGGGCAATTTACTATTGGTGAGGTGGTCTCCATAAATCCAAAGATAATCAGCCAGCATTTCCATACAGCTGTATATCTATACCTTAGCTCCAATTTCCCATTATTATTGGTTTGAAATCCACTCATCCTTGTTTTTCACCATTTGATCTAATTAATCTAAAAGCATCAGCTAATTAAATGGCTCAGAGCTATCATTTTGAAATAACTAATAGAGCTATAATTTGGATACATTCATATACAATCATATTGCATACAATCGTATGCCACTTGATTTTATACAATATTGGCAATAATTGCTAGTAATTGCAAAGTTACTTTTCTGTTTTCAGATTAAAACAATACCCAAAATACCACTACTTTGATATCTGCCAGGTTAATTGATAAATATAAATTGATCATGAACACATTTTCTATCAATATATCTTATTTTAGAGTCCAAAAGTTGAAAGATCTGGTTGGAGTCACATGAAACTTAAAGCACAAAAATACTCTTTGCATCAGAATTTTAAGGCTTCATTTCGGAGATATCAACTAGAAAGTTATTTGCAAAAAGACATCGTTTACTAATTATTTTTTCTCATCTTGAGGGCAGATTTAAATTTTAAGACTTGTACATGCATCTTCATTTGATATTTTTATATTACATAATTTTGTATAAGAATAATTCTTAGTCAAGCAGAACCTTTTCCTGGTGCTAAAAACTTAAATTCTTAAACAAATGTTCTATACCAGGGAAGTTACTAAATTCTTTAAATTGGTACCCACCTATGAGTATATTTTGACCTTTTTTCATTCTACATTGTATATATTATTTCTACTGTTACATCTAAAACAGTTTATCAAATCTGAGTAAATAATGCCAAGTTGGAGTTTCTTTCTGTCTTGTTCCACTCCCTCCATTCCCATTATCACCTTTCCTCAACTTTTCATCTAAAATGAAAATTTATTGCACCCAGGTAAAGGACCAGTAGTATGCTTCATTCAGGAGCTGCAAACATGAAGATGAAACAGCCTGTTGTTCGCAGATCCTTCAAAGATCAGGAGCAAAGGGTACACAAATATTAGTAACACCAAAGTAGTGTGACAAGTTTTATGATGGAAGTATAATCATGGGTGAATATGACAGAGAGATAATCATCTCTGCCTAATGAATAAAGGAAGGCATCCCAGATGCTGTAATATTTTCAAAAGGGCCTGTTCAAGCCAGATTTTTATATCAAAGGAAGAAGATAGGACTATTCAGATATAAGTATGTTCTGGAATAGAAAATGCAATAAGTGTTTAGACTTAGTATTTAAGGCTAGGGGACCATAGTGTACTACTTTATAAAACCGTGGATCCTGAATGGATATGAGAATAACTTTATTTTGGCTAAGGGGTTTGAATAATTTCCTCCTCTGAATTTTACCCTAGAAAGTGCTGGGGTGAATGGGGTGAAGGAATGACATTGGGCTAGTGAAGGTCAAAGGAGAGTATCAGATTTATCTGTAATGAGCTATTATTTCCAGTGGAAATTATTTTAATAAGTTATTACTATTACTATAATTTTTCAAAATTATAAATCTGGAAAAAATCTCTGAAAACAGTTGTGTCAAAATATTCAAGGTGGTTAATTCTGGAGGGTAGGAATGTAGGCATCTAAAAATTTTCTTCCTTGAACTATTTTTGAGATTTAAAAACTCATCTAAAGTTAAAAATTTGACCACTCCCAAAGAGAATCTATTTAACTGGAAGTTTGAATGACAGATTAATTAAATTTAGAATAAGGGCCGTGGGGAGTAAAGTAGGCAAAATGGATAAAAGGGGTCAAAAAGTACAAATTTGCAGTTATAAAATAAATAAGTCATAAGGATATAATGTGCAACACAGTGACCATAGTTAACAATACTGTACTGTATATTAAAAAGTTGCTGAGAGAGTAGATCTTAAAAGTTCTCATCACAAGAAAAAAAATCGTAACTAGGGTGACGATATTAACTAGATTCATTGTGGTGGTCATTTTGCTATATTTCCAAATATTGATTCATTACCTTAATATTGTATGTCATACTTCAATTAAAAATGAGGGCAGAGATATCAGATAAGAGATGAAAACAGTAGTCCAAGTAAAAGGTAATGTGTTTCTATATGAAAGGAATGGCAGTAGGAGACTGAGTTTACAGACTCACTGCTGTATTAAATAAAAGAAGCATCCTTCACAATACAGTTCTATTACAGTGAGTTGGAGGTGTTACTTCATGTTAACTAGAGAGATATTTTTGTAATTAAAAAAAGTTAAGATTTGTAATTAAAATTTTTATAGTGTCTAAATGAAGGCAATAGTATAAAACAACTATGTGCAACAGATGACAATTCTAAATTAATTCCTAGATTTTTTTAAGAGCTAATCTATATGTTTAAAAGGTAGGTAATGTGTAGAAGGCTTAAAGCCAAGAGCTAAGAGGAATCAAATCACATTTTTAGAGCATAAGATGAGGCATTAATCGTCTGTGAGGGTAAAGAAAGCAGAAAGATTTAGAAACTCATACTCTAGACATAACAGTATATTCAAGAAATGCAGGTGCATGTGAAGGCTTGAGAAACATAATTTGTATCTCCCTTGACTTTGATGAGTTCTCTAAATCTTTATGGAATATACATCATGCCATGTTGCATTCTGTTAAGTTATGGAACCTAGCTATGACTCTAACTCTCACCTTCTAACTCTCACATGTCACTTTTTGTCCAGAATCCTTTTATATTAATGGATTTGCAAACCTATTATATATATTTTACTTTCTCAAAGAGTGCTGAACATAGGAAGTAAAATTGCCATTCCTCATGTGTAGCACATCTATTGCCATACCTAATACCATGGTCATAATTAAAATCTCTAGTCAATCACACCTCTCTTTCCCACTGAGACCATATCCAGCCCACATCCTTTCCAGTGAGCCTGCCTTGACAAATTTTTGTATCTAAGTTAATACCTAATACAGGGTCAATAAATACTCACTTGAATGAAGAAATAAACGGTTAAATAGTAGTTCATTGTGTATACAACACATTGCCTTTATCCATTTATCCATCAACGGACACTTATATAGCTTTCATGTCTTGTCTATTGTGAAAAATGCTTCAATGAACATGGAGGTGCAGATATCTCTTCAAGATAGTGATTTCATTTCATTTGGATATACATCCAGAAGTGGAATTACTGAATCATATGGTCGTTCTATTTTTTTTTAATTTTTTGAGGAACCTCCATAGTGTTTCCCATAGTGGCTTTACTAATTCACATTCTCCCAACAGTGCACTAATTTACATTACCCCTTTTTTTCCATATCCTTGTCAGCATGTGTTATTTCTTGTTTATTTGTTTTGTTTTGTTGTTTTGGTAATAGCCATTCTAATGAGTGTGAAGTGATATCTCATTGTGCTTTTTATTTGCATTTCCCTGACGATTAGTGATGTTGAGCACCTTTTCATGTACTTGTTGGCCAAGACATACAGGTTGTTTGCCCATTCTTTAATTGGATTCTTTTGCTGTCACATTGTGTGAATTCTTTGTACATTTTGGATATTAAACACTTTCAGTTACATGGTTTACAAATATTTTCTCCCATTCCATAGGTTGCCTTTTCATTTTGTTGATTGTTTCTTTTGTTGTGCAGAGCCTTTTAGTTTAACTCATCTTTTACTCTCCACAATCACAGGCATATTTCAATAAGCATCAGGACTACAGTCTCACAATCCTGACCCAGGAAATATAATTTAGAATTAACTTCCTTCCAAATTAAGACATTCCTCTGATGAGCTGCCCAGTGGAATAAAGTTACATTCTCTGACAGTCCTTAGCCCCACCCAGCTGATCTTTTGTACAGAGAGATATGTGAATGAGACCTTCTAATACCAAGTTACTAAAAGCATCTCTCTGCTGCCTTGGCTATGTCTTCACTTAGCTCATTTTACTTTCTATCGCTGCCTCTCTGAGATGGGTTTAGCGCTGCTATCATTTAAAGGCAGCAAGATATCTTCAAGAAAAACAACTGTAAAATCCATCCATCCTATTGACGTCAATTGCTTAGGAAAGGAGTGAATACAGAAAACTTCTTAGAGAGTCAGCTCTGCATGTTTTATCTCTTTTAGATTTCCAAGTGAAAATAATTATTGGAAAGCCTGGGGTTGTTACTGATTATAAAACAGTGATTTTCCCCCTCCTATGATTTTTAAAACTTCAGTAGTTTGAACTATTTGAATCAAAGTTTAAACTTTGATTTAGATAGCTCTTTAAGAATTTTGCAATGTCAGCTGTGAAGTTTGAACTGGATTATCTTTCTCCTGAATGCTTCAGACATGAGCATGATTCCAGCCCAGATTTTACTTTAACCTGCTTGACTGAACTTTCTGGTGATTCTAGTCAATTGGAACTTCAGCACTCGAATTCTGTCCCTGTTGGTAAGCTAAACTTTAGATTGATATTTTTGAGTATCTTAACTTACATCTGTACTTTTTAAATGTCAGATGTATAAAAAATAAATCTTGATGTCATTTACTTTGCAGTGGTATAGCTGATGCCAATTTGTTTCTTGAGTTATTTTTTCCTGAACGATATAAATAAATTTTTATAAAAAAGAACAGAGGGTTTGCCAATAGAATAAAGTGTCAGAAAACAAATTCAGTGAACTAAAAAAAAAAAAAAGTTAATAGTGAAGTAGATTTTGTTTGTCTGAACACTCAAGCCTATCAAGGCTTAGTTTTATTTGGGATGACTGATGGAATCAGGGATTTTATCCATAAACTGCAAAAAAAAAAAAGAAGTCCTGCCATCTTTCATTCCTTTCTTTTATTTCTGTTTCCTTTTACATAATTACATAAAGGATAATATATGTTTTACTTTCTCATTAAGAACAAGATAATATTCCTTTTGGTTATGTTATTTTATAACTTGGACTCTGTGTTAGCTGACAGTGTTGATAGAATTCAAGGCGAAGAATTTCTTTTTTGATATCTTTGGGTTTTACTTATTCAGAATCTCAGTTTTCCTTCTTGCTCTGCAATTTTGAGGAAATAATGCTATACACTAATAGTATGCATTCATCAAAAATTTCTGAGGGTTTGGTTTTTAATGAGATGTCAATAGTAAATTGTGCTTTGTAGAAAAATTTTGTATAATAAATAAATAATACTTAAATGTTATTCTAAAGGAAATTTCCATTATGATTTAGATGATCATCTTTACTCATAAAAAAGGCAGTGTTATGTGAATGTAACAGTTAAGCAGAACCTTCATAGCTTTTGATGTTACTGGACATTAATCTTTGTCCAATGAACAATATTTGTAGAAATAATAAATTCCATTTGGCAACCAGAGGATTATTCCAAGAGAATTTGGCACATTTATTTATTTTGAGGTGTTTAAAAAGAATTTTTATGTGACTCCCAACCAATCACTAATTTTTTTGTTCATAGATTCTTTTGTCTTGTATGACTTGTTTTACAGTATAGGCAGTTCTACAATCAGGAGATATAACAATCTTTTGTACATTTTCTTTCAACTGTAAGAAGAGAGATTTCCATGCTATTGTTTTTTTTTCTTAAATTGAGAGTCTTCCTGGGTATTGAACCTACAATTTCATAAAGTGAAAAAGTCAGTTCTTTACAAGTAAACATAGGAAACTTGGACAGGAGGATAAAATTTATAAAGTATTTGCCAGTTCAGTCATGTTCTTTGCAACATATTTTATCTTCTAGTCATCTCTGTCACAGCACATCTATTCCAATTGATTGAAATGCTGTCTTTATGTAGTTGACCTGCACATCTATAGCTTAGGTATAAACCCAGAGCCTGGAAGTCACTTCCTCACTGATATCTTCGCAGTGCCTCAGATTCAACACAACTAAGCAAAACTTCCTAAAAACACCTCCTCCTTCTTACATCCTTTTTTCTGTCAATAACCCCTTAGCATATATTGCAGTATAAAGTTTGTGTTTATTTGTATGCATATTAGTTTAATATTTGTCTTCTCCGCCTCTTTGACCAGCACTGTAGCCCCAGTACTCAATAGGGTGCCTGGCAATAAAAGGTTATTTTTGCCTTGACTCCCTGACCGCCTGCCTAAGGGACTGAAAGATTGGCCCTCTTCATTCCCCCTAGTGCATGCACCTGTGTGGACTTCTAACTGATCTCACCTCCACGTTCTCCATAACAAGCCTCTTGCCCATTGACAGCCACATAGTCCTTTGTAAGTACAAGTCTGACCTATTTCCACTTTTGTTTACAATTTCTATAATTCTCTGTGACCTAGGTTATAAACCTGGTGCTCTAGGATCTAAATCTGTTTTTTTCCAAAACTTTTCCAGCCTCATATAACCTACACGTATCCTACAAGAATGACTTACACTTTCAGTCAGTGTGCATATTATTCTTTCAAAATAATTTCCAATAATTCTTTCTCCCTGACTCTATTAAGATCTCACTGAGATAAAATACTGTTTTATTCCCAAATACCTATGGTTAACTCTCTGCATAAAGGAGTTTTTCCTGCTGCTAAACTTCTACAAAATGTTTGTTCTATGTGTTAAATGCTCACATTCAATTTTTTTTTTTTTGTAAATACATATGCTCGTGGCTCCTCTCCTGTTAAATTATGTTTCTTAAGGGTAATTGCCATTTCACAATTGTTTGTGTCTGTGCATGATACATATGCAATAAATATGATTCCGTGAATTACCAATTAGTACAGTAAAGTTTATCTTTTAATGAATTTTCTGTCATATGTGGTATTTACTTAAATCAAATTATACATGTATTTTAACAGCCAAAATATTACGTAGAAATTATTACACAATTAGTTACCTGATGATAACAGGTACCTGGAATTTGTTTTTCATTTGAAACTTTTATGGAGCATTGAGTGTTCTAGAACCTGTTTTGTATGCTAGATCTTTTTGCCCTATTTCTAATAAAATCAAGTTGTAGCCTTTCATTCAAAATATATTAATTGAATATTCACGATTTAGAGTTAGTGCTTGGATGTCTATATGAAAATGAAAATAAGCTGATAGTAGAAGTAGGGAAAGAGCTGTGTCCTTTTAATCTCAGTGGTGTGGCAGTATGTTTTTAACATTCATATGCACATACTCCTACCATGGGAAAATAAAGTATAAGAGATGAATGTTAGTCCATAGAAAGTTGAACAGGTCTGCCTAAAAAGAAATATGTTCCATTGTCAGCAAAAGCAGTATTTATACCTTTCACTTATTTAATACCTTGACGGTAACTCATACCTACAGAATTTCAATAGTTCTCACAAGACATCTATGAGGTAGATTTCATTAATCTTAAACTCTATTCCCTAGAAGAAAAATACAAATTTCGGAGAAGTAATTTAATTGGACCAAAGTCACATACATATAGTGAGAGAGAGTGTGCGTGTGTGTGAGTGTGTGTGTGTGAGTGCGTGTGTGTGAGTGCGTGTGTGTGTTGGGGAGGTGGCACAGACAGAGGGAAACTGAAGAGCTCTTAATCTGTTTTCTGTCTGTAAGCTTAGTGTTCTTTTTTTCTCCTTAACACAACTTGGAAATTAAGTTTAAAAAAGTCACGTGGGAGAAAAATGCTTTGTTGTATTCCAGAAATGGATTTAATCAGTAATGGGTAATGAGGATATAAATTTCCTGTCCGGACTCTGGAATGTGCTTTAAATGACTTGTAAGCCTGTGAGCATTTCATCATCATGGCCATCGTGGTCATCATCCCCTTTGTGGTATTAATGACAAGCACATATATATAATTTCCTGTGTATCAGGCAGTGCTCTAATTGTTTTATATCTATAATGTTTATATTTATGTATAAACATATGTTTATATCTGACATACTTTGGTAAATATATATGTACACATATTTACATATTTAATTTCTCACTTTCAGCCCTATAGAGAGTTAGGTAACATTATTATTTCCATGTCACACTACTAGCCAATCAACAAATATTTCCTCAGCCTTAAGAAATGTGTAGTGGAGCAATGGATCATTCCCTGCTGTGAGATCAGTGGTACACATTTGACACATGGGCCATCATGAACAATAAGAAACTAATTATGTGTACATAAATACAAACAGTGGTTACCACTGATTCATAGATATTTATAAAATCTACACATCTTTAATTGTCTGTGACAATCTGTTATATACCTATAGTTCATAAAACTTATTTAAACCTAATTATGCCTTTGATTTTCATGACTTTTTGTTGACTGGCTCTACTTGAAGTCTAGAGGCCCGCAATTTAGGAAGCAGATCATTTGTTCATGTTATAGTTTACTATAATAGACCAGAAAGAAGACATGACTATTCCTGACTGAAGCAAACCTGAATGCAATTTTAAAAGATTTCTTCTCCCCTTGTCTAGTGTCTGCCTCTATGGATGTCTAATTCTCAATTAGGTTGACTTACTGCTCTGTCTTTACATCTGTTTTTTCTGTATCCTTGATACTTCTGAATGCCTGTTTTTTGTTTGTTTTTGCCAGCTCCTCAGGGTCTCCTACCTATTTCTATTTTTGTTGAATTGTTTTTCTAGTTCCAAATTAACCTATTGCTACATGATGTGGATGTGACATTCCTTTAGAATTTAAGTACCTCAATACAATTAGATAATAACCTCTTTACATAAAATCTTACATTATTAAAAAAAAAAAAGTTGTGTCAGTTATCCCAGTTATATGAAAAAAAGCCTGTACCAGTAAACATCCAATTGGAACAATGGGCTGCATACTGAAACAGTATAGATATAATTCACATAAGTACTGATATAAATACTTCACAGTGGTGGTAAGTATGCAGTGCTAATTCCAAAGAATTCAAGATCATTTGGTCCTTCATCTGTTATTCCTTCCAAAACAGGTATGTCCCACTGGTAGTCATATAACTTCCAGTGTGATAAAGTAACATTTCAATCAATGTGATCCATAATTCACTTAGCCAATAGCATAATCTTTAAAAAAATTTTTCAGTGGTTGAAAAGCTTTTGGCCATAATAGATAGTATAACATTTTTCTAGAGTTTCAGACAATACAGTCTATCATGTTCAAGAATGTATGTGATTAAGTTTCTTAATTTCATTTAATCTAGAATTGCACATTTATTTGACCTTAGAATGCTTTTACATAGAACATTTCCTAACATCCTGCAAGGTTTGCTTTGGAGATTTAGTGTTAAAGAATAAATTATATAACTAATGAAGTAATGGGAGAACTCTAATAAAAAATCAGGGTAGGGTCCCACTCAGTCACCAACAAACTATGTCACCTTAGGCAAGGTTTTAACATCTCTCCTGGATGATTTTCCTAATCTACACAATATCTAGAATAGATTAGTTGACCTTGAAGGCCACTGACAATTATAAAAAATCTTAACGAAAACTATTAGAATTAGAACATTTCCAAAGGGTATCATTAAGCTTGGTAAAGCCAATAATATAAAGATGGGCAAAGACAAAATATCTGTTTACATGTAAGTTATAACAATAATAATGAGTGTCAACATATGCAAAGAACTTCATAATTTACAGAGCTCTTTTACATTTGATTTTTCGACCACTATGTATATCAAATCATTTTATTACTCCCAGTTTTACAAATAAAGAAACTGAATATCTAACAGTGATACTTTACAGTGAAATTTTAGTAAGTGGCAAACCAAGAACTTAGATCCAGACTTTCTCCAATTCCAAATGTTATTGCCACTATACTACTACAAGTATGAGTACCACCATTGCTGCTATGATTATAACGAAAAATAGCAAAAACAACAATATTTACTATGTTAATTGCATACCAAGCACTTCTAATCTCATTTTACTCTCCCAATACTATTGTGAAGCATGGAGAAATTAAATAGTATTATAATCACTCATCATATTTCAAATATAGATTTATAGATCACTAACTTACAGACTAATTTACTATTTTCAATTCAGAATGGTTGAGCTGATATCTTTGTAAGGAAAAAAATACATTTACAAGTAACTTGATAAGCTAGGAAAGACTACTTGGCCTATTGAAAAGTAACTGCTAACATGCTGATTTTAAATAATGACTATATTCATTTCAATTGTGTTCTATATATTTGGTGAGGCACTTGCAGAATCTTTTAATCATTTTTTTTTTCCTGTTTAAATTAGGAAGCTTATTCAATTCAAATGATTTCTAGTAAACTAATCCTAACTTTTGACCAGCTATCATTAAATACTAGAAGCTGACATGATTGCTATATTTTTAAAAATTGCCTTTGAGTTATTTCCATAAGAGACTTGCTTCCTTCTCTAAATTCTTATTTTTAAGAGATCCAAACATCTTAGCAAGGTGCTGGTGTACTATGGATTTACAGTAACATTTTGAGGCAAGTAAGCATCCTCTCTGTTTTCTTTTGTTTATAGCTGAAAATTAACTTGAAATGATTTATTCAGAGTCATACAGCTACTTATTACCAAAAATGAAGATGAGAAGCTGGGTCTCATGGTTCCTTGTCTATTGCATTTCACACTATTAAAGTAAATGTCTTCCCTCAAAGGTTTCTTACTATCATGTCTTCCTGATACCAAATGAAAATAAATCTACTCCACTGAAGTATAACTGAGTCAGAAGACAATAAACTATTGTACTTTCCTTAGAATAACAGATTTTTAAGGTCTCATACGATCCCAAACAAATGCTATATTTTCCAAAAAGTGTTACAACATTCAGTAGTAGTCAGAGGAGTAAACATAAACCCATTATAAATATTACATAACATCCCCATCAAACTATATGATCACACACACATGCACACACACACACACATTCAGTCACTGCACTTTTTGGAGAATTTGTCTATTGTTATCTTTCCAGATATGTTCTAGAACCCAGAAATGACTGACCACTCTGCTGAAATTCTCGTTGTGCTAAGGTCAGCATAAAAACAAGCTTTTCATCGTCATGGGTGGTTTGGGGTTTTATGAGCTGGGCTTTGCAATGATTATTTCTTTGGCTCAAAAAATGAAGAGCATGACTACTAAGGATATGCAAGGAAATCCAAAGAATAGGCTGTGTGTTCCCTGACCTTGGGGTAAAGGATGAACATCCAACTAACTGCAGCCCAGAAGACTATCTCTGATCAAAAATTAGAAGACAGGTTACTACGTAAAAAGATTTTTGTTCAGTTGGAAGTATATAATTAGAGATTCTAACTTCTTGAGATGCTTAGAACTATGACCAGTTGCCACATGACTAGTTATAGTTATGTTGTTACCATCATCAACTGTTCGTGTTTATTAGATGTCTACTCTGTGCCCAACTCTCTGCCAGTCTTTGAGAAATGTAAAGTATTTGGAAGGTCCAGTGCCTGCTCTAAATTGTACTCTCTAAATCTAGTTATGAAAAAAATCCATATGTGTGATTGAAATAGGTGACTGTCTCATCCTGCCAGTGTCATTCAGGGCAGAAACATATCAACTGGGAGGATAGTGCTTTTAGAGAGGTAGTTCTTAAAGCCAGAGTGTAGCCCACAGAGCACTTGAATTAGAATCACCAGAATACTTGGAATACATGAAGATTCTAGGATCCCATCCTAGACCCTTTACATGTAAACTCTGAAAATAATCCAGAAATCCAGATTTTAGAAATTTCTCACATTATGACCGTATACACCAAAGGTTGAGAACTGATGTTGTTGTCAGTGGTCACGATAGGTTCACTGGCAAGGGCTCCTTACAGTGATCACTATGTTGTGGCATTTTTTCCCGATTATTTCTGATCACAGCGATTTGTAGTCAACTATAACTCTTTTGTCAGCAACTTGTTTAATGGCTGTTGATCCATTTATATACTTGCCAGAGTGTCTTCCTATTTTTCTTACATCTACATATCACCCTCAGATAAATTCAGATTCAGTCCCTTCTAAAAAGCCCTTCTTCTCATCCCTTATATAAAACATTTTATTTTCTCTATATTGGATGCCCATAATACGTATTTATGTGGCACTGATATCAGTGTAAAATGTTTATTTTTTGCATTTAATCTTGCATTTAAATGTTTTAGCTGTTAGATATTGGGTGTAGCTTTCAATGTAATTTTATCAAATAGAGAATAAACTCCCACAAGATAAGAGATATGTTGTACTTCTTTTCCCTCAAGAGGGACCAACAGAGAGCTCTATGAACAGAAGGAGCTGCATTACTTGTTCCTAATATGACTTTACAAAGATGGACCAGTTGATAGAAATCTTCACTTCCTTTGTGGATTTTTTAATATAACTCTGATCTCTTAATGGCTCTGCCGAGGGGCCTTCAACTCATTCTGTCTCAAGAAGAGCAATCTAGGTTCATATAATATGCATACTTTGGCTGCCCTGGTAAAAGGGAAGGTTAATGCTAATGCGATGTTGTAAAATGAAATAACCCCAACAACCATCATTTCACTAAATGCCTGCTGAAAATATTCTACTAAGAATTGAGTACATCTATTATAAATCAAAATAATGAATTAAAAAGTGGTCTTTCTGATAACATACAAGGCTTATGTGGCCATTGCATTACTGCATACTAATTGGTGGAATTCCTAAAATATATAGAGATAAAGATAGATGCAGATATATAGATACCTCTCCTCAAATGTTTTCTGGTGTCATGTCTTCCTGATACCAGATGAAAAAAATTTACTTTCTTTTCTTTTGGAATAAATCTCAGTACCTTGGCTTACCCAACACTTCATTAAAAAAAAAAAAAAAATTAAGGCTTGAGGTGAAATGTTTATAATAATATTCTCAGGTTGACATGATGATATATAGCCATAATCTTTATTCATAAAGCTCTTTCTGGGAAACAATTGACAGAAACCTCTCTCTAAAGTAATGGTTGTGTTCTCGTCTGAAGTATGGATTCAGGCATATTACCAATAATTTATGACCAATTACAGAAAATGTACTTCACTGAAGCTTGCAAGTATTATCTCTTTACAATAGATTCAAGAATCTCTTGTAGTTAATCAATCTCACTTTAATTCCATTTTTTTTTAAGTGGGAGATAAAGTAGTGGGGTACAGGTATACACTGTGAATTAATCAAATCCTGCATATATGAGTGCATTTCCATGTGTAAGGTAGAAACAAAATTGAAAATCACTCTCTTTAGTGATATAAGCAGGAGGATAGAGGTCAATGAGTAAAGTATTCTGGAAAGAAATTTGACATTATTTTTCAAATGGATTTCAAATCATGTATAGCTTTGATTCAGAAATTCAACTTCTAGGGATTTGTTTCAAATAAAATCAGAGATATACACAGAAATAATGGAACAAAAATGCTCAATGCAGTGTTGCTTTTAGTAGAGATAATAAGAAATAAGAGCCCAACAGTGTGGAATTCATTAAATAATTAAACTATAACATATCTCCCAAGAAGGAATGTTTTACAGACTTGTAACATGGGTAGTAAAGAAAATGCTATTGGCAGTGGAAAATAGGGTATAACACTAAATAAGGCGATAAAATTATATGTAGATATTTTATACAACTTTTGTGTAGATGTTTATAATTATATGAGATCTGTGCAAAAAAATACAAGAACAACATATACCAAAATAGTAAAATCTGTTAGTCCTGAGGTATAGGATCCCAGTAAAATTTACCTTTTGTTTTTTGCTACATTTTCCAAATTTCCTTTATTGACCATGTATTACTTTTAATCATGAATATATATATATATATAAAAGGAGTTTTACCTTTTTTATAACTTAAGAAAAATTAGAAGCAACTTACATGAAAATAGACATAGAAGAAGGTAAATTGTGCCAGAGTCCTTGAAAAAATATAGGTTTCTTGACATTTGAGAATTTTCAGGTCTCCACTTGACTCTCACAGCATTTCCATGACCCTCTTTATTGCAGTCTCATCTTCAGACTGGGGCCATAGCATAGAAGCCCACATGAAAGTATTAGATACTCAGAAAACAATTGTTCAGGATGGTGAGAATAGTAATCTTCAGCACTGTTTTTGCAGCCATTGTTCTCCTCAGCCCTGCAAACCCCTAACCCTATTTCCAACAGAACTCTTCCATATATAGAAATAGCTAGTACACACACATAAATGGTCATTTATTATATCCAAGTAAAATTACAGCTGTCATTTTTATGAGCTTCATTATGTTTAATTTCTCAGAAGAAGAAATCATTTTACAACCATTCAGGAAATAAGATAATGCAGGGAAGACAAAGACACCCAACAAACAGGTGCTCCATCTATTTTTTAAAAGCTGGAGTTGGCAGAAAGGAAAGAAAAGATACGTAATGATAACTGTAAGCATCAAAAAGTCAGTGGGCATCAAAAAGCTAACTATAGGAGAGAAGAGAAAGGGACATGTATTAAAAACTATAACAACAGCAAAAGTATGGAAAGCAAGAGGAGGATAATTGTATAATGGAGAGAGAATTTTTTATGAATCAAGGTCTGTCTGTTTAAACACAAAGAGATTTGTTAGGAAGATATATTATAGATCATAGAATCATTGCATCAGCTTTATAAATAGGCCCTAGGCTAAGTTTTCAGAAAAAAAGATCATAGAACATGCTGATGTCCACGCATGAAAAGAGAGACATAGCTGCTGCCAACTCCAAAGGCATGCTGCTTTTGCTGAGGTGACAAACTTTCACCTCTGCTCCAACCCCAGAACTACACAGGAAATCACTGAGTAAACAGGAAAAGGAAACAGTGCTACCGCTCCACCCCAACCCTATGCCCTGATTGGTTTCTGATTAAATCACTGCTGAACCCCTAGCACTAGGGTGGAATGAACCCCACAAAGGACCCATTGCCTGAGAGTAGTCAGCGGGCATATTCATCAAGAGAAGGCCACTCTGGACTTGTTTCCTCATTTGAAAAACAAGGGACTTGGACCTCTTTCAAAGATTCTTTGATTTTTTTCATAGGCATTTGATCAAAAAATAATAAAGATCTTTGTTGGGAAGGTCTACAAAGTCCTGCAAGTCACCATAAATTCAGAATGCTTATTGCTTAATATAAATTTGCACACTGGAGAAACTCCTCATTGGCTTCTGATCTCCCAGCTTCCATGGTTATGTTCTCACCCATCGCTCTGCCTTTTTAAAACTCATTGTGCTGCGTGACTCGGGGGTACTTTTCATCTATATCAAGAGCATTGGAGAAACTATTGCTTATCCCTTGAGTCAGCTGTGGTGGAGCCTGTTACTAATAGTGGCATTCTGTATATTTTTAGATGACCAATGAACTACCCCCATGTTTCCCATGTTTGTATCTTACACATTCTCACATTTCAGCTTTTGTTTTGCTTGTCCTTTGCTTTTCCTTGGTCTATAATTTGAGTTCTCAAAAACTAAATATACTTGTTTATGGTCTCTGAAAATTCTATGCAGAAGGTTCTTGCTCCAGTTTATGAGTAGAAACTATAAACTACAGTGATAATCTTAGATTTAATATTCTCATTTTCTACTTCTCATAAGTAAATCCAAAAGTTGATGGAATTTATTTTTGTAATTTTCTGAGCTATACATTTAAACTGAACGGTGCCTCGTTGGTATAGAAGTAGGAGCTGTCTACCTAGAAATGGAACTTATCAGATAATCCCGTACCCTGTGTAAATTTGAATTCTGATTCTTCATATAAAGCAATAGAGAGGTAGTTGCTTAGACCCTAGAATCAAGCTAAAGTTCAGAGGTTGCTCTGATACTTCTTAGTTATGTGACTTCAGAAAATTCAGTGAATCTCTATGTGTTTCTATTCCCTCATTTGTAATAAGTGTGTAACCTCACAGAGTTGTTTAAGGATATTAAGTGAAATAATACCAGAAAAGCATTTAGCACAATGCCTGTAACTAGTAAGTATCCAGAATATGATGACTGACGATGTTCTGGGGATTATAATCCACATGAGGCAAAATGCAGAATCTGTGTAGTAAAAACTGAGCTTCTCAATTCAGGTACAGTGGTCCACAGGGATATATGAATGTGCAGAGAATTAACATCACAAATATCGGGAGCATTTATTTTACTTGATAAGTAATCTTATTGAATTTTAATATTAAAAAAGGAGCATTTATTAGGAAGTGAATAAATACCTAGATTAATTTTTTATAATAAAATGTTAGATTTCAAAGAAAATTCCTATTAGCCTAAAGATGTTTGTGGGCATTCACTTTTCTCTAACAAGAGAAATATTTCTAGAGGAAAGGTTATGAGGCACTGGAAAGAAAACAAACCAAAACAAAAAGGCATTGGCTGCATTAGAACCCTGGTTTCTGCTGGTTACTTGGGTGTTGATGCCACGTGATGACAGTGGATGCTCAGTGCTTTTGATGAGGTTGTAATTTGTCTTGGGTTCAGTGAGGCCATGTAAGTTTTAGCATTGACATCATTGCATTGACATGAAACAGTGTTCTCTCCTCAGAATATCATGGGCTTTCAGAAGCAGTTGGGAATTTTTTTTTTTTTTTACTTAAAAAAAAATTTTATTGGAGTATAGTTGATTTACAACGTTGTGTTAGTTTCAGGTGTACAGCAAAGTGAATCAGTTATACATATACATATATCCACTCTTTTTTTTTTTTACATCTTTATTGGAGTATAATTGCTTTACAATGGTGTGTTAGTTTCTGCTTTATAACAAAGTGAATCAGTTACACATACACATATGTTCCCATATCTCCTCCCTCTCACGTCTCCCTCCCTCCCACCCTCCCTATCCCTCCCCTCTAGGCGGTCACAAAGCACCGAGCCACTCACTGTGGGAATTTTACTTTATTTAAAAGGAGAGTGTGAAAGGGAAACTTGAACTTTTTTCTGTGCTGGGTATTAAACTTGTCGATTTTGTTCCCACTCTAGTTAAAAGTAGCCAAAAGAAAGTCTTCCCTGTGTTCATCTTTAAGAGTTAATCTAGCCTTTGCAACAATATGGATGGACCTGCAGAGTATTATGCTTAGTGAAATAAGTCATACAGAGAAAGACAAATACTGTATGTCATCATCACTTATGGTGGAATCTAAAACATAAAACAAACTAGTGAATATAACAAAAAAGGAACAGATTCACAGATATAAAGAACAAACTGGTGTTTACCAGTGCGGAGAGGGGAGGGAGGGGAACAAGATAGGGGTAGGGGATTAAGAGGTACAAACTACTGTGTGTAAAATAAATAAGCTATAAGCATATTTGTACAGCACAGCGAATATTAGCCAGTGTTTTATAATAACTATAAATGGAGTATAATCTTTAAAAATCGTGAATCACTATGTTGTACACCTGAAACATATTACATTGTTCATCAACTATACCTCAATAAATTAAAAAATCTAGCTAGGTGATCTAACTTTTAGAAATGAGATGTCTTCTGTCAACATTGAATAATGCACTAAACAAAGAGGCAGAGATATTAGTGATATTTATGCGTTATCTGGATTAACTTGGCTAAATTGTACTTGTAGTTGGGAAGAGCTAGATTTATAAGCTTCTCTTATGTGAGAATATGCGTGTGGGGCCAAGAGGGCACGTGTAGCTTGTCTAAGATCACACAAATAGTTAGATACAGAGGCCAGCCTATAATTTTCTATATCCTACACCCTTCAAGTGTCTTCTAACTCCCAGGGGTCATAATGAGTAAGAGACACGACGTGGGCTTTGTCATAGGAATGTCTGACTGTGACTCAGACACGTAGTATCTATAGATTCCAGAACTTGTGCAAGTTACTTAATTTTCTTCCTGTTCTCAGTGAGACACCCACTTTGTGGAGTTGCCTATGGGATTGAGAAAATGTGTGAAAAAATACCTTGTGCAGGGAAGGGACTTACAATGTATGTTTAATAGATATGAGGTGTCTCCCCATTTCCCATTTCTAGTGTTTTGCCTACTTATTTACTCCCTGTGGCTTCTCAAACCAAAAATTGCTGGGCCATTCATGAGTTGCTATGATAACCAGGGACAATGAATCTGAAAACCAAAAAGAGTTCTACAAATACATATGTCACTGTGAGTTTCCTAATTAATTCTTGCAACTACATGCCTTTTAAACCAAACTCCCTTGAGAGTGATTAATGACTAATTCCAAAAAGACAAAGATCTGGGAGTACTGGTCTAAACATCTTTGGTAATATAAGAATCTTGATCTCATCATTGTTGGTTTATTTTCCATTAGCATTGAAGAAATTATCTTTCCCCTGTATCTATCCTGCAGGTGTTTTCTTTAGAATTCGGCTTCCTCTGTAGATAAGCAAAATTCAGTGTTTTGTTTTTCTTCCTTTCCACTGAATATTTGGCTCCAGCCAGTCAAATTTCAGAATGCAGGCTCCATTTCCAAGGCCACAGTGGAGACAAGTCTCAAAGCAAAAGTATGTAAAGAAGTGGTCAATTCTGTAGCAGAGCCCAGAGTGTGGATTTTGGAAGTTGCCTAACTTCTACATCCAAAATGCTACTACATATTTCATAATTTCAGATGAAATACCATAGAATAATCACAGAGAGCTTGGTCATTTTTTCTCTGGTTTTGCCTTGGAAGTCAAATGAAACTATTCTCAACAATTTACCTCATGTCCTTATTATCAGGATTCTTTAAAAATAAGTTTTTAGAAAGTAGCATTCTATTAGCTCTATAAAATACATATGCAAACACTTTTAAATTTTAGTTGAAAGTGACCACTTATTTCATCACAGAGAAATGATGAGGAGAATAGGTGGCACTAGTGGAAGTTCCAGTGTATTAATTGTTTATTTATGAGTCAACAATATAATGTATGACCTACTAAAATGTAAGACACTGTATAATACAAGGATAGGGATTAATTAAAAGGTGATTAAAATATGGTGTCTTCTTTTAGTTGAGTATTAGAGAAGACATTCATTACATTAATACTTGCTGAGTAGCCATATATACAATGTACCATATATACAATATACAATGTACCATGTATACAATGTACTTTGATACACATGCATTAATGTGTGTGTGTGTGTGTGTGTGTGTGTGTGTGTGCTGTCTGGGCTCGTATCAACCCTATTCTTCTTGACAGTCCAGACATCACTGATATCCCTTGCTTTATTCTTATCCATGAGTGTCCAGAATTTGTTAGAGCCACGCTTTCAGTTTTAGGATCTTGTTCTTGTCTCACCCTGAACATGGTCAGTATTAGGATCTTGATAGATGGTTATAAAGAAGGAGAAGGCAACCAAGAACAAAAGGAGAGCCTGCACGGGGGTTTTGCAGTATAGTCACTGTGTGGATGTGTCCATGTCAGTTTAATTTTAGTCTTTAGTTTCCTGAAAGTTAAGCTAGCGCAGAGTCTCTTCCAGGGCTTACAGTCTATGCTTCTATGTCATAATATCTCTTTATTTGTGTTAGTCTTCCCCTAGTGTTTCTTTCTAATATATACCCTCTTAGTCTGGACTTGGCCACTGTTTTAGTCCTCATCCACACTAGATACTCATCCTCCACAAACATCCCATTCTGTTCTGTATTCTCTACCCCCTTCCCATTGCCACTCACTCAGTCACACCCGTTGGAACATCTGTGCCTTGTGCATGACTCCAGCCTCCGTATTGTTGAAGACCTTTGCAGAATATGGGAGCATCAAAATGATTGGGAATGAGCACCCTCTTTCACCTCCCAGGTCCAGTGAGGAAAGAGGTGGGAGCAGTGTCCTTTCCTCTCCCAATATAAGTGGTCAGGTGTTAGAGAAGAGGAAGGGATTTAGGATTGTTTTGGAAAGCCAAATTAGAACTTTAATATTGTACCTCAATCACATGATGAATTAATTAAATTTTGCTAAGCTATCCTGGAAAACTAACACACAGTATTATACCATTTTTCTAGGGGGAGAGTTTTCTGTCTTCTGTGCAGTGTAATTTAGGATTTAACTCTCACCAGCATACACAGATGCTTGTACATTGGGATTGATCACTGGGGAAAAATGAGGTAACTGTTGATTATAGTGTATGCCAAAGGAAAAATCAATGATCAAGAGTATGTGTTCTGGACTTTCAGAAGAATATATCAATATGGCCCAAAGAGAGTAAAAAAGGAAAGACATTTTAAAGTAGGACAGACTTTTAAAAAGGAAGGAGGAGGGTATTCCTGGGGGATGGAATGACGCAGACTGACCATAGAAGGTGGTGTTATAAAGCATTCATTTGTGTGTCTGTGTTTGCTAGTTTATTTTTTTGCCATCCCTGCATACATACCTCTTTCTTGCAGTATGAATGCTCTGAAAATTTCTCTTGGGGAATTAATCCCTTTTCTACTCTTTGGTGGTATGGTTTATGCCCCTAATTTAAGCTATGCCTGAAGTCAGCCTTTCTTCCAAGTATTTCAGTTATTGGGCCAATGAATTCCTATTGGTTATCACTCATTTGATTTGACTCTTCTATCACTTGCAACAGGAAGGGTTCTCAAAGGTAGATATGGTGATAAATTTCCAGTTTTTTGTAGGGTAATGACAAGAAATGACCTATTTAGCTAGAGTAGAAGATCCCTGTTGTAGGGTAGTGGAAGGTAAATTAAGTATGGATAGAATAGTCAGCCTCAAATGCTAAATTAATAGTATTAGCCAGTACAGATGATAGACACCTTGCTATTTATGGGCGACCCAATTTAGCTTTCCTCTTTTTTTCCTAGTCAAGTCCTCCTAACATTAGACTGGGCCCGTAGCCAAACATCCATTCTTAACTCATGGAAGTCCAACAAACTCTGGCCTTAACCTCTGCTCTCTAGGTTCCTGACTGTATATCCTTTTGCAGCTAAAACAGATGAAAACTGAGCCTCATATAGAAGCTTAATATGTCCCCAAGGCAACATTGAAATTTTCTCTTCCTCCCACTAAAGGGAAAATTTAATTTGTAGGAAAAGGAGGAAGTGGCTAATCTTAGGCTGTTTACAGAAACTCCTCCAGGGGTCTCAGATTCCCCTAGCCTGATTCAGTTCTATTTCAAGGTGGAATCCGTGTGGGTACTTCATGTTCCTGTTTTTTGTTTCATTCAGGCATGGGACCTAGGCATAAATTTATACTTGCATAACCACCGAGAGACGTCATATTTAACCATCTGGTTAGGAACTGGGACAAAGATTCTTTTACACTCTGAGAAGCTGTGGCTATAGAAGTTGTTGATATTAACGACTTCCTATGTTTCTGTATTTTCGGGGTGCCTTGGGGGCAAATGTTAATGAATTTTATCTTCCTTATATGAGGAAACTGATTTTTTTCTCCAGTGGATGGTTTTAGGACTAAAAACATAAGGCCTGTCTTGGTGGTTGTGTATAACAACTGCAACAGTGCACATTTTCCCCTCTTAATGGAAACTCTTAGCCACGTTTCTTCTAAGAAACCTTCCTTGCCACATTCTAATCATGATGTTCATAGATAAAAATCATATTCTCTGGGAGTGTGTCTGACTGACTCACGACCATAGAGTACCTTATTGATTTAGAAGGGAGACTATATGCTTGTTCAATTAGGGTGGACTTTAGACTTTAGTTAGGAATTCTGGGCTTACTTTTTGGGTTTGGGGAAAGATATGAGGCTAGAACTGAGACCTGAAACAATCATGAGGTGAGAGCCTGGAGTTGTCAGACACTATCTGTGGAGCAAACAGAGAAAGTGGAGCCAAGAGGTGGATATCACTGTAATCTTTGAGTATTAATCAGGCTCTAATTGAAGCTGGTCTGAATCCAGAGTTCAGTTAAATTAAGTCTTTTATTTCTTAAAACTAGCTTATATCAGAATTTATGTAGCTGTTTATAGTTTGGTACTATAGGAAATATTTTCCCTCTTTTGCCTTTTCCCTCAGAAAACCCTTTCCTTTTCTTCAAAATTTCTCTCAAGTATCTCTTTGTGAAGCTTTTTTTGACACAACTTGATCGTTGGTTAATCTATCATAATCTTTATCATATAACATAATGATATGTTTACTTATCTGTATCTTTCATATTGCAAATTATTATAATTAATTTTATAATATCTATTTAGCACCTGTTCTGTGCCACATTGTGTTCAATTTGGGAGACTGATCAAGACAAACAGGGTTTGTGCTCTGAGTGAACTATTGAACTGACAGGTTATTGAGTATTAAAGGTATGATGTGTTTCTTTTTTTTTTTTTTTTTTTTTTTTTTTTTTTTGGCCACACCATGCAGCATGTGGGACCTTAGTTCCCCAATCAGGGATTGAACCCGTGCTCCCTGCAGTGGAAGCTCAAAGTCTTAACCACTGGACTGCCAGGGAAGTCCCAGTATGACGTGTTTTAGCCAAAGGACGAACTAGGGAAGCAATGGAAGATGGCTAATAAACAAGTTATTACATATGTGATATATTTTGGGAGTCATAAAAAGGGGGGATTGCACAGTGCTAAGTAAGTATGATGATTCCCAGAGGGCAGGACTGGCCTCTTGATCATGGTGTTTTGTTTTAAATTAGTGGGAGCTATTTCAATTCTTGTACACAACAGAAACAAAAAAATTGGTGAATTAGTGCAAGATTAAAAACATGCTCATCTCTGAATCGTTCTTGACTAACACTGCTCCATAAAGATCTTAAATCTTCATTGAATATACATCTTTGCATTAATTTGTTTCTTAACTTTTTGGGAATTGAGGCTTGCCATTCATAAGCCATATAGCTCAGATCTTCAAAGATTTCCCAAATCAAAACTGCAGAAATATTTTACCAAATTAGGTAAAATTCTCCCTGAATCACAGTATCACCAAAAACCACATATAAACACCATGTGCCCGCAGCCTATGCTTGCCATCTTTTCAGTTTTCACAACATTTTTTCATCTATGTTGTAAAAATGTTACATTGACTAGAGAATTCATTAGAACAGTTAAAAAATACTTTTCTTATTTTTATACACACCATATTGTAGATTTTGTTCAAGTGATAGATCAACACTGAATTTGACAATTTACTCTAGAGTAACTAAAACTATTATGCCCAGGCTAAGAACCAAGGGTTTCGGCTTTATTTCTTCTTCTAATCCAGTGTCTTCAGTCAGACTTTCATTCTGCCTTGTGCCAGGGCCAACTTTTCATAATAAATATTTGCCTATATGACTTTCAAGAGTTATTATTTACTTAATGAATGGAGAAAAGATGAGAAAAGAAAAGTAACATATTATGAGCTGATGCTTGGCTTTGATCATAAGCTAAGTGAATCATATACTATTCAGTTTTGTTAAGTCAATAAATCACAAGTGAATCATATTGTGGATTTTCAGTGTGGTCAAAGTATATAGAAACCATGAATACCAAGTTCATGAATGTTATGTTTGTGGAGTAGTAACACGTTTAATTCAATGAGACTGTAAGTTACATGAAGGGATAATGATTTGTATATTCAAACTATGTAAATAAAACATTGAATATATCTGGGTCTATTTCTCATCTATCGTATCAGTACAGGAGGTAATATTTTTATAAATGTCATTCAGAGCCTTTGAGGTCTTAACATACAGGTGATCAAATGAAAGATTGACCATTAGTAAAACCCTATTAGAGATGTACTAATGATTTTAGGCAGAACACTCTCATTTATGCTTATAGTCTGTTGCTACCTTTGCATTCACCTATAAAAAGGTTGTTTAGAGTTTGGGATGCAGCTGATGTTGGAACAGAATTAAGCAAACTGGTTCCCTGGAGATTAGGTTCAAGCTACTAGCTTCCTTGGTATTAATATTTAACCTACTCATATAACTGGTTGGATCTAGAGGAGTCAGCAACAAAAATTTCTTAGAAGTATCTTATCCAGAATTTCTAACTGACCTCAAATAATCTTCTAAATTATATTTCCGTAATTCCATTCATTAATCTGTTATTTAAAAAAAAAAACACTTTTTAGAATCTTACATGGTGGATCTTCATCAATGAAACAGTTTAGTGGGAAGACAGACACTTAAACATTCTATTAAAGTGCAACATGATTAGTTCTATAGTAAATTCATGAATAGTGTGTTGTGGAAACACAGCACTAGGAGTGTTAAGTCCTGACAGAGAGAGTTAGGAAGGAATCTGCAGAGAAAGCACACGACGAAGGAGACATTTGAACAGACTCCTTATGAATAGTATTTTTTTATAAAGTTGAAGTATGAGGATGGTAAAGTAGTCCATGTAAAGGAAAAACATCATGGTCAACCACAGAAAAACATGAGAAAGAAGCCTGCAGTTCAGAAATCAAAATCAGTCTTTAGTAAAGCCACCCTGAAACCACCAGAGATATTCAATCATTCCTCTGAACTCCTAGGACATTTTTCATATATTTGGTAGAATAGTTTTTTATGAGTCTCTTAGGCACTTCCTTCAACATACTCTGTTCTTCAAGGCAGGGACCATTTCTGATTTACTTGGCAAAGCATGTTTCTTTGGCAGCAGTTTAACAGATAGTTGTTAAATGGATAGTAATGTAGCTGGACCGTGGTTTCTGTGAGACAGAGATTGAAAGATAAGAAGGTTAAGTTGGGCCAGTTTGTGGTGGGGTTTGAATGTCAAAACAAGCAGTTTAGCTTGTATTCTTTCAGTGAAGACAAGCCACCAAGGGCGTTCAGGGAGGTTAGTGACGCAGTCCAAGTTATGCTGTTGATAGTTCCAAAAGAAAAGCTATTTTCTTTGGTCTACAAATGAAGACCAGTTATCTCAGTGAAAAATGTTTTAGTATAACCACACACCACTCTTAGGTTTATTAATAATTAAAGTAGCTTCTGAATAGTTAGAGGTGGGTAGGGAAAATGTCTCTTCCTTGTTACCAGTGTATAATGAAATCAACATATACTGCTACATACTAACACTCATTAACAGACTAGTGTAAAAGAGTCATTCCAGTTCTGTAAGTTCATGAAGTCCTACGTCAGTCCTTTTAGGTGCTCCAGTAGTGCCTTGAGTGAAAAGATTTATCTGATGCAACACAACAGTGTTCTAAGAGTAGGATTCACCTAACTGGAGTCAGGTACTTAAGTACCTTTTGAATTAACAGCTGTGAAACAAGACTGTTTAGAATTTAAATCTAGGGAACCATTCTTAAGAAATCTGGGGTATGGTTTCCCAGATTTGTATACCCTATTATGTAAAGGCAAAAATGCCTCTGTACTGTTTCTACATAAACTGTGTTTTAAGAATCACTCTTTTCACCAATAAAAAATCATATATAACATTCACTGTTTTAATTGATAAACCATTGATGTTGACTGCAGATAATAATAGTGAAGAACTGGTAGTAACTGATTCTGGAGTGTGGATCAACTCCACAACACCCAGCCTCCTAGCATGTAGAGTAGTAGAACAAAAAGACACCTGCACACGCGTGCACACACACACCCACTCAGATGCATGCACAAACTTATCACATCACATCCTCTTTGCAAAGGCACATTAAAGTAAATTTTAGAGTATAGAATATCCTTTCAGAATGTATATGCATTTTTTTCTGCTTACTATGCTAATATTTCTGTACATTAGTCAAGTCTGCCTTCTCTGCTCTTGAACACTAACACAGGACAATTCTGCTGCTTTTGCCAATCACATTCAGGTTTACAAGAATCAAGTTTTCAGAAATGAAAAAGTCCAGAAAATAATATGATTTACAAACTTCAACCTTCCATGCAGTTCAAAGTTATACTCACCTTACCTTCTGCTATAGATTCAGTGTTTGTTTCCCCTAAAATTCATATTGAAATCCTAACCCCCAATGTGATGATATTAGAAGCTGGAGCTTTTAGGAGGGATTAGGTCCTGAGGATGGAGCCCCCATGAATGAAATAAGTGCCCTTATAAAAGAGACCCCAGAGAGCTCCCTGTTTCTTTCCTCCATGTGGAAACATAGTGAAAAGATGGCCATTTAGGAAGTTGGTCCTCACCAGACACAAATCTGCTGGCGCCATGATCTTAGACTTCTCAGCCTCCAGAACTGTGAGAAATGTGTTGTTTATAAACCATTCAGTTTATGGTATTTTTGTTAAAGCAGCTCAAATGTACTAAGACACCTGCTCTGGACAGAGAACAGCAGAACAACAGCAGTGGGGAAGAGGGGGTAGGGGCAGTGGCCTTATATTCACTGCTTATTCACCTCGCTTTTCCACTCTTCCAGTTTTTATGACACAGGGGCTCTTCCAGAGCTGGTAGATGGTGGGAGGAGGTGTTAGTACTGACTAGTACTGTTGTAATCTGACCTTTGATTGCCCAAATGCAACCTCCTCTCCTCTCCTCTCTCTCTCTCTCTCTTTCCATGTGGAACACTTTCTGTGGATTTTCTGGAGATTCTCTCTGATCCCAACATCCATACCTCCTCTGCTGTTTCTACTCCACCCTCCCTGGGAAACTGGTTGCAGCCCCCTGCTCATACTTTATAATGTTTCTTCGGTTCCCATACACAGAATGTACACCTCACACAGGCCTTTTGTTAGAAAAGTTTCCTCATCTTGGCAGGCATTCTTATAAGGCAGGTCCCTTTCAGTGTGTCTGGAGCTCTGTTTCTTCCAAGCATTTGCCTAGACCGCAGGATAACACAGTGATATTACACCCAACACATTCCAGAAGGGCAAGTAGCTAAGTAGCTACACTCCAGTTTTCTCTCTTTGCTTTGTCATCAGGGACATCCCCAGCACCTTTGTCCTTCAGAATTTTCCAGGAAAAAAGCAAGACATCAGTTTCTGTGCCATGGAAACCCTGGAGAACACAGGTCAGTTTTTCCTGAAAAGACATTTATCACTTATCACTCTAGTCTCTTGAAGCTCTAAGAACCTTTCATCATCGGAGCTTGTGTGTGGGTGAAAAGCAGGTCTTTCCCTGCAGTCACACTCACTCTCTGGACTAGTTTTTTTGAATCTGCCACACTTGGTTTGAGATAGAGGTGAAGCACACTGGGGAGACACACAGAGTATACAGCAGGCTAACACTTTTCCTCTGTACACGAGTCTTTACTCTTTCTTCCCTGTTAGTCTTCTGCATTATCTTATATTTAGACTGGAGCTGAATGATGTGCTAAGGGAAGCAGACATGTGCTTTACAATCTATAAACGTGCCTAGCATCTTTCTTTGCAACGTGGGGGTAAATTTTACCTATTGTTTTCAGCTTTGTTGCTGCTTTCTAAACTGAAAAAACCAGGAAAAATCTCATTTTGCATCCTATTAGACATTCTACAGCTCATTTAATACTCATATTGGATCTAAGAGGCAGTTATTATCTTCATTTTACAGATGTGGAAATGGATGTGGAGCTCATTATCTCTCGAAGTGTCAAAACTCAGCTGTACATCTGGTGCGTCTAGCTCTAAAGCCCAAACATGACGCTACCCAGTTCTGAAATGTTTGAGCAAGGAGGCTGCTGACAGAATAGACACTGTTGTGAGACTAAAAGGTCATTATCTGAACCATTCATGGATATTTTCTCAAGGAAAGGCTCTGTGTTCTAGAAGATTCCTCAGAAAATCTGAGTTTAGGTGACTTGACTACCAAGTTGTTTTGAATATATCAGTCTTTAAGCATAGGACCCAGTCCTATGCTGTAGACATTAAATTGTATATTTATATTTCCAAGTAAAATGGCAGTTGAATCAAAGCTACCAATTCATGCCTAAAAGCCATTGTCTAACACCCAAGCTAAAGCTTAAGTTTCATATGTGTCCTCTTCTAGTTATTTTTATTCCTTCACATGTTAAAGGAAAATCCAAAAACCTTTTAAGAAGAAATGGAGGTATACACATATATGAGAAGGGCAAAGATAGCAAGAAATACTGATAGCCAGTAACAATATACTGTTGTAGTTTCCCAATTACAATTCAACTTTTATGGTTTAGTTTTCTATTGAATATACCATAGAAATAAACTACTTCTGATTGAGAAGATATTATCAAGCATAATTTGATTATACATTTGAAAATTTGGTTTAATTAATAATTTGGAACTTTAGGTTTATATGGATGTAATACTCTTTTAATTGTGCTTCCAATTTATATTACTTTAATCTTGCGTATGTGTGAAAAATCCAGCTTGCAGTCAAAATGTCACCTCTCCCTGATTTCTTCACATGATACATGATTCAACCCATCCATCTCCAAATGCATATATTACATTGTTAGAAGTACTACATAGTTAGAATTCTTCTTAAAAAAGTCAGAAATCTGGTATTTGTTAATAAACTTGATCTGCATTTCTAAGTAAACTTACTACCTTTATCTCCATTTTCACTACTTCTCTAAAAATATCGTCAACACTGTTTCCTTCCTGGGTAGTATCTCCCCAAGGAAAAGACAAGGTGGTATGTAGAGGACATCGGCATAATTATTATTTGACAAATGAAAATAATTTTATGTTCTTGATACAAAGCTGTTTCAGAGACTCAAGAGAAAAATGTGTACAAGGACAAATTAATCAGAATATTCTCAATCAAAACTAGCTCAAGGTTAGTGAGTTATTTATCCTTATTTAGGGGTTAGTTGTACAGAGATTTTGACACACTGGGACATAATATGCATTAAAACATTAAGTTAGGGTTGAGCAGATGAATGAACATACAGGGAAGAAGCATTTTAGTGTGACTCTGTACTTTTGCTTTGCTAATTTAATAACTAATTTAACTGTTTCAGTTAATTATAGTTGATTTGTAAAATAAAGTCAAACTAATAGGTAATGTAGTACCTAGAGAAATCATTGTATAAGGATTAAGGGTTTAAAGAAAATAAAGCTTATGTTTTAAAGTATAAATGCCTTGTAATAAATCCAATTCTTAGATGTAGAGTTAATATTCCAAGGGTTTTTTTTCTATAACCTTTAGAAGTTTGAAAGAAAAACCTCAGCAATACCTCTTTTGTACCTACTGCCTAATTGCTTCATTAAGAGTTGATGTGGGTTTAAATTCACATGTCTCTCTCTGCCAGCCACCTTTTATGAACAAGTACCTTCAACTTCTCCACTCTTCCAAAGTGTCTTCATCTTTAATGATAATAATAATAATGACATTAATAAAAATAAATTCATTAAGTACTTGGTGCCAGGCATTGTTTTACATGCTTCATATAATTTAATTTATTTAATCCTCATAATGGGTCATTGAAGAAGTTACTATAATTATGGAGAAGAAACAGCTGAGGCACAGAGATGTTAAAGAGTTTTCCCATGATCACCTACTTTGTAAGTGGTAGAGCCAGGGGGTTACAAAAACGGTTAATTCGCTCTTAATACCAATACTAAGCTACAACAAGGTCACTAAAAGGTAGAACTAGTAAAAGTGGCCTCTGACCATTTTGCTTTTATTAATATAATCCATTATAGGCCAACACTGAAATCTCTATGAGCTAATGATGTCAAAATCCATGCAAATGGTATGCATGATTAAAAGATATAATGCCAAGCTTTTTATGCTTTATTTGCTAAACATTGAGCATGGAGGCTCCCCACAGAGAGCCACAGCTCTGCAGATCATTTGACTGCAGGGAATTGAATGATTTATAAAATATGAAAATAAATGTCAAAACTAAAAATATTCCCATATATTATGAAAATGTTGTTAGCCCTCACTGAAGGAAAAAAAAAGTCCTAAGGTATCCAAAGCATCTTTTTTGAATACTATTTTGATTAATATTTTTAGTTTTCCACAAATATTTATTGTTTTGAATACATAAGTATATTTTAAAAAATCAAAGCAGTTAGCATGTCCTTGTCTTGGATCTGAATGAAGCAGCAGCCTTCGGTAGAGCCATCGTGAGACACAACAGCCAGAATAAAAAGGCATTGAGGTGATTTTACTTTTGTCATATATGTTCAGTTTTCTGATCCATTAAATTTGTTTCATTTTATAGCATCTAAAGGATATGTGAGACCTTTAATTTGTATTCTAACCCTTTGCTTCAAAGGATCTCCTCTAATTTCCTTGTTTCTTGCGACTATTGAGGAACAACTTGGGCTGTTGTTGCCCTTGTGGAGGAGAGGAAGTGGGTGGAGGTGGTGGGGGTGGGTGTACTTGGTGTGACTCTGGCTTGCTATTCATCCTCATCCTTGGAAGTTTCCTCAGAGATCAGAGTCTTATAAGAGAGTAGGTTAGGAGGAAATCCATGTTATAGCAGAAAAGATGCTGAAATTGGAATTGAAAGAACTAGGTTCCAGGACTGGCTCTATTACTTGGTAACTTTGTAACTGCAAACAAGATAAGTAACTGTTGGAGCCAGTATAGCCTTAATTGTATAATGGGAATAGCTTTGATCCCACAAGGCTGATATTATCACTAAGTGAGCTAACTGATATGAAAGTGCTGGGTAAACTGTAAAAAGCTGTTTATATACAAATGCATAATAAGTAGTAAACTAATGTGGTGTAGTAGTAGTTGTGATAATAATATTAATAGTAATGATAGTAGTTTAGTGACATTCAACACCAGACGTACCTTAGTTTGTATAAAGACCTTTGGTATTGCTTTATCACAACTGGAGAGAAAATTCAATTTCAATGGCATTAATGGATTCTTTCCACATTTTATAGAGCAATTATTATATTTTTGACAAGGTCAAGAGTTGACTTTAAAGTTCAAGTAAAACTGTCCATGATATAAAGAAATGAAGTTTGCAGTGAGTCTTGGGATGAGTGAAATGGGCTAAAAATATTCTTTATGTGTCTGTGGTAAAAAGCATTTATGAACTGGACTAGCCAGGGGCACCTAAAACCCAACTCATCTTTCTCATTAGTGATTTTAAGACATTTCCACATTTATCAAGAAAAAGCATCAATCCCATGGGATTAAAATATTATTTAAATGAAACTGTTGCTCTCATACCTCCCAACCATTGAACCCTCTATGATAGTAACACACTATTCTAACAGGATCTTAACTCACTGACAACATTACCATGAATAACTTTCTCTGTTAGGGCAGAGAAAGCAGAAATATGGCCCCACTGACCTTGAAACCAGAAATCATCTGGAAACGAAGACTAAAAGGAACAGGTGTGTCGACTATTGAAATGAAGAAAAATCAATTCTGCCTTCCCTAAAGAGACTGCACTGAATTTTGGAAAGTTAGATTATTTCCTCTTACTTACAACTTGGGCCCTCTATTCTAAGGCCTAATGTATGAAAAATCATACAAAATTTAAGATTATAATGTAATCTTTTTAAGATTGTATATCATAGTTAATGAATTGCCCTGAGTAATAGCAGTGATTTTTTAAGGGAAGTAGATTTATTTTCTACTCATTATTTTGCAATGGAGAATTGATGACCCTGTTTGTCCAGCAACTCCCCAGTTACTCCTTAAATTGGTATGGGTTGATGCAGTCCTAGTATTATTTTAGTGAGAATAATACTAACTTATCCTATGTGAATGTGATGACAGCTAATAAATAGATACATTTAACAAATGAATTAATAAACTATTGCCTCAACCACTAAATAATACCTTCCTCCTAACTACAAAGAGTGAATTGATTGATGTTGGTTTTGTATATTCCTCATTTCTGTTAAATATAAATCTTTTTCTCCCTGTGGTCGAACATGCTGGTAACATGCACTCCTAATCTCCCATCACTCCTCCTTGGCAATGTCTCTCTTGAAAAAAAAAAAAAAAGAATCTCTGCTAAATAAAAAGTACTTAGAAGTTTGTAAGTCTTGGATGAGACTTTTTTTTTTTTTTTAACTGAACTAAAGGCTGCTTCCTTGAGCATAAAACTCGGGAATGAAGAATATAAATTTACACATCTAGCGTATTCTGGGAGTAGCAGTAGCTAAGAACTTGAGTATTAGGTTATATTCTGCCTCAAAATTACTGGTGGGAATGGAAACAGCAGTTACATAAATGTTACCACTTCATTTATTTTTATGTCTTTTTATGCATCTTTCATATGTGTGTGCTTGTCCAAACACATGTGTGTGCATACTCACCTATACATACTACTCCTGTGATATCATATACACTAGAAAAAAAGTTCCATCTTAATTCAAATTGAAGCTTTCAAATATATGTAGCTACATAAATTTCCCCAAGCCAGTGTTTGATGTGATTCTTTCCAGATTCACATCCACCTCCATCCAACCATTTTCCAAAACTTCTGAGAATATCAGAAATACATAGCAAGCACCTTTATATTAGTCAGCATTAATTTAATGGTTGGTATATGAAATATACAATGCTACCTTCTTCTCTTATGTTATCAGGTTTTTAAGCTTATAAATATTTACCCAAATTTTCAATGACTACAATTAGATATTTCTCAGGAGCATTCTTTGCACAAATATGGTCACGTGAGCAACTTTTACACTTTTATTCAACCTCTGATGAAAGCAACAGTTTCTTTTTTCCTCAGTAATGTGTCCCTTTATTCAAAGTATCTTCTGAGCATCTATATATAAAGTACCATAAAAAACATCCATTCATAATCCAGAGGAAAAGTTCACTTTTGTTTCTGTGGTTTGAAGAAATTTGGGGAAGAAACTGAAAACAGTTGGATTTTAGAGAAAAGTTAAAGTTTATAAAAGTAGAAAAAGTCGAGGAAGGGCAAGTAAGGCAGTGGGAAAAAGTAGGACAAATGTCTCTCCTGTCTAGACCTAATCAAGACTGTTTCCATGCAATAAGAAGTTTTCCTATAAAACAAGAAAAAAATTCTTACAGTAACTCAAATGATAGATTACTGATTTTGATAAGGTAACTTTCTAGTATCATCCTGGTGAATCTCTTTTAGGTCTGTTCAGTTAGAACACATCATTCACTTGATGGTAATTGTCCTTTCTCACATGAGGGTGTGGCAAAGTGGGAGAACATTGTTTAGGGTTTTGCAGGAACTATAAGGAAAGAAACTCTAATTCCGAGTTTACAAACACTAAGGATAATATCAGTCTGGAAATATCAGTTTGCCACTATGTGGAAAATAGTCTTAAGAATAGTCTTCTGGGAAAAAAAAATATCATATATTAACGCATATATGTGGAAGCTAGAAAAATGGTACAGATGAACTGGTTTGCAGGGCAGAAATAGACACAGGTGTAGAGAACAAACGTATGGACACCAAGGGGGGAAAGTGGCAGGGGTGGGGGGGGATGAATTGAGAGATTGGGATTGACATGTATACACTAATATGTATAAAATGGACAACTAATAAGAACCTGCTGTATAAAAAATAAAATTAAATTTAAAAAATGCATGTAAAATTTAATAAAAATTGTTCTGTACATCTTAAAAAAAAAAAAGAATACTCTTCCAGGACTTCCCTGGCAGTCCAGTGGTTAAGACTCCACACTCCCAATGCAGGGGGCACGGGTTCCATCCCTGGTCTGGGAACTAAGATCCCTCATGCCACACAGCGTGGCCAAAAAAAAATAGAATACTCTTCCCTTATAATGATAAAGCTAACCTCAAGGTAAACTTGGGAAAAGTTCACATTTTCTGCTTTTTTTATAAAATAATGATAAATATTTTAAATGATATACTTCGATGTGCAAATTAATAAAGGTGATTTTAAAATGTTCGTATATCTGAAATGTTTTAAAAGGTCTGTTTCAAAGTAGTCTTTATTCATTTAAATCTGCATCTATCTCTCTCTTCAAAGTACATTACATTGAAATATGTCTTGATTTGATTTCTATTTGGACTACTGCAAGTTTAATTAGATTTCTGAATCCAGAATGTAATTTGGTTTCTCTATACATGGCTTTTAAAAGAAAAATAGGGCTTCCCTGGTGGCGCAGTGGTTGAGAGTCCACCTGCCGATGCAGGGGACACGGGTTCGTGCCCTGGTCCAGGAAGATCCCACATGCCGCGGAGCGGCTGGGCCTGTGAGCCATGGCCGCTGAGCCTGCGTGTCCGGAGCCTGTGCTCCGCAACGGGAGAGGCCACAACAGTGAGAGGCCTGCGTACTGCAAAACAAAACAAAACAAAACAAAACAAAATAATTTTAGGTATTTGTTCTGAACATTAGAATAAAAATGAAAAGTAGTTTTAATTTTACAAATCATTTGGTAATAGGGGAGGGTTTTGAAAGGTAATTTTCATGTACATGACCTTTCATGTAATACCAGCATACTGTTTTCCAAACAAATGTTTGTCCCTTGAAATAAAAATTTCAATACAATATATTATGCCACTCTCCTAAATTGGAAAAATAAAAAAAAACAAGTTACAAATAGCATCTTTGTCTAAACCATATAAATATGCTTGTGTATTTATGTAAATAAGTAACAACATTGATTTTATTTTCTGTTGTGGAGATTAAGGGTGGGCAGTGGTGGTGCTTGTAAGGTAGGCTGGCACCTTCTAGTTTTCCATGAGTTTACAACTGTCATGCTTCATTATCTTCTTTCCAATGGAGAACTATAGATTTAAGTGTTAGGCATGGATTCTGGCAAAAATATTCCACATCATAACAGTAGTCACAAAATAGATTCCATCACTGTTAACTAGGAGTATTTGGACATGTGCAGCTACATCCAGAGCCACAATCTCAGTAGTTTGATTCCTCTTCATATTCCATCCTTTACTCAATTTCTTTTCCTTCTCCTCTTCAACATAATATTTAAAAATAAACTTTTCAGAAAAGATTTAGATTTATAGAAAAGTCCAGGGAATAGTACAAAGAATTCCCATATACACCGCACCTGGTTTTCCCTGTTACTAACATCTTGCATCATTTTGGTGCATTTGTACAGTTAATAAACCAATATTGATATATTATTAACTAAGTTCCATACTTCATTGAGATGCCCTTAGTGTTTACCTATAGTCCTTTTGTTGTTTCAGAGTCTCATCCAGTATACCACAATACTTATATTTGTCAAGTTTCCTTAAGGCTCCTCTTCGCTGTGACAATTTTACAAACTTTCCTTGTTTTTGATGATCTTAACAGTTTTGAGAACTGGTCATCTCATTTGTAGAAGGTCCCTCAATATGTATTTGTCTTATACTTATCTCATGTTTAGACTGGGATTATGGGTTTGGGGGAGGAAGACCACGGAGGTAATTTCAATTTTCATCACATCGTGTCAAGGTTATACTATCAACATTACTTAACACTGTTGAAGTTAACCTTCATCACATGGATGAAGTAGTGTTTGTCTGGTTCTCCATTAGAATGTTTTCTTTTTTTTTTTTTTCTCTTCACCCTACTGTAGTCTTTAGAAGGAACTCACCAAGTACAGCCTGCACTTATGGAGTAGGGAGTTATGTTCAACCTCCTTGAAGGAATAGTATTTAGATAAATTATTTGGAGTTCTTCTGCATGGGAGATTTATTCATTTTCCCTCATTTGTTTAGATATTCATTTATTTTTATCAGTATGGACACATGCATACTTATTTTGTATTTTGGGTTTTAATACAATACTGCTTTAGTTATTTGTTTGCTAAAATTGTTCCAATTTTGGCCATTTGGAGCTGTTTCAGTTGTCTCCTGTGTCACTTTGATGTACCACTACCATTGTGAGATTTTTTTTCCCTTATGAAACATTCAATACTTTTGGACAATACAAGATATTCCAAGTATCTTGTATATTCCAATATACAAGATATATTTCCTTCCCCAGTCCTTCAGTGAGACATTTTGCTGAAGACTCTTGTTCCTTTTATTGAAGAATAATATTAGAAACCAATATCTGAGCATTAAGTATGCTTATTAGTATTCTTATATCATTGCTGTTAGGCTGTCTCAGCTGAAATAACAATGAAATATATGTGTACATAATAACCTGTATGTATGCATTTTTCTATACATATTTCACTGTGTAACTGTATCTATCTATGTTAAGCTAAACATGACTTCATACTTACATATCTGACTCTGATCCATTACCACATGAGTCATCATAACTTCCTCCCTTGTTTATCTATAACACTTAGCTCTCAACAATGAGAAACTTGGCTCCCACCATCTACCATCCATTTATTGATTTATTTTTCAATTCCAGTATACATGTATAGCATTACCAGAATTGTTAACCTATACCTCCATCAGAAAGAACTTTGTCAACTAGAGTACTGTACCTACGTTTAGTCTCTTGCTTTTAGTCTTATAGATTTCATTCATTTTCAAACTTTAGGACAGCAATGTTTTCCTCCACTCCCTTCAGTTAGGATGTTTCATATGTTGCAATACATGTAGATACCTTGGTCACATTCTGCCTTCTTTCCTGAAGTACCCTGACTTCTTAGAAGAATTTTTTAAAAATTTGCATCTATTACGGTTTGCTCTTTGCGTCACAAAGTTCTGAGGGTTTAAACAAATGTGTAGTGTCGTGTATCCCACATCGCAGTGTCATAGGTAAGACTTTAACTGTCTTAAATATCCCTGTGTTCCACCCATTTACTTTCCCTTACCCCAACACTTGGCAACCACCAATCTTTTTTTTTACTATCTTGACAGATTTTTTCCATTTGAAGAATATTAAGTAATTTGAAATCATACCACATGCAGCCTTTTCAGATTGGCTTCTTTCATTTCAACAGTGTGCATTTAAGGCTCATCTATGTCGTTTTGTGGCCTGATTAGCTTATATCATTTTATGGCTGAATAACGTTCTATTGTATGTATGTGCCACAGTCTTTTTAGCCATTCACTTATTGAAGGATATCTTGAATGCTTCCAGTTTGGGTGATTATGAATAAAGTTACTATAACTCTCATGTGCAAGTTTTGTGTGGACATATTTTCAGTCAGTTTCATAAGTACCTAAGAGCATGATTGCTGGAGTGTATGATAAAATTATGTTTAGCTTTGAAATAAATAGCCAAACGGTCTTCCAAATTGGCTGTACCATTCTGCATTCCCATCAGCAATGAATGAGAGTTCCTATTTTTCTGCATCCTGGTCAGCAATTTGTGTCCCCCCCCCCACCTTTTTAAACTTTTAAAAGGTGTGTAGTGATATTTAATTTTTGTTTTAATTTACAACTCTCTGATGACAAGATCTTGAGCATCTTTCATATGTTTATTTGCCACCCAAACATCTTCTTTGATGAGGTGTCTAGTCATATCTTTTGCCCAGTTTTTAATTGTGTTGTTAGTTTTCTTGCTGTAGAGTTTTTAAGAGTTATTTCTATATTTTGTATACAAGTCCTTTATCAGATATTTATTTTAAAAATATTTTCTCCAAATCTGTGGATTATCTTTTCCTTCAACTAAATGTCTTTCTCAAAGCAAGAATTTAAATTTTAGCAAAGTGCAAGTTATCTTTTTCTTCTACAGATGGCACTTTTGGTGTTGTAGGATTCTCCTATATTACCTACTAGAAAGTTTATAGTTCTATATTTTACATTTAGTTTTATAATCTAGTTTGAGTTAATTTTTGTGAAAGATACAATGTCTGTGTCTAGGTTACAGACAGGTAATGAAAACTTTGGTGCAGTGCCTGGATGTAGGAGAGGGGATTTAAAATACCTTTCTCAGTCTCTGTCCCTGTCTCTGTCTCTGTTTCTCTCTTGGCCTGAATTTCAAGGAGTCTGAATGTCTATATGCCTTGCCAACAGACTGAGGTAATGATGGCCGCTGCCATGTCATGTACTTTCAGATGGGAGTTAGGTGGATCACAAAGTAAAGATTGGGGAGTCATAGTGAGAGATCATAGACTCTGGATTCAGACATCCTGATCAGAATCCTAAGTCTGTCTTTTACCAGCTAGTTGACCTTGGATGTGTTTTGCATAACCTCTTGTGTCTTGGTTTCTCCATCTGTATGAGGATGATATTAGTCCATATTCATGGAGATGATGTGAGGTCAAATTAATATTTGCCCTGGAACAAAACCTGGGACATAGTACATGCTGTAAAAATATTTGATTTTAAAAAAATTTTATTTTATATTGGAGTATGGTTGATTAACAATGTTGTGTTAGTTTCAGGTGTACAGCAAAGTGATTCAGTTATGCATATACATGTATCTATTCTTTCTCAAATTCTTTTTGCATTTAGGTTATTACAGAATATTCAGCAGGGTTCCCTGTGCTATACAGTAGGTCCTTGTTTGTTATCTGTTTTAAATATAGTAGTGTGTACATGTGAAAAGTATTTGAGATATAAATGTAAATTTAAATTCAGATTATCTCTAGAAATTTGTGGGGTTGTTTTTAACATTTTAACTTTAAAAAAAAATCCTTAGTCATTAAGGATATTTGGTATGTGCGTGTGTATCTATGTATGTGTGTGTACCTCTCTGAATGACTGGAGTTGGGGGTGGGGGCTGGTGTCTGTGTTCATGCATGGACCAAAATGTTAAGTGGAGGATGTCATTTGCGTTGTGACCAGTGTAATAACTAAGGACATTGAAGTGCAGGCAGGAGAATTCAGGAACACCCGCGGCTATATGCTTCAGCTGTCCTATGCTATAAGGAACTCCCTCTTTAACAACTTTACCGTTTCTGAAATTTAATTATTTATTTATTTTCTGTAGGTGAGGTGACATTGTTTATAGTGCACATTAGCAGAAATTAACCATTTTTTTCTTGAGAGACAGTGGTCCTGGTTTCACTTTATGCCAGACACATCGGACGGACCATGGCTGCCTGTGGCAGTCAGTTCAACCCTGGAAAGAATAATGACCAGAGGAAAGACTTGTAGCTGTATCTAGTGGTATTAGCAATAGGATGGCCTTTTCCTGGAGCCATCTAGAATCCTGGACTGACTGTTTTTCTCTGCTTTCTGTTGTAAGTGTAGTCTCTTGAATTTTTCTCTTCCGTATTTTCTCATGCTAGTTTCCACTTTTGCTTGAGCTGCAACATTTTAATTTAATTTGTTACACTCATCCTCCCAGCTCCCTTCTCTGTTTCCTCACTTCCTCTCTAGATACTGTCTCCTTTCAGTCACACTCCCTGACCCTTTATGCCCTGATCGGCTGCTTCGTATCAGTGTTCAGCTCGTTGCAAATTTGCATGTGCCAAACAGCTGTACTGATATGAACTCCCCCAAAGGACAATATTAACAATCAGAATATTTATACAAGGTAAATAAATGTGCAAAGGCTTATATTTTTCTTGAGAGAAACAGCAGTAAGTAGAGCTCCAGACTGTTAAAGAAGATAGTTGTTTTTTTTTTTTTTTCCAAAAGGAAAAAAATAGTATGTAAATCCATAGCCCCAGAATGTGACACACACGTATTTTTTCTGTGAAAATAAAACTGAAATGAAGCGGGGGAGAGCTGGTGTCTTGAAAATGGATGGTTTCAGTCATCATTTGAGAGCTGGATTCTAAGTTGTCATGTTAAATCTCAACTCTTGTGTGTTTGCCATCTCATATCAGGGTTTCCCAATCTTGGTACTACTGACATTTTTTGCCATAAAATTCTTTGTTTCCAGTGGCTGTCTTGCTCCTTGTAAGATACTTAGCAGCATCCCTTGTCTCAACAACTAGATGCTAGCAGAACCCACACCCCCAACCAGTCGTTACAAACAAAAATGTCTCTAGACATAGTCAGAAGTCCCATGGGGGGAAGAACTGCCTCCAGTTGAGAACTGCAACACAAAACATTTAAAAAATTCTTTTCCGGGAGATGTTTAAACCCATGGGAAAGAGATATGGTGAGATGGAGAACATGAAAGTAAATATGAGTTAGAAACTTAGGCAGAACTTCAAAGAGTTATATTAAACTTTCTGTGTTATCTGAGCCTGCTTAATCATCTTGTACTTGGTGTTTGTTTTATTTGAGTAGAAATCTTTAATAATCAGCAGTGTAAAAGGAAATCATATCTTGTTTTTATTATGGTAAAATAAACAAAGCTCTTTTCCTTGGGATCTTAGTTTTTTCATGAACCCTGTCTTCGAGATATGATAATGTTAAATATTATACCAATTTGTATGGCCGAAGAAAGTAAAAGACACAAAAGATAGCACCTCACCTAAGACACCTAACCAGTTACCCAGAGTCCATGAGGAAACCAGGAATACGAAAATCCATATTCTCTTACTTATAAAAGCCACGCACTGCTGTTTTGGGGGTTGTGTTTTTACTGTAGATTTTAAAAAGGCTTGTTCTCTTTATAGCGAAATTTTAAAATATCCATTTAATAAACTCTCACTACTGAGGTCATATTAAGCAAAGATTCTCAACTTAGAAAGCCTTCTTAATTCTGTATAACATTTTGCATGTCATAGGCACTGAACTAGAATAATTCAGCTTTATTCAAGAACAATAAGTGGCAGAAAAAGATAGAGACCATGAAAGTCTCACAGAAAATTCAAATGAGAAATTACTTCTGGCTGGAGAATAAGGAATGATCCAGGATTTGTGAAGCCTGAAGCTTATATAATTAGTAGGGCCTCTTTCAAGAAATAATAATGCAAAATTTTGTATACAATAGTTGGTAGGAAGGAGAGCATTTATTTAGAGTCGAGAAAAGTAAATTACTACAATTACACTTATTTTCAGTGATGACAAGTTGCACAAAAGCACAAACTGCAAAAAAAAAAAAAAAAAAAGACATGTTATTTTTAGTAATTAACTGCCTGACACCCTCTACCATGTTTTTTCTCTGTAATTTTCAGATTCATACTGTTTGATAGCCTCTTCATATGACATTGATTTTATAACTTTTTCTATAGCAAGAATTGTTTTAAATGATTTGTTATTTTCTCTCTCATGCTTGGTTGAAGTAGCTTATTTTCGTTAAAAAAAAAGTTATTTTCAGCTACATGATAATTTTTGATAATGCTGTGTCCATTTTTAGGATTAATACCAAATTTGGAAATAGCTGTCTCCAGTTTCTCATTTGTGATCTATAACAGTTAGTATAATTTGTCAGACGTTTCGGTTTTGGTACATCTCAAATGTTGTTTCCCCCCAATCACAAATTTCTGGAGTGAAGCAACATAGGACACATCCCATTTCGCAATCACAATTACTGTCCTTGTACTTTTGTGCCATATCAGTGGGTGAGTTCACACAGCAGATGGTAGGAATATTCCTAAAAGCCATCTGTACACGGGGACTGCCAGAAATAACTTAATTCTACATAGGTATAGGTGATAAGCCAGCAATCATATCTCACTAAACCCAAAATAAATGCATTCTCACTCAGCTTCCCCTATCAAGCAAGTCACAAAAGTGGGGCCAATCCAGATAAGAGGTGAGGTGTGACAGAGGGAACTCAGAGTAGACAGAGACAACAGTCCTAATGTGTTATGACTTTTGTAAATTTGCAGAAACATATGCTTGATCATGGGGATATATATAAATGTGAAGCACCTTGAACTGTGGGCTTCATTAATTCCATTATCTGTTTCTGCATGGGAATTATCCTCAATAGAAAAAAAGCACTGTTGGCCTTCCCTGGTGGCGCAGTGGTTGAGAGTCCGCCTGCCGATGCAGGGTACACAGGTTCGTGCCCCGGTCTGGGAAGATCCCACATGCCGCGGAGCGGCTGGGCCCGTGAGCCATGGCCACTGAGCCTGTGCATCCGGAGCCTGTGCTCCACAATGGGAGAGGCCACAACAGTGTGAAGCCCACGTACCGCAAAAAAAGAAAAAAAGCACTGTTTTATTCTGACATGAAATCTATGTCATTGCTTGCACTACTTCTTTGCATTTTGATTATTTAATGGTTTATACTATGTGGCACAAGCATGAACATGTCATGATTGTGTAAGAGATAGGCTAGGCCTTGTGTCTATTCTTGAATTTTTTTTCTTATAAAGCAGAGGATTATAAGGATTAGAAATACTGGCTGTGGGTTTGGCAGGCTTTAAATCCTGGCTGCCCATTTACTGCCTTGTGACCTTGGAAATGTTATGTCACTTCCTTATGCTCCAGTCCCTCATCCTCCACTTGGAGAAGATAATGCCTCCTGGGTTACTTGCTCTTTCCCACTAGCCTAAGTTTTTTAAGAATACAGTCTGCAGCTTGAGCACAGATGGCCCTCTGGTACCTCACAGATTGCATGCAGTGGGCACTTTGAAATGTTTGTTGAATGGGAGTGAATGAATGCATAACTACTACTTGCTAAAGCCTATAGTCTAATAATGAAGTGATCAGAGAAGTAAATAATCAATGAGAATTGGATTTGATTAAGAACTCAAGAGGGACATATCTAAAACAGCCAGAAGCACAGTAGAGGGACAGTTGAACAATCAGGAAAAACTTTCAAAAGGGGTGAAATATTAGTGGGGACTTTTGAAGCATGAGTAGGGACGAACCTACAGAGAAGAGAGGCGTTCCCGATGGAAGACACACTATATGATAAATAAGGAGAGACACAGAAGAAAGAACACAGTGTTCTACATCTGGAGCGTGGGATGCATTTGGGGCAATAGCAAGCAATGAAGTGGAGAGGTGGGCAGAAACCAGATCTCCAAGGACCTTGAATTTATACCAAGTTACTTATAAATTAATAGATGCCGTCAGCTGGTTTTAAGCAGAGGAGCAACAAATCCAACTTCTTATCTCCTGTAACTGCTTCTCACCTCTTGGCTCAAGTACCCGAGGAGCAGTTTTTGTTTGGATCATCCTAGTATATACAACCTCCACAGCCTCTTGTTAACCCCTTTTTGTGCATATTCAGTCTGTTAATAAAATGATGCAAAATTGTGACCCTGCTACACTTTCCTTTTTAGATATTAAACATTTTTTGACCAGATTAAGATTTTGTTATATCACATAGGCGAAGCTGGCAGATTACATTTAAAGCAAGATAAATAGCATGACATTTCTTATTTTAGTTAAATGAATTTTTCAATACCTAACTTAAAATATATTATCCGTAAATCTTGAGTTATAAAAATTCACAGTAAACTCTGAAAAAAAATCATGGAAATTTACGTTACTGAAAATTTTACTATTGCCTCATGAGTTCGCTACATTTCATTTTATGACTTCAGTGAATTTCATTGACACCCGCCTCCATTTAGAAACATTCCTTTGAGCAACTGCTTTATAATGGGAAAGTCATGACTGGATCATCTGTGTCCTCCTGCCACCTGCTGGTTGTAGTTGAGAACACATATTTACATCTTTACTGGTCTTCAGGAAATGATTGTGTTGATAAATATTGTGAAATTAAATCCATTTGTAGAAAACAGAGATGACGTTATCAGTCATTCAACTCTAGTCAATACTGAGAAGTTTCTTCCCCTTGTTTCTTATTAGAAGCTCTCAACTTTCATTTATTCATCCTGAGTTCTATGATGAAGAAAGATTCTTTATTTGCATGATTTCACTTGTGTTTCCCCTGTGCTTTGGGCAAACATCTCTCTTCAGTCATGCCTTTCTCTTCCTCTGATACCTTATACTCCTCCTCAGAATAGCAATCCAAACAGCCAATTGTGTATGACCAGTGAGTGGAGGATATTTTGCTACTGTTGTATACAACAATGAACTTTTAAAACAGAATTTTTATTTCTTAACCCACTGCTTACACAAGTGAAGTTATGGTCACTTTGTGGTAAGTCAGCCCTAAGAAAAAGGAAAACTGACAAAGGAGTTTAAAAATGTAAGCTTGCCTATAAAATCTCACTATTTACCTCACTTCAACACAAAGAGCTTCCCTGAGGCACAGATAAGTTGTCATTTCAATAACTCAGGCATAATGTATCCTAACCTTTTGAATTCTCAGGTGTTTGTTTAGACCTGACCATGAGCTTGAGACATTGTGGTTTGTATCTTAGCTTAGCAGAGAAGGCATGATTATTTTTAAGCTAATGCCTTTGTACAATTCTAAACTAATTTAGTTCATTATGGTGAGAGGGGGTCAAATATAATAATCAGTCCTTATGGTTTCTGTGACCCATATACTTTTCAAATGCCTGTTCCATTCACACCAGCTAGTGCATTCCCTTCTACCAGTATGCATCCCACTTTTCCTCTCAGGCAGTTTTAAAATTGGACTGCCACATAGTACCAGGGTGCTGTCTGTGCTCCTTCTAATACAAGGATAAAGCACTCCCTGCCTTTGCGCAACAAGTAGTCTAGTACTAAAACCTGACATTATTTTCTCTTTTCTCATTTCATTTATGGCATCGATTGGCACAAGTCAGGTCTTGTGGTTGGCAATCCCTGAAACTGGCATAGGGGTAGGATATTTATTAATATTTATTAAAGAATGTCCTTGGGATCAATGCCCATGGAAGGAAGGGGAAGGAAACTGGATTGAGCAGAGGGAAAAGTTGAACTGCTATGATGAAGTTTTTACGACAAAGTTAGCACCACAGAGAGCTCTGAAACATAATGATCTGTCACTGTCAGAGTTCTCCCATGTTGAGCCAAAATAGCTGGGCCTTTATACTATACCTCCATCAGTTATTGGGTGTGGCCCGCCCAGGGAAGGGCATGCTCTTAGATAAACTAGTAGTTCTCTGTAACTAAGATAATCCTAGAAAGGCTAAAATTAGAAGGCAGATATGATGGTGGGATATTTGCCAAAGCAATACGTATATTTTCAAATTTGATTGACTCTACCTGTTCAGAAATTGAATTTGTAAGATTTTGACCAAGTAAGAAAAAATAATCAAGAATGTCATCTTGTGGCCAAAACTGCCACTTCTAGGCCAAAGTCACCTGGGCCCCCAAAATATTTGTACTGTGCTACAACCCACAGCTATTTTTTTCAGGTGCTTACATCTTAGATAAAGAGGACTCTTTTTCTGCATAGATACAAGCTCTACCATATTGGCTTCGTATACGAATTTCTCTGAGGTTCCTAACCTGTCAATCCAGCTGGCATTAACTTCCTTCAGCCTAGAATTCTCTGCATTGGTCAGATTCAAGAAAAGATAGTATCCTTAGGTGTTTGCAAAACGTAAGGTACAACACAGTTATCCAGTATAATGATAATTATTATCAGGAGCATATAAAGCTCTGAGTCATAAGCATGATGTGATGCCTACATCTGCCAGTTACTTATTCTGTGACCTTGAACCGAGCCATTTGACTTCAAACCATTTATTTCAGAACACCCTATTTTGTTAACTCAGCATATTATTGTCTGCTCACTCCTTTGTGAATATAAAATAGTAAAATGATGTAAGGGATCTTTGCCAGTGATAAAACGTGACATAAATGCCGTTAGTATCTTCTTAGTTCTGAGCAGGTAGCCCCCTCTCATATTTCGGTGTGCACATCCTAGCTTGCTTCTTTTTAGAATGTACTGGGTAGTTTTTTTGTTTTGTTTTGTTTAATGCTAATCTATCCTCTCCTTCTTCTTCTTCTTTTTTGGCTTTTACTTCTATCCTAAAAATCTCTATCACCTACCTCTTAATGATGGATGACCCTGCTCTCTTTTTAGAACTGACATAGAGCCTTCGTTCTTCACCGGTCTACACTAGGTGCTAATCTAGGACCCACTGCTGCTTCATGGACTACATTTCCTGGGTCCACAGCATATGTATTTATTATTATTTAAGTTCAAAATCCTCAACATCTACAAGAGGTTAGAAAATGGGTTAATTTTAAAAAATTACCTATACACAAAACTACTCAGTATTCAAGTTGTTATGTCACTGATGCATCTGCAATATTAATATACAAATAAAGCCAGAAATGGAACATGAATAAAAGAATGATTATTAGAGATTTCCTGTTCTTTTTTGCCAATTTACTTTGCTATTGTAAAATTATTTCTACTTTCTGATTCTTTAATCTTAGCCTCGTTCTATTTTGGGATCAGAGCCTTTTTGCTTTCTTCTGGGATTGATGCCATGCAAAGAAAGGTAGGCCGCCCAGAGATGAAAATAGACTGACACAGACATGCTAGTTGGCTAAAGACTTCAGCCACTTGTAAGTGTGATTCTTTCTAGACACACACATTTTAAATTAGCGAAATTATGGAAGTGGATAGTTGAATAAAACAGGTTGATTTGTTTGTAACCCATCGTCTTTGAGCAGAGAGCAGAGGTGAGGAAATGGACACAGATAGGAAAGTTTTAATAGTGAGAAATGACAGTGTTATAAGCAGGGACAGTATGGAGAACTGGGGGGAGGAGGGTCTTCAATGGAGAGCACTTGCCCATGAGGACAAGTCAGTACACCTACAAAAGAGTCCATAAAATATTTTAACTAAAAAAAGGAATGAGAAAGAAGTAGGGGGAACTAAAGACAATTTCTATCCCATATCTAGACTGAGATTCTTTTGATGTCCTAATTCATCAGTTTAATTTTGAAATAAGATGATTCTTTGGTGTCATTTTCGTTGATTATTTTAAATTGAAATACAGTTGAAGTACAATATTATGTTAGTTTCAGATGTACGATGTAGTGATTCGACAATTAAATACATTATGAAATGGTCATCACTATAGGTCTAATAACTCTCTGTCCCCATATAAAATTATTACAATAACATTGACCATATTTCTTGTGCTGTATTTTATATCCCCTGACTTATTTGTTTTAAACTGGAAGTTTGTACCTCTTAATCTCCTTCACCTATTTCACTCAATCCCCCACCCACCTCCCCTCTGGCAACCACCTATTTGCTCTCTAAATCCATGAGTCTGTTTTTGTTTTGTTTGTCCATTTGTTTTGTTTTTTGTTTTAGATTCCACATATAAGTGAGAAAATCATGGTATTGGTCTTTCTCTGTCTGACTTATTTCACTTAGCATGATAGCCTCTAGATCCATCTATGTTGCCCCAAATGGCATGATTTCATTTTTTAATGGCTGAGTAATATTCCAGCGTGTGTGTGTGTGTGTGTGTGTGTGTGTGTGTGTGTGTGTGTGTGTGTACATCTTTATTAATTCATCTGTTGATGGAAACTTAGGTTGCTTCCATATCTTTTCAAATTGGTGTTTTTGTTTTCTTTGGGCAAATACCCAAAAGTGAATTTTCTGGGTCATATGGTGGTTCTCTTTTTAATTTTTTGAGGAACCTCCATACTGTTTTTCATAGTGCCTGTACCAATTTACATCCCCACCCACAGTGCACGTTCTTATTAAAGATTTGTCTTTTCACAAGAGTTTTCCTGGTTCTTCTTCACGGTTTCCTTTTTGTATTCCTCTGAATAGATGATTCTCATAGACAAGATCATCTTGGGTTAAACCTGAGGTCTATCCTCAGGAGACCTGGCCTTTGATCAGAGCTTTGGGTTTGGGTCAAGGCCCTTTGCTAAGAGTGTTCAAGCTCTGTGTGAATTATACTTAAATGAAGAAAATGCAGAGGAGTCACCATTGACCCATGATAGCAATGCATGTTTTGATGGAGATTCAATAGGAGAATCCACAGCCTGGGATCTCTGGGGGTGTGACTTGTCCAAATTTATCTCTGCCATACTGAAAAATAGTAGTGAACCAATCATCTTCAATTTAATGGTGTTAGTGCTCATACACAGAAGGAGAATAGTGTACGTTCATCAATGGAAGAAAAAGTGAGTGTTATGAATCAGAATTAAGCCTCTGGGGCTTCTTCTCATGAGTCATGTTTCCTTTCTCATCAACAGTGTATTATACTTCAAGCAGTCTTTTAAAAGTGTTTGTTTGTGTGATTTGTTTGTTTGTTTTGCCTCAAAAGAATTTGTAACATAAAACAATTTCTTAAAGAAATGTTTGTATTTCTCATCCTTGTGAGATTTGATGGTATGAAATACTGGCTCCAGTGTCTTCAGAATTCCCAGTTATCAAATAAGTATTAGGTTAATTTATTCTATGATCCTTACTGAGTCAGAAATGAGGATATATACCATTCCAAAAGATTTCTGAATTTAGGGAAAACATATTTTGGGTCAAAATTCATTTATTCATAAATTAGAATTATCAAGGATTTTCTCTCTTGTACTGAGTCCTTTTCCCTCATAGTTCTATGTATAGTAAAGTAGAATAATAAAGGTTTTGTAGTCTGGCAAAACTGGTTGTGAATCTCACAGTTTTCACTCACATGATATTAATAGTTTGCTTGTCATCTCTAAAATCCAGGCTTTTATTCTATAAAATTGGTTCTAATTATATTTCCTATCTGTCATTGCTAGGATTAAATAGTATAACCTATGAAACTTTACATAGATCATCAGAAATAGGGTAACTTTATATTTTTCCTTTCCTAAAGCATTTTGGGTGATTGAGGTTTGATTAAATTTTGGTTTTTAAAACAAGTTTGCTGTTTTTCTTTTTATCAATAAGTATCGGGACTTCCCTGGTGGCACAGTGGTTAAGAATCCACCTGCCAATGCAGGGGACATGGGTTTGAGCCCTGGTCATGGAAGATCCCACATGCCACAGAGCAGCTAAGCCGGTGCACCACAGCTACTGAGCCCACGCGCCTAGAGCCCGTGCTCTACAACAAACGCACGCTGCGAGGAAGAGTAGCCCCCACTCGCCACAACTAGCGAAAGCCCACACATAGCAACAAAGACCCAACCCAGCCAAAAATAAATTAATTAATTAATTAAAAAAAATTCAAATAGCTGTAAAAAAATAAGTATCTTTTTTTTTTTTTTTTTTTTTTTTTTTTTTGCGGTACGCGGGCTTCTCACCGTTGTGACCTCTCCCGTTGCGGAGCACAGGCTCCGGACGCGCAGGCCCAGCGGCCATGGCTCACGGGCCCAGCCGCGGCTGTGGGATCCTCCTGGACCGGGGCACGAACCCGTGTCCCCTGCATCGGCAGGCAGACTCTCAACCACTGCGCCACCAGGGAAGCCCAGAATCATACTTTTAATTGTACTTTAATCTTTCATTTGTCAAAATATGTTTCCTGTTGCAACACATTTTAAGTATTTACTTCAACATTTTGCAAATAAAATGGACAAAAATCATAATAAATCTTAAGAAATTACTAATTTTAAAAATGATTCTAAAAATATCTGAATATTTTTTCTTCTTTCTAAAAAGCCATGAGTCGTAGGATAACAAAAATTTAAGTTTGTTTCTGCTTTTATAAAGAGAGTTCTATTTATGTCTTTTTTTGTAGGTAAAACCAAAGGAAAGAGGGTTGGGAGTCTCTGTGTTACTGCAAATATCCTTTCATATGTTGTCTAGAAATTCATTATAGTCAGGTTCCATAACATATTTAATTATTTATCTATTTCTGGACAGTTATTTAAAATCATCAACCCAAATTTAGAAAATCTAAATTCAAGGTTCTTCTACCTAGAGATAACTTCTTCTAGTATTTCATGGAATTGTATCCATTTTTGTCCAGCATTTAAAAAATATTTATATTTATCATAATTTGGATTAAAAGACATTTATGGTTTTGTGTTCAGATTTTTTTAATTTGAAACTTTTTACCTAATAAAAGTTGGTTATATTCATAAATGATTGAGACATTATTAAACTATTTACATGGTAATGTATTCTTTACACAGAAAAATAGTACCCCACACATGTTGTTAAAATAAAGATCCTTCATGTTCATGTGGTGACAAGCTGGTGACCTCCCATTTATGCTAATTAGAGCTCTGTTTCATAGCATTGGAACAAGAAGCGGGACTAATTTGCATCCCCATTTATATTTAACCTCCTGAAAATGAGTCATGACTTGTGGCTCAAAGTTTTCTACTGTTTGCTAAATGCCAAACAGTCCCTTGCCTTCACAGCTGATCTGCTTCTGTTGCTCCAGATCAGCCCAGGGTAGCCCCTTCTCACAACTGTGAACTCAACTCAAATGTCATCCCACCAAAGAGATTTTTCTTCCCATGCTATTAAAGCAGCCATTCCACTAGGTCACTTTCTTCCATATCACCCATTTTATTTCCCTCATAGCACTAAGGTGGATTTGTTTGTTTCCTGGTTTATTATCATTTTTTTACCATAGCTCCTTGAGCGTCCAGTTCCTATTTGTCTTCGTCTCTGCTGTAACTCTGACCTCAGCTGAGTATCTGGCACATGACAAATGCTCAAGAAATACTTAAGTGAAGGGTGAAGAATGATAACGATCCTAAACTTTCCATGATTAAAATATTCCAGGAAATTAATTTTTCTCCTGAATTAAGCATTTTCACTCTAGTTTTTAGTACAAGATTAGGTGGAAATTAAACTAAATCGACACTTTTTGGGAGAAAAAAAGCCTTTACAAGAGAGTAGAATAGTATGGTAAAGTATAGTAAGTTTAGTATAATGGTTAAAGTCATGGGCTGTGGGTCCATGTGGTCAGTATTGAAATTCTGGCTCAGCTACTTACTTGTGCAAGTAACCCCTCTGTGCCCTTTCATGTGTAAAATCAAGATCATAATAGTTACTCATACAGTTACTGTGAAGACTAAATGAGCTTATTTCTCTGCATGTTTATGATAGTGCTTATTAGTACATAGTAAACATATGACAGTGTTGGCTATTATTATTATTATCATCATAATCATCATCATTCAGTGACTGTAATTCTCTTTCTCATGATGGCCCCTGTGCATATAATAAAAAGAGCACGGGGTAATCCCCTCATATCCAGTAAGGTTCTACATAAAAATTTAGGTAGGCGCACTGTTCACATCTTTAATCATACCAGAGCTTCCCTTGATAGTATAGCTGTCTTCAGAGGCCCATTTTGGTCAGTGCTGTGAGAGAAAAACAAAACATTGGGCTGTTTCAAAGATGCTGAGTACATGAGTGCTGAAAACTGTATTTGCTGGAAATTATGTAAAGCACCAGCATTGCACTTTTTCCCCATGATCCTTAGTCTTGTGGGAATTTTTTCGTTGAAATTGGTCTCCAGAGACATGAAAATCAGAATCAAACTTTGCTAAAGTGCATTTCTTTAAATATACTTTCTTTTCTGTACTTCCAGTTTCATAAGAAAAATATTTTGACTGCTTGGGTAAATAGTATGAGTCAAATTTAATCTGAACTTAATATGTGATAGGAACTTAGTAATTCCCTTCACCCAGGCACTAACCCAAACTTAAAACTACTGCCACATTGTGAAGAAAGATATCATATTATACCTGAATACCCTGTGTAAAATTCCTCAGGCTTCAAACATGACCATTAAGTCAAGTCTTAAATGCGAAGACCAGATTCAACACCATAATGAAAATTGGAAGACCCAGAAAAAAATACTACAAAAAGTCAGTACGTTCTCCCAGAACTGAGATAGCCCAGTACCTCATGTGGGCAAAAGCGATCTTGGCAGTTACTACCTAAAATTGTTAAATTTCACAATATGTATAAGTAAAATTGCTTGCATAAGACAGCTTGTGTTAACATTTCTACTTCATTCTAATAATGGACATTTCTGAAATATGAGAGTTGACCATTTGGATTTAGACAGAAAAGTAATCCAGGTGGCACAGGTCCTAAAAAGTCTCCTTACCCTGAAATATATTCCCTGATTTAGTCTGGGGTCTTAAGGTTCACCATAGAATTCCCGCTTTGTTACTCTAATACTCCTAACACAACTAGTTAACATATGTTGAGTACCAACTTTGTACAAACGAATCGTCTAGGTCTTTTCCCCATTTATGCTCAGATACATTTCTGCCTTTAAAGAAATAACTCTTTAGTAAGGAAGATGTAGGCTGATAACCATACAAACAATAAGTGCCACGATAGTAGCAATTAATAGCTAGTGTTTGCAGAACATTTACTACATTACAGAAACTAATATAACAGTTTATAAAGCTTACTTAATAATTCCTTTTCATCATGTCAGGTAGTGCTATTAATCTCCATTTTACAGATAAGACAACTGAGGCACATGGGGTTTGAATCATTCAACAGTGACGATTCAGAAAGCAACTGGTGGAGCTAGGATTCTAACCCAGTCGGTATCTGATGCCAAAGCCCTAATTTTTAATTACTCTGCTAAAATCAAAGCATGGATATAGTTATAAGAGGACAAAGATAAATAATAAACTTTAAGGAGAGATGTAGAATAGAGAGGTTTCAAGGAAAATGAGAGAAGATATGACATTTGAAATGAGTTTTAAAGAATGCATAGTTTTGCAGGCAGATGATCAAAGAAAGGATGCTTCAGGCAAAGAGAATAGCCTGAACAAAGCAAAGAAAGAGGGACTGATAATAACTGAAGCTGTTGTAAACATTTCTTTCCCTCCTGAATAGTGTTCAAATAATTAAACTAGCATTTAATTTAAGGCCCAGTGCGCTCTTCTTTCAACCTAAATGTCTAGTCCTGTCTTTTACTATTATCTTCTACTATCTACTTTCCACATTGTGACGTACCCTCTTTATTCTACCATCTCCATGCTTTCCTCCCTCCATCTCTTCATTCATATTATTTCATCCATATGAAATCTACTCTGTGGATCTCCACCTGTGTATCTTTTACTTAGTCTTCATGGCCTAGTTTAGAAACGCCTTCCCCTTCATGAAACGTTACCCTCCAAGGCAGAATTTTCCATTTCTCCTCTATCCTATTTCATAGCACTTACTTTCTCTAGACTTCCTCATGGTACCCATTACTTCTCCCATACAGTTTATCTATGTATATATTTATCCATCGTTCCATTTATCCATAAATCATTATCTGTGCATATCTATCTATCTATCTATCTAGAAATCTACCAGAAAGCTTTATTGAATGGAAAGTTGCATAATAGCAGTTAAGATCTTGGGCTTTGTAGTCTAACACAACTGGAAGGGAATACTAGTTCTGAGTTTACTAGCTTACAGAATAGCTAGCAGGTTAGTTACACCCTCTGAAGTTAAATATCCTCCCCCTAGTTGTGTCATAAAACTACGTCCCTCAGAGCACTGTTGTGAAGATTAAATTGAATAGTAAATGTAGATTGCTTAGCTCAATGTGAGCACTAATGAAATGATAGCCATGACTATTACTATTGGAACGGAAAGTTCCCAGGAGCAGACAACTAAGAGTCACCAATGAAGAATAGGGCAGCATTTTAGTATTTATCTTTCTCATATATAGTCATCACACTAGGAGCTTATTAAAATATAGACTCCGTGGCTTTGCTCTCAGATCCTCTGATTTTCTAAGTCTAGTTTGGGGCAAGAATCTCCATTTTTAAGAAGTAACCCAAGTGACACTACTGCATAGTCTGGAGATGGTATTTTGAAGTCTCAGAAGAAATATCAAAGCAGAGACATGGCCAATGAAAATTCTCAGCTCGAAAAGTAATACAGTAAGTCCCCTATAAACGAATGAGTTCCATTCTGAGAGCGCGTTCGTAAGTCCAGTTTGTTCGTAAATCCAACAAAGTTAGCCTAGGTACCCAACTAACACAATCGGCTATCTAGTACTGTACTGTAATAGGTTTATAGTACTTTTCACACAAATAATACATAAACAAACACAAAAAATAAAACATTTTTATAGTACAGTACCTTGAAAAGTACAGTAGTACAGTACAACAGCTGGCGTACAGGGGCTGGCATCGAGTGAACAGGCAAGAAGAGAGTTACTGAGTGGAGGAGGGAGAAGAGGTGGGAGATGGTAGAGCTGAGGGATCCTCAACAATAGGAGGAGGGCAAGCTGCAATTTCACTCACGCCTGACGCTGATGGCACAGGCTCTGGTTCCTCGCTGGATTCAATTCTATCTACCCTCTTGAAAAAACGATCCAGTGATGTCTGGGTAGTAGCTCTTTTTTTCTCACGATAGATGACACGGTAGCACTGGATTGCATTCTGAACGGCTGCTGCAACCTTCGTGTACTGTTCATTTGTCATTTCCTGCATCGTCAATCTCTTCGGTTCTTCAGTTACTTTCTCCTCTTTTCTCTCTTCATCCTTCCTCTAGGCCGCTGCTTTTTTCTCATCACCACTGCTTTTATGCTTGCTTCCGGACATCTTGGGCTTGAAATAAAGATACTGTAGTACTGTACTCTATACAGTACTGTATAGTAAACTACACAAAAGCACAACTACTTGTAGAAGATGCATGCATGTGACAATGTACACCAGACACGTGAACTAACTTATCTGACTGGACATGCGAACACATGTTCGCATCTTTGGAAGTTTGCACCTTGAAGGTTCATTGTAGGGGACTTGCTGTATGCTTATTCAACCAGATGGTTGAGAGGGATGTAATCAATTTCTTATCAATTTAGTTCCTACTTATCTCACACTCGTTTTTTAAGGAAAAATAGCATTTTTCTTTACGTATGGTCTTTCCAGTTTATACTTTGCAAGAATAGAGGCTTTGATGCTTACATTTAAGAACTCTCATGTATTTCTTTGATTTTCAAAGAACAAAGGAAAGCTATAATAAAGAAAAAAAGCAAAAAAAAAATGGAAGATGAGTTTATAGAGTAGTAGTGATTAAAAGACAAAAGCTATTTCATTGCTTACTAAAAGATTCACTTTTGTTTGGTTAACTAATGCTGTCTTTTGTTCCTGACAATAGAATTGAAAGCTCCCCATGGTGATTTTAACTATTCTCAGAAACAGAACACTTTTTGATTGCTGAATAGCCACTAGAATTTTTTATGGGCTAAAGACTAACAACACCTATCAGTGAATCTCAAATCAAGACCTTACGGGAAAATGAATTTGTTTTGATTCTGGCATCTAAGTGTAGTTTTAATATACATTTCCATTTTTAATGAGTGAAAACTGAACATTTCTTCATGTTTTAGGGGCAACTGTGTATTTTCGAGACTGTCCATGTCTTTTGCCTATTTTTCTCTTGAATTTTTAGTATTTATTTCCTTGATTCTTAAGAGTTCTTTACATACTAAGATATCATCCTATTTTCTGTAATAAGATATTGAAAATCTTTTCTCCCTGTTTTTAAGTTTTTTTTTAAATTTTATTGATGATTTTATTTTTTATGTAACCAAATTTATTACAAACTTCTAATGTATCAGGATTTTTGACTCAGTTTGAAAATTAAAAAAACAAACAACTTACCTCACACTGAGTTTAAAATGTCAGTTATATTTCCTTTTAGTATTGTGTTGTTTCTTTTTTTTTTTTACTTTTAGAGCTCTGAGTCACTTGAAGTTTATTTTTATGTATAACATAAGGTCTGGATACAGTGCTATCTTTTTTTCTAATGAGGATTCAGTTGTCCGCCTACATGTTTTAATATTTCATCTTTCCCTGAGTGATTTGAATGCCATTTTTATCAGATACTAAGTTTCTGTAGGTGGCTCTATTTCTAAATGTTTTATTTCACTGAGCTATCTGTATACCCATGTGCCAGTACCAAAAGGGAAATATACTTCAACAGCTACTCAGTGATTATTAGAATTGTAAGCACTTTTATTTTTGTTAGTCTTTTGTTAGTTGTTGAAACCAAGAGGCCATTGGGAGTTGAAAGAAATGGTACTTGCAGAAACTATTGTTTCAGCTCAACTTAATTAGTGCTGGAGCCTTTTTCAATTACCATCTCTGTCTGTGTTATCCGACTATTTGTTTTGAAGAGAGGGGATTATTGCTAAAATATCCAGATGTTTTATTTAGTTGGGAACTCCAGTCACTTTTAAGAGGAAGGATTTAAAATTTATATCTTCCAAGTGATCTCTTTCAAGTTAGCCTTCTTTCCCAAATGAGATGGTTATTATATGTGACCATGATATTGGCTTTGGTTTTTGTTTACTTGAATGAATGACAGCAAATATAGAGAAACTGAAGAAAAGCTATGGCAAATGCTATTTATTACAAGAAAAAACAAAGACATTCTTTCAAGGAATCTTTTCAATTATATCCTCTTGAAATCAATTAATGGAGCTTAACTAGATTATACATGCAGATACTGTTCACCCAGACACAATCTTTCTGTTGAAATGACTTCTTGAAGTTCTGATGTTTTTATATTTTGTGTGATATTCTTTAGTCTGTGGAATGCACCATTTTTTTTAATTGTCTTTAGATTTCTGTATTTCTTTTATATCAGAACTGTAACTTAAGCAAAGATAAAATATTGACCATGACTTAAATTTGCATAGCTCTTTAAAATATTCTCAAATGGAAACTGATTACCTAGCTTTGCCACTGGGGCATGTGGATATTGATTGCTACATTTGAACAGGACCCACTTAATCCAGACATCCTTCAGTCACCCTGTATACCTGCAGGGCTTTGTGTATATAGGACTTTGTAAAGACAACAAAGGGTTACTTATAAAAAACTGAATTTATTCTATGGAGTGACAGTTAAACACATTCCAATGTAGTTAACACAGGAGATAATATATGTAACATGTTAACAAAGATATAGTGATATTCTGATAGTAATTATCAATTGCTACACAAAGGAACAGATGAGAGGCCTTAGCCAGCTTTGGTTAAGGAATGCATTTTATGGTGATCTGGTTTCTATTACTTCTTTTTTTTGTTGTTGTTGTTGGACCTTGTTTATATTTTGATTCAAATAAACTGGTTACAAAACACAATTTTTGTGACTATCAGGGAAAATTGAGCATGGATAGGGTTCTTCTTGAATTGTGCAATAATACTCTGCCCCTCTGGTGCACTTGGTGACTGTGCTAAACTAGTTCATGCTTAAAAAAAAAATGGACTGATCAGAAAAGAAATATAAATATTTTGAGCATTGCTGTGCCCTTAAATGTATATATTTTATCTTATCTCTTTTAACATACTGACTGTAAGATGTTTCCGTTTATGAATCTGTACGAATTTTATATTAAGTAATATAAATTAAATTGATTTAATATATATTAAGTACATATGTATTAAATTGATTCTTATAAACATAATTTTCCTATTAAATAGACTAATCTCTGCTGCAGGACAAATCCAGAAATCTTAGTAGCTTAGCATAGATGTTATCCTTTTTCTCCCCGTGCAAAGTCCTCTGCGTTTCCCTTCCAAGCAGTGTCTCAACGACCTAGATTTATAGACCTGAGGGCTTTGTTCCCTGGACACATGATCTCTACTCTCACTGCAACAGAAGGAAGAAAGAACATGGAGAACAAACTTCTGTTGTTTCCTGTGACTAGAAGTGACCCACCTACATCACTATTACTTGTGCTTATGGGCCACTGGCCAGAACCTTTCACTTGTCCCCAACCCAACTGTAATCTAACTATGAGGGAGTTTGGGAAATGTAGGCTAGCATATGGACTGTTTGTTTGGTGAGCAATAACTCTCTCTGCCACTTGCTTTGCAAAAATCTTGCTCATAAACTAGGAAAAGTTCCTTTTCTATGTACATGTGCTTGAAATTTTCTTTCTCCTGCAGCTCTGAGCAATTTATGTTTTCTGGCTGGCTGCCTCTTTTTTTTACTCATCTGTGTTGGTGAATATATAAAAATAAAGGAAGAGTAGACTATTCTCTCTGGAGGACCAGGTAACCGTTTGATTGCATTTGGAGCTGAAGAGGCCCATGATGGGCATAGTTCTAGATGCCACAGTACTCCCTGAGTAACATGTTTAATCACCCCCCAGGTCAAAACACTTCTTGTATTCCTGTTTAATCTTTTCATTTCCAATATACAGACTACAGTGAAATAAACTTCCAAGGTCACTATTTTAATGATTTTTCTGCTGCCTGAAGCTTACCTAAGCCATCACTGAGCTGATTTTATGCAAAAATTTCCATTGGAATCATCACTGCCATCCTTCAGTGTTGAAGCAGTCTACCACCTGAAAGATAGGGTTGAGACAACGAATTGATAAGCAAGAGAACTAAATTATCTTTTGAGTTCTGTCACTAGCTAGTTGTTTTCCTCTTTGAGCATTTTGCTTAACTTCTCTAGGCATAAGATTCTTAATCTGTTAAATGAAGGTACTATTATTTGACTCTCTTGCTAAATTTTACACACACACGTACAACCTGTTTTTTAAATGAAATTTGTCTGTTTCCCTAAATATAAATGAGAAAATTTCCCTTTAGGAAATCTCTTTTATTTTCCAGATAGTTTTCCTCTAGTTTCTGAACTAAAATTTCAAAGTCTCTTATACAGTGAGGCCAGTGAGGACCCTGAAGACAGACATGCAAATTATTCTTTGATTTTCTAATATTTAAACTGAGTCGTTTTTAAACTCTAACGTGGATTACTACTTTCATCACCTTCTTAAGAAAAGTGAGTCACTTTAGTGAATGGCAATGACCACTTGGTGTTCCTAATTATTTAACCTTTATCCTCTCTCTCTTTAATTTTATTCAAGGCTTTTCACACACCAACTCATACAATAATTTGAACACCTCCCACACATAAACCCCTACTTAGACATATTAGACAGATACATATATTCATTTACACACACTTCATGCCTGTTTTCCTTTCTTCACCACTCACCCAGTGAACTGCATTTCATTAAAGATAAAACTTCTTTTTATCTTTTCATGCTATTTCTAAGATCTGAACAAAATTCACATTTAAGGTAGAATATTTGTTTACTAGTGCCCTGGGTAAACCATTTTAAGTAATCCACCTGAAAGATTCTTCTATGTCACTGATCCTAAAAGAAACACTTGAACAGTGCAAAAATCAGAGACCTTCCCTTGTTAGATTTTAGTTAATTGAAAGTTAAAGTCCACACAGGACAATAATACTGGGGTCTCAGCTGCCCTTTCTAGAATGAAGATGCAGGAAGCAAATGGCTTCTTTAACACTTCACAATAATGATGACCATGTCCACAGAAAGCAAACCCTTTTTCTCACTGCACTGTCTTTGGTGGAAGCCACTGTTGTAGCCCATAGCATCTCTCTGCACACACTGACCATGGTCAGACTGCTGCACCAATGCTTTACAGCTCTAGAAGAGTATTCTAAAATATATAAAAATAAGAGGACACATTGGATATATTTTTCACAATTTGCAATGAGAGAATGCTTTATTTTGAAATAACCTTAAGAAATCAATGAGTCAAATGCTTTGTCTTTTTAGCTGAAGAAATTGGAATTAAGAGATAATGACACACTTATCCAAGGCCCAACAGCTAATCAATGGTAAAGATGAAATGTGAGGCCAGATAATCTGATTGCTAATCCACTATGCCACTCTACTTTCTGTTTGCCAACTTTGAGTCTGTGCCACACTCTGACTTATCTGGGTTTCATAGGCAAGGCCTCTGACACAAACAGCTCATTTACTTGGTCTGTCTGCTCTACTGGATGTTGAGTAGATTATTTAGGGGCCAGGATGGTAGTTTGGAATAATAAGAAGGCATGCTCAACAGTAGCACTCAATGCTAACCTCTGGATGCTACAATCTCATTCTAGAAGGAATTGCCAGCACCTGGATTGTGTTTTATGTTGTGGATTTCATGCCGAAATTTCGGCCTTTGTGCACCAGTGCCGAATGGAATCTCGGAGACAGAGTGTTGGATGAAGTGAAAAGAGTAGTTTTATTGCTTTGCTAGGCAAAGGGGGACACAATGGGCTACTGCCTTGAAAAAACTGTGTCTCAGCCCGGGAGGATTTGATGAGTTATATAGCAACAGTTCAAGTAATGAGCTTGTTGATAGGATTTGCATGTGTGCAGGGCCTGCACTCCTCTAATCTGGTCTCATGTAATCTGGATGAGTTTCTCTGATTGCTTTACTCTGGCCTCAGGTAGTCTTCTCTGGTATGAAGAATGCTGACATCTTCCATTTGTTGGGTTTTAATTCTACAAAGAGCTTAAAGACATTGTTATGTGTATTTCTTGAGGCAACCAGGATACTGCCCCAAAGCTGTGCTATTGTATCTCAGCTGCCCCTCCCTTGTCTTTGTATCCCTTCCCTTCCTGGATTAGCAACTGTTAGAATCAGCCCTTTGGAACTCCGGGAAGGTCAAGGAGGCTGGAGTCTGTTCCCTAAAAGAAACCTGGGACTCAGAAAGGCTTCTGTGACCCAGGAGCCCCACAGAATCCCACTTGGTTTCAGATTCCATTATATGGAAACAGATTTAACATGCCAGGCTTTCAACATCCATCAGGCTGGTATGCTTCTTTTCAAGGCTGATGACTTATGAGTGTTTGTAGCTTTTCCTGGAAAGGTTTTATTAGGTTACATGGTGCACTAAAGTACAGGTTGTAGCTGTCCCAATTCAGTCAATTTCTTTGGGTCAGAGAGCCTAAATATTTTAAGATGTAGTATATTGCTGCACTTTCTGTCTAACTAGAATGACCTTGAATGGAGAAAAGATAAATGAACAGTGAAAGGAAAAAGCAAGGCTGGAGAAGAAAACTATCTGCACCAGAAAACCAATCTTTATTGTATATTCTTGCCTCCTTTATCAAAAGTAAGGTAACCGTACGTTGGTGGGTTTATCTCTGGGCTCTCTATCCTGTTCCATTGATCTGTGTTTCTGTTTTTGTGCCAGTATCATACTGTCTTGATTACTGTAGTTTTGTAGTATAGTCTGAAGTCCAGGAGCCTGATTCCTCCAGCTCCATTTTTCGTTCTCAAGATTGCTTTGGCTACTTGGGGTCTTTTGTGTTTCCATGCAAATTGTGAAATGTTTTGTTCTATTTCTGTGAAAAATGCCAATAGTAATTTTTTTTTTACATCTTTATTGGAGTATAATTACTTTAAAATGGTGTGTTAGTTTCTACTTTATAATAAAGTGAATCAGCTATACATATACATATATCCCCTTATCTCCTCCCTCTTGCATCTCCCTCCCTCCCTCCCTGTCCCACCCCCTAGGTGGTTACAAAGCACAGAGCTGATCTCCCTGGGCTATGTGGCTGCTTCCCAGTAGCTATCTATTGTACATTTGGTAGTGTATATATGTCCATGCTACTCTCTCACTTCATCCCAGCTTACCCTTCCCACTCCCCGTGTGCTCAAGTCCATTCTCTATGTCTGTGTCTTTATTCCTCTCCTGCCCCTAGGTTCTTGAGAACCATATATATATATATGTGTTAGATTCCATATATATGTGGTAGGATATGGTATTTATTTTTCTCTTTCTGACTTACTTCACTCTTTATGACAGACTCTAGGTCCATCCACCTCACTACAAATAACTCAATTTCATTTCCTTTTATGGCTGAGTAATACTGCATTGTATATATGTGCCACATCTTCTTTATCCATTTATCTGTCAGTGGACACTTAGGTTGCTTCCATGTCCTGGCTATTGTAAATAGTGCTGCAATAAACATTGTGGTACATCACTCTTTTTGAATTATGGTTTTCTCAGGGTATATGCCCAGGAGTGGGATTGCTGGGTCATATGGTAGTTCTATTTTTAATTTTTTAAGCAACCTCCATACTGTTCTCCATAGTGGCTGCATCCATTTACATTCCCACCAACAGTGCAAGAGGGTTCCCTTTTCTCCACACCCTCTCCAGCATTTATTGTTTGTAGATTTTTTGATGATGGCCATTGTGACTGGTGTGAGGTGATACCGCATTGCAGTTTGTTTGTTTGTTTGTTTTTTTTGCAGTACACAGGTCTCTCACTGTTGTGGCCTCTCCCGTTGCAGAGCACAGGCTCCGGACGTGCAGGCTCAGTGGCCATGGCTTACGGGCCCAGCAGCTCCACGGCATGTGGGATCTTCCCAGACCTGGACATGAACCCGTGTCCCCTGCGTCAGCAGGCGGACTCTCAACCACTGCGCCACCAGGGAAGCCCCTCATTGCAGTTTTGATTTGCATTTCTCTGATGATTAGTGATGTTGAGCATCCTTTCATGTGTTTGTTGGCAATCTGTATATCTTCTTTGGAGAAATGTCTGTTTAGGTCTTCTGCCCATTTTTGGATTGGGTTGTTTGTTTTTTTGTTATTGAGCTGCATGAGCTGCTTGTAAATTTTGGAGATTAATCCTTTGTCAGTTGCTTCATTGCAAGCATTTTCTCTCGTTCTGAGGGTTGTATTTTCATCTTGTTTATGTTTTCCTTTGCTATGCAAAAGCTTTTAAGTTTCATTAGGTCCCAGTTGTTTATTTTTGTTTTTATTTCCATTTCTCTAGGAGGTGGGTCAAAAATGATCTTGCTGTGATTTATGTCATGGAGTGTTCTGCCTATGTTTTCCTCTAAGAGTTTGATAGTGTCTGACCTTACATTTAGGTCTTTAACCCATTTTGAGTTTATTTTTGTGTATGGTGTTAGGGAGTGTTCTAATTTCATTCTTTGACATGTAGCTGTCCAGTTTTCCCAGCACCACTTATTGTAGAGGCTGTCTTTCTCCATTGTATATTCTTGCCTCCTTTATCAAAAATAAAGTGACCATATGTGTGTGGGTTTATCTCTAGTCTTTCTATCCTGTTCCATTGATCAATATTCCTGTTTTCATGGCAGTACCATACAGTCTTGATTACTGTAGCTTTGTAGTATAGTCTGAAGTTCAAGAGCCTTATTCCTCCAGCTCTGTTTTTCTTTCTCAAGATTGCTTTGGCTATTCAGGGTCTTTTGTGTTTCCATACAAATTGTGAATTTTTTTGTTCTAGTTCTGTGAAAAATGCCATTGGTAGTTTCATAGGGATTGCATTGAATCTGTAGATTGCTTTGGGTAATAGAGTCATTTTCACAATGTTGATTCTTCCAATCCAAGAACATGGTATATTTCTCCATCTGTTTGTATCATCTTTAATTTCTTTCATCAGTGTCTTACAGTTTTCTGTATACGTGTCTTTTGTCTCCTTAGGTAGGTTTATTCCTAGGTATTTTGTTCTTTTTGTTGCAGTAGTAAATGGGAGTGTTTCCTTAATTTCTCTTTCAGATTTTTCATCATTAGTGTATAGGAATGCAAGACATTTCTGTGCATTAATTTTTTATCCTGCTCCTTTACCAAATTCATTGATTAGCTCTAGTAGTTTTCGGTAGCATCTTTAGGATTCTCTATGTATAGTATCATGTCATCTGCAAACAGTGACAGCTTTACTTCTTCTTTTCTGATTTGGATTCCTTTTATTTCTTTTTCTTCTCTGATTACTGTGGCTAAAACTTCCAAAACAATGTTGAATAATATTGGTGATTTTGGACACTCAGTGTACATTGACAGATAAATGGATAAAGAAGATGTGGCACATATATACAATAGAATATTACTCAGCCATAAAAAGAAACAAAACTGAGTTATTTGTAGTGAGCTGGATGGACCTGGGGTCTGTCATACAGAGTGAAGTAAATCAGAAAGAGAAAAACAAATACTGTATGCCAACACTTACATATGGAATCTAAAAAAAAATTTAAAAAGGTTATGAAGAACCTAGGGGCAGGACAGGACTAAAGACGCAGATGTAGAGAATGGACTTGAGCACACAGAGTGGGAAGGGTAAGCTTGGACGAAGTGAGAGAGTGGCATGGCCATATATACACTACCAAATGTACAATAGATAGCTAGTGGGAAGCAGCCGCATAGCCCAGGGAGATCAGCTCGGTGCTTTGTGACCACCTAGAGGGATAGGATAGGGAGGGAGACGCAGGAGGGGGGAGATATGGGGATATATGTATATGTATAGCTGATTCACTTTGTTATAAAGCAGAAACTAACACACCATTGTAAAGCAATTATACTCCAATAAAGATGTTAAAGAAAAAAGAAAACAAATCTTTAAAATATCCAAATTATAACACATGAAATGACAAGCTCTCTAAATTCTTCATAATTATTATCAACATAGCTATTATTGGGCTTCCCTGGTGGCACAGTGGTTAAGAATCCGCCTGCCAATGCACGGGATATGGGTTGGAGCCCTGGTCCGGGAAGATCCCACATGCTGTGGAGCAACTAAGCCCGTGCGCCACAACTCCTGAGCCTGCGCCCTAGAGCCCATGAGCCACAGCTACTGAGCCCATGTGCCACAACTACTGAAGCTCACGTGCCTAGAGCCTGTGCTCTGCATCAAGAGAAGCCACCACAGTGAGAAGCCCGCGGACCACAACAAAGAGTAGCCCTGCTCGCTGCAACTATAGAAAGCCCGTGCTCAGCAACGAAGACTCAACACAGCCAAAAATTAAATAAATAAATAAATTTATTTTATAAAAAAGAAAAACATGGCTATTATTGTAGGGGGTTATTACTTAGCACATTTGGAGAAAAAATGCATTTTGTAAGCGTTCAGTTATTTCTGAATCTTGGAATTAGTCTTATTGGTGGCTGGCAATTCTCAGAATTCTGTTTACCATTATGCATTTTGTTAATGCTATTTCAAATGTCTCTCTATTCTTTAAGTAACAACTGGAGATAAGATATGCTTTAATATAAAATGACTGTTTATAAGGAATATATATCATAAGATTTAATAAAAAATCATCAATATAAGTAGCATAATTTCTGTATCCAGTTGTATAGTGTGGGGTTAAAAATGATGTGAAGCTCATTTAATATTTCAAAGTAAGATGTTATTATGTTTCAGGCATTCCCGCACAGCACTCTCAAAGTGTTTTAACTCTTTTAGTCCTCAGCACAACCATTTGAGGTTGGCCTCAATATTCCAACTTTATAGATGAAGAAACAAGTTCATTTAGATTAAAGAAGTTGCCCAAATTAAGTGATAGATCCAGAATTCAAATTCAGACCTACAGGAAAGCCCACACTGTGCTCAATCCTTCAAGCCATTTCTCTGTAATTATATGTTCAACCATGTTGTTTATTACCCTCCGTAAAGAAATGATCTGACAGCTTGGTTAGAGTTTGGCATCTCTTTCTATGCATCTTAAAGAGATTAATTAGGAAGCTGCTGAGGTATCTGTGGGACACGGGATGGTTAGAGTAAACATCTTTTAATCTTATCCTCAGGCAACAAAGGCATTTTGTTTGTCTAATTTTGTTTTGTATCCCTCTGTCTGGCATTATTCCCTGGTCAGCACTATTATAGAGACAGTGTGGTGTTGTAGGGGAGCGGAGGATGGACTACGGGTTTAGATAGACCTCAATCCCAGCACCACCATTTCTAGCAGTGATATTTAATAAGCTACTCCAACTCAAAGGTACTCTTTGGTTCCTCGTGAGGATTAAGTATGTGCTGTCTATGGAATTTACATGTTAATCATGGCTCATTAATTGCATTATATTAGACTCTTAGTAATCAACTTTATGTTTTCAAAACATTTTCAGACAATACCATCTTTAATTTATTTTGAATCTTATTAGCAGGAATGGAACTGGAGATACACAGCTGAGAGGTTGAAGATACCAGTGAGAAAAGATAAGGGATTTGGGTCTTGTATACATCAAACATTAGCAGACTATATAGAAAATCCTGATGTTTAACACTTCTGTCTTTCAGTACATAAACTATTTATATGACATCTTTCTTTTTGAGATTTTTTAAAAATCAAGGTGCATTTTAAAATACCATCTTAATGTTATAGATGTGATGATGAATTGTTATAAATGGTTGATTCTCTCTAATTTCATGGATCAGATCAGCTGTGCTTGACTGATGGAATAGCAGTTCCCAATGGGACTCCTAGGAAGTGGGCAAGAAGAGGGGTCTCCTAACTACCACAAACTGAGATGCCTTCTTCACTTAGCTTTGTCAACAACCAGTTGTAGGGACTTCCCTGGTAGAGCAGTGGTTAAGAATCCGCCTGCCAATGCAGGGGACAGGGGTGCGAGCCCTGGTCTGGGAAGATCCCACATGCTGCGGAGCAACTAAGCCTCTGTGCCACAACTACTGAGCCCGTGCTCTGTAACGCGAGAAGCCACTGCAATGAATAGCCTGTGCACCGCAATGAAGAGTAGCCCCTGCCCGCCACAACTAGAGAAAGCCTGCACACAGCAACGAAGTCCCAACACAGCCAAAAATAAATAAATAAAAATAAATTTATTAAAAAAAAAATGAGCAAAATACCTTTAAAAAAAATAAGAGCCAGTTGTAATCCTTAGGAGTCTCAAATACAGTTCCATATGTGGTTGTGAACCTCAAAATATTGCCAGGTAACCAGGTGAGCTGAAATTATTCTAGTAGCAAAGACTACCACTTTGATGGATGGATGAGTCAGAAGTAGTGCTGAAGAAGTGCTTTAAGATCCAAGCTCAAGTGGTTTAAGGTGGGTTTTTTAAAGTAGGGTACAGATTGGGAATGGGAAAATTTCATGATATGAGTTGAGGATTGGTGGACACAGAAAAGCAAGGGTCATGAAGTAAGCTGTGATGAATGAAATGGTATTGATAAGCGAGCTGTTTGACCAGGGGAGCAGATTAGTGACTCAGATAAGTTGGTAAGTCGGAGCTTCTAGAGCCAACAGGGAAGTTATTTATTAGTTTATAGTTTTATCTTTCCCAGGCAGAGTTTTCCTGGAACACATAATTAAGTCATGATGACATAGGTGCTCTACAGTTGTATCTAAGGTATAATGGCAAAAATGTTCTCAATTCTCAGCAAAGTCGCACCAGATTCCAGAGAGGAATCCAGCATTCTCAGACTCTTGTTCAAACTCCAGAGACTTGACTAGAGAAGGACAGTCACAGACTGTATATAGACCTCAGTAATCTGACACTAGGCCTCTAGAATGATCTCCATGTGAGAGGATGGCAAAATATAAAGAGGAGAATTAGGTGATTGATGAGGGAAGAGGTGAATGAGAGGCTGGAGACTATCAGGAGGAAGGAGATGTAGGAAGAATCATTTAAGCCTGTAGACAAGTGTTTGGGTACCATTCCCTGCACTCTGTAAGTTAATAGGGTGGGGGGAAAAAAACAAAAAACAAGACTAACCTCTTTGAATCCAAGCTGCTAGATGATTTTTAGCAAATGCCTTAGCTCTTCAAAATCATAGCAAATAAAACTATGTCATGTATTGAAACTTAGTCTCAAAGAGGTTATGATGGACTTTGTACTAAAGCCGGATGTTCCTACTCTCAGTTGTTGAATGGATCAGTAAAACACCACTATATACAAGAGATCCATCTTAAGTCCCTTGGCTATTACCTTTCTTTTAGAATTCTTCTAAAATTATAAAGATTATAAATTATAAAAATGTTATAAAGATTACTTCTTTGCTTTCAGTTGTGACCTTATTTGTCTGCCAGACATATAAAATGGTGGATAAAAACTTGAAACTTCTGGTTATTTATAGACGCAAACTTTGGTTTCAAGTTTGATCAGGTTACCTTACTCTCAACAAACCTTCTTACTTATTATTTAAGCAATATACTTATTATTCCTGTGAGTTTCTTATTGTATAAAATGATGCTTATAAGAACAACTTACCTATTTGTTGAATGAATCACAGGAGATAATGTATGTGAAAGTAACTAACACCACAATCCCTGTCACAAAGTAAACAGTCAGGTATTTTATTTCTTCTCCCTTTTCTCAGCTACCAGATTTTTCACAGGCTACAGCCAAAATAGGTGCATGTCATCTTCTTTGATCCTGTGCTAGCTAAGTAAGTCGTCTCAGCTGGAGAGATTTTTCCCTGTAAGGGAGATTTGACAATGTCTACAGTTATTTTTGTTGTTACAACAGGAGAGATGGATGCTCCTAGCATCTAGTAAGTAGAAGCCAGAGATGCTGCTAAACATCCTGCATTGCATAGGACAGCTTCCTGCAACAAACAATTATCCAGCTCAAAAGGTCAACAGGGCAGATCAAAATTGATTAGATGATTATTTTATTTAAAAGAGGTTTGGAATTGAGAGAATCATCAAAATCAAGACCATTATTAATATCAGTAATGTTTATTGGCAACTTGTGCTAAATATGTATGTGTATATATAGTATATGTACATATATATGTATGTATATATGTATATATATATCAATGTATTACTGTCATTATATCATTTTGTTTTACATCATTCAGTAGAGTTGGTTATTTTATTTTTGTTTTGTTTTGTTTTGTTTTGCGGTATGCGGGCCTCTCACTGTTGTGGCCTCTCCCGTTGTGGAGCACAGGCTCCGGACACGCAGGCTCTGTGGCCATGGCTGACCAGCCCAGCCGCTCCGCAGCATGTGGGATCTTCCCAGACCGGGGCATGAACCCATGTCCCCTGCATCGGCAGGCGGACTCTCAACCACTGCGCCACCAGGGAAGCCCGAGTTGGTTATTTTATACCCATTTTTATAGGAAGCTTGGTGATGTAATATAACCTGACCCAAGTACATGCAACTAATAGTTGATGGAGAAAAAAATGTAACCCACGTGTCTCTGACTTCAAAACCTATGCTTTAAACCACTAAGCAGTGTTGTCTCCCATTGGTTAAATCCTGGCCCTACCACTTAATGGTTTGGATCTTTAACCAAGAATTTTATCTTGTTGAGTTACAGTTTCTATTCTGGGAAAAAAAAGAAAAAGCAAGTTTACATTTCCATCTATGTTATGGAACCAATGTGAGCATCAAAGTTATGAAGTCAATGAACACACTTTAAAATTTTAAAGTACTGTAAAATGCAAGCTGCTATGCCTCCTAATTGACAGATCATCTCATCCCAGAGTATATGTGGGGAATTTCAGCTTTCTGTTTCTGAGACATATTGATAGCTCCATGCAGAAAGAGAGATAAATGAAAATAAAAATTCTGTCCCATTGTGACCTAACTCCTGTTTGGATAAGTGACATTTCTGACAAATCATTAAGAGTAGAGGGACAAAAAAGAAATTGTCTAAAAGCCCCATGTTTCCTTTAAAAGTCCAACCTGTTGTATTTAGTGATGGGATTAGATATGATTGAACCAAAATAGTTGATACTAGAGAATAAATTGAGTAGCCTGTTCACACAGCTTTACCCACACAACTTTCATGTTTTCTGTGAAAAATAAATCCAAGAACGATCAACAAATACCAGGACTCTAAGCTTAGAGACCGACATAACACGTGTATTTTCAACAGAAGAATACCTATTTCTGTGAAGATTTAAAACTAGCTTAATATCACAATATATTCAAATAAAGTTTCCTTATTAATGTTACATTTTGTAGAGTAAAAATCGATGTATTCTGGTTCTTACAAAAGTAAGTATATAATATATTAACTAACTTTTTATGAAGTTTTTGTTCTTGATTAATGTCTCTCCATGGTGTAATATTTTTTGATTCCCTTGCCTAGATCAGGACAATTAACTTTCACAAAGATGTTTCCTTTAATGTTCTTATTGATCAAAAATGTAATATAATGGTATTCACTACATATTTACTAAGCAGTTACATCAGTCAATCATTCAACACATATTTATGAAATATCTACTCTGTGCTCATCATTGTGCAGCTGTGTGCAAGGAAACTTGGAAATAAAAGAAGTCCACTTTCTGAAAATGAAATTGAAATTACTGATTTAATAACTTTTTCTTCCAAGAAGCTCAGAGCCAAGCATGAAGCTGCATTATAGCCGCTCTGTAAGCCTTTAAGGTCCTCATATTTGAGTTATTTACTGAGTCATAACAGTTTCTTTTCTCTTTAAGCCATCTTTTCACAGTATTATTTCTCTGTTAGATTCTTCTGTTTCACTCATACTCCTTGGGGACATTTCTGACCTGTTAGGAGTCCATTCCTATTAATTCTGAGTCTTAACAATCACATTAAGATACAAGGTTAAATGCTAGATTCATAGTAAACATATACACCTGAGCCTATAACCAATGCATATTTATGAGATCAGTGCCCAAAGAAAAATCAAAAACTTCAAAATTCCCCTTGGAAGATGGCTCAGCTTCTGTATAGAATGAGAAATGGTGTCAATAAATTAAATATAAATATGTAGAGACATTCTCTGAGTGAATAGCCGCTATGGACATTGTAGCTCTGTTGACAACATCCATGCCTTTGCTTCTCCACAGTGACACCTTAATGGAGTTTGGGTTGCACTCACTTCATAGTGAACCTTGAATGACCAAAAACTGGACTTTGTCCATTCTTGCCACAATAAAAGATTCAGGTAGCCCAGGCCTAAGGTCAATACATGGTATTCCTCTGTCCACAGGACTTGGTTCTGGGATAATACCAAGAAAAATACCCCCAATACCAAGGAAGTACGCATCAGACACAACCCCAAATTAAATCCACATAACCATTGTGGGTTATTTTTGTTTCATGGCTTCAGAGCACTTTAATGCACATAATGCACAAATTTTCCTTGGTGATTTTTTACCTCTGTTAAGTTTGCAGGCCCTTGCGAGAGCCTCCCCTTGGTGAGGGTATTTATGATGCTAGGAAGGCTCTTTGAAGTGACTCAGGAGGAAATTACTAAGGCACAGAAACCCACCAAGGAGATGTGCCTTTCCAGAAAATTAGCTTTGAATAGAATAATATGTCAACACAGCAACTAATTCTACGCATGACATAATTTATCAACAGCCCCTCTAAGATTCTCTGTGCCGGAAGAGAACATTCCATAGAGAACAAACATGAACAAAACAGGAGAATTTACTTTTTGGCTATCCTAAGCGGCCTGAAATACCTTTTAAAGAATGCATCAAACTAGAACTATCTATTTAGTTTTTAACAGGTCACTTTGGAATGGCTTTTCACTGTGTTTCTTGCTTTTCCTGGGAAGTGAGACATTTTTATATGACTTCATTACTGATCTACATACCTGTCTATCAGTTATCTACAGAATTGCATTGATTCTTTCCCTTTTCTGTCTTCTCCTCTATCAAGACGTGCCTAGTTTCTGCACCTTATAGTTCTAAAATCAGCCACACTCTGACAGAGTTTCTGACCATGATAAGAAGCATATTTGGAGAGACTCCAAAATATTTTGACTCAGTTTCAAAATCTTTACCTTATTGCTTTGACCAACACCCATTTTCCTTGCCTGTCCTTTTTCTCTCATTTGTGTATATTTCCTCCTTCTTAAATGTTTTTTAGGTCCCACCTTGTACTACCCACCAGTGGCAGCAGCCTCCTCTGATTACTTGACTTATGGCTGACCATGCTGACCCCAAGCAACTCACTTTATTCCACAACAGACAGCTGCCAGGGCACCATCAAGACAAAATGTCCCAATTTTGATAGGCCTTAATGTTTACGTCATCAGAGACTCAAAGAAACCTTGACATTTTGAAGGAAGAAGGGTGTATTTATTTCTAGAAAATTAAGAGTAATGCTTTAGCTTCGTAAAAGGAGTTGAGAGCATTTTAATTAAATAAATTTTGCATGTAATTGTATCCTGACACTTTTAGATTAGGATTCAACGGGTGTTTATAGATTTCAGAATAACATATGCAGGATGTTCTTTCTTGCAAAGCTGGCCAGAGGCACAGGCTGTAAAAAGAATGGTCAATAGGACGAGATCTTTGAGATTGTGTAACTTTGAATCACGTGTTCAAGTCTAAGCGTCAGCATCATTGTACATGATGGCAGGTGCTACAGATCTACAGTGTTCTAGATGAGGAGAGCTGTTCATGGCCTACACTTGCCCGAAACAAAAGAATAGAGGAAATTTAGCCCCCAAGTCCCGTGATGACAGGGCTCACGCTGACCTTTATAACATCATCCAAAACTACAAGAATATTTTTTATTAATTCCAAACTTCTTACAGTTGTGTGAAAATGTGATATTTTCTCACACTTCTGTTTTATACGCATGTACTCTTCTCTCTGGTTGAAGTGATTTCCCACTCTCTCAACATCCTCGTTCCGCCAGCTAAATTTCATTAAGACAAAATAAAGTGGCACATTTGACTTCTATTCTGTCTAGTTTCTGTTCCTCTGAGGCCCAGTAATCCACTCTGATTATCTTTATCAGCTTTCAGGAACATGTATTAAAATCGATGTTGTATATTCAGCTTTTCCTATTAGCCTGTGAGAACTGTGGTACCACAGGGGTTGATATTTTATTATATTTCCTTTCCTTGAGTGACACAATATTTGAGATATAATGGGCACTTACTGAATGTTTACTGGGTAAATAAGTGACTGAGTGAATGAGGTTTGTGAGCTCTTTGACTTTATTTCCATCTGCAATGTGGTTTTCTTCTCTTGTTGCCCATCTTCTTTTTTTTTTTTTTTATGTCGGTTCATTGGTTTGTTTATTTATTTTATTTTTGGCTGTGTTGGGTCTTCGTTTCTGTGTGAGGGCTTTCTCCAGTTGTGGCAAGTGGGGGCCACTCTTCATTGCGGTGCACGGGCCTCTCACTATCGTGGCCTCTCTTGTCGCGGAGCACAGGCTCCAGACGCGCAGGCTCAGTAGTTGTGGCTCACAGGCCCAGTTGCTCCGCGGCATGTGGGGTCTTCCCAGACCAGGGCTCGAACCCGTGTCCCCTGCATTAGTAGGCAGACTCTCAACCACTGCGCCACCACGGAAGCCCTGCCCATCTTCTTTATTCCAACACCAAGCATTCTGTCAGCCTGCCTAACCCTCTGCTTCCTCTCTTGTTACCTCTTTGTCTTCTGCCCCCACATTTACTTTACTTCCAGCACACAAAATGGAAATCTGTATCATGTAAAAATTATTTGAGATCTAACTTTTAAAAATGCTGTTCAAATTTGTAGTTATGTCCAAATCCATCCTCCATCCTGCCCTGACTCACATTAAACAATCTCTCTCCTTCAGGCTTCTGAGGGCACTGGCCTGAACACTAGAGAGCAGAAGGAAGAAACCAGGGGATTTACCCCCCTCTTTCTCTGCATGAGCTACACTCTTTCCTCAGTCCCACTTTGCTACTGACAAATGTGTTATACTTTCAGATTTGACCCGGATATCCCATGCCTTGATTTTCAGTAACACTGCCTCTTCCTGTTGTCACTCCATTCCAAGAGAACCTGTTCTTTCCTAATGTTATCCATTTCCGGGTTGCTTCATAATTCCTTGTTTAGCTCCTCTGCTTTTCCACAGCCTGAATATTTAATTCACTGACTTAAATTTTCTTTATTTTTTAATACTTAGGATAGTTTTTTGTTTTCCTGCTTGGATCTTCACTAATAAAATAAATTTAGAGATAAGGGCAGAGAGTAGCCACATTTTTCTTGGTATATTTTTCAATTAACAATGAAAATTACATGTTTTTTGAATAACTACAGGGACTCTGTATAATTAGTCCACATTATATTGCTTTCAATGATTACTGGAAGCTGTGGAAATTGAAATAATAGCAAATGCAAATGAAAGTAAGAAATGAACACATGTTTATCATTTGATACTATAATGATTAATACAGCTTCTTGGTCAAAGACCTAAATGCAGCCAGAACAAGTATTATTTAATGATTCTAGAATCTCAGGGTTATTTTGCTAAAAGTAAACAATTACATTTAGTTCCATATAAAATTATTCACCTGTATTAAAAAGATCAAAATTAAATACTCTTGGTTCTGTTCTGTGAAATGTCAGAAAATATATTTTCTTCAACTACACAGGGCAGGGGTGTGGGTCATGGAGGCTGAAGTGATAAAAATAGATTTCCTGGAAGATAATGCAAGTTACTCAAAGAGAAAACTATAGTCCAGTAGATTTTGTAATATTTCCAAGTAATAAAGCTAGAACATTTAGTTCTCACTTCATCAGGAACCCAGTTTATTCAGTAATTTAAATTAAATTAATTAAATGATTATGAAGCTTTATCAGGTATTCTTGCATGAAAAAGCTAGCAATAATCTCTCCAGCCATGTGCCTAGGTAAACATTTGGCACCATATAGTCTTTGAAAGAAGTCCGGGGAAACAAACAAAGGTTACAACAAAGACAACAATACCAGGACCTAGGGGAAATTAATGTGCCATCTGCTCTAGTTGTGTTTTTATAATACAAAATAAGGGAAGGACCTTTATTTTGATACTTTTTGTGTGATAATCCTTACCTTTTTACCAGTAGAGGAAGGACACTTGTGATGTTGTTCATTGTATTAGTCTGCTAGGGCTACCGTAACAAAGTACCACAGACTGGGTAGCTGAAACAACAGAAATTTATTTACTCACAGTTCTGGAGCCTACAAGTCTGAAATTAATGTGTTGGCAGGGTTGGTTTCTTTTGAGCATTTCTCTCCTTGGGTTGTAGATGGTTGTCTTCTCCCTCTGTTTTCGAATGGTCTTCCCTCTTTATGTGTCTGTGTCCTAATTTTCTCTTCTAGTAAGGAAAATTGTCATATTGGATTGTAGCTCACCCTAAGTATCTCATTTTAACATAATTACCTCTTTAAAGGTCCTATCTCCAAATACACTCACATTCCGAGGTACTGGGGGATAAAGACTTCAAAATATGAATTTTGGAGGACATAATTCAGTCTATAACACATATAGTAATTGAATTTCTCTTTTGAATTTCTCTTAGTGTTGGTACTAAGGAAGAAATAAAGGGGGAAAATAGGAGACAATCAAGTAAAAAGATAAAAAGAAAAGGAGAATTTCTTCTCACTATGCTACACCCACACTTGTACCAGTGTGACATTCTTTTCTACATTTGTACACATTTTCTGTCAATAATAATTATTTCCCCATTTTTTACATAGCTAATTCCTAGACATTCTTGAAGAATTAATACCATCCCCTGTAGGAAACATTTGCTCTCTCCCATTTTTATTGATTTGAATTCAGTGGTTTTCCTTGTGTTGCTTTAGCACCTGGATGTTTATCCACACTGGTAGGAGTATCATCTTGTACAACAATCATGTACATTCCCTCCATTAAAATGAGAGCTCCTTGAGGACTAGGACTAGCTGTTTCATCCCCATATCATCAATGCCTGGCTTGGTTGTACATAAACATAATTTCTTGATCCAATAGCTGCTGTTCAGCATCCTCTCTGTGGCAGACAGAGAGGAGACAATGATGAGAAAAATCAGACAGTCTCTGTTTTACTAAAACAGTTTAGTCAAAGCATCTCAGAAGCAATGCATCCTGGACACACCCCCATCATTAACGAAAAGGTATTCTTTATACCTTCTTCTCTAGATAAGTAGATTTTTATGAGGAACATTATATTCTTTGGGCAGAGATTTCCTTCCATTCTTAGTAATCCTGTCTAGGACAGATATTAGTGGCCCAAGACTTGAATTTTGTAGTGAGTCAAATACTGTGAAATGTAGGGCTGTTTCTCAAAGCTCAGGTGGGAAGCAGAAATTCACATATGACAACCTTTGTACTGAATAAGATGCACGAAAAATTACAAATATAAAAACCTAGAGGTAAAATGGTTACAATTCAAAGGATGGTAATGATGAATGTAATACATGTCAAGTAAACCTGAAATTCCAACTGAGTAGCCTACTTCATAAGCTTTACAGTGTAGGGGGAAATCCTGTCAGTGTCAGCCCATTTTTACTAGAATCCTTCTGGGGAATAAGGAAGGTATTTTAAAGACATTCTCTGTCTCTCATCTCTGGGATGAGGTTCATGATCAAATACAATTTTATAACTAGATGTTTACACTGTGATTCATCAAATCCCTCTGAATTATCTAGGAGGAATTTTTTAGTCTACCTCTGCAAAGTTGCTCAACTTTCGAAATGAAGTACTTGCAACCTCCTCATACCTGTCCCCCAATTACTCTGAAATCTCTCTCCTCTCTTATTCATCACTTCCCCTTTCCCTGTGGTTCAGATGTTAAAGGTTTATTAATTAGAATTTATTCATTAATTGATTTTAACACTACTATGGGGCACTTATTATATGCCAGACAGTTCATATAATTCCTGCCTTTATGGAACTTAAATCCAAGCAGTTAATAATTAATTCAAATAACAAATGTAAATATTTCTAAGTACGGCGTATTCAGTGGTTAGTATTTTTAAAAAACTTTCATGTATAAAGTGCAAGTTGAGTGTGTATAAGAACCACCTTCCCGGACTTCCCTGGTGGTACAGTGATTAAGAATCCACCTGCCAGTGCAGGGGACCACAGTCCAATCCCTGGTCTGGGAAGATCCCGCATGCCGGGGAGCAACTAAGCCCGTGTGCCACAAATACTGAGCCTGCGCTCTACAGCCCACGAGCCACAACTACTGAAGCCCGCGCGCCTAGAGCCCGCACTCCACAACAAGAGAAGCTACTGCAATGAGAAACCTGCACGCTGCAATGAAGAGTAGCCCCCTCTCGTCACAACTAGAGAAAAGCCCGCATGCAGCAACGAAGACCCAATGCAGCCCCCCCCAAAATAAATAAATAAATAATTTTAAAAACATATAAAGAACCACCTTCCCACATATACACCAAAATCTGCAATGGTTCAAACTAAATTTACCTAGGATTTTCCAACACGCTTCAATGTCACCAAAAGTTTTCCTTTGAAGAGCGCGTATCAGAATAGATGAGTTTCTAAAATTCTAACTGCTTGATGTTACCTAAAATATTGTGCCAGAAACTCATCACTAATAATTTATATTACATGGCAAGTGTTTCATTCCATAGAAAATTTATATTCAGAGATCCTTATATGTTTGCATGAACATTAAGGAAACATCTTAAAATATTATTTTTCTGCTTTATCAGTTTCCTTTATTTTATCCTTGGTTCAGCAGATAGCTTAAATGTCTTTAAAAAATCACCATCAGCTAAGAGAGTATAAAATCACAATCATTTCCATAACGTTTCCCTCTTCTTTTGAAAGTGAAGGTCAGGAATTTCTTTTCAAATTCAGTAGCAGATTAGTCACGTTTATTGTGCGGGTAGTTACCGGCTAAATTTGCCAGTTTCCTTGCCCTTCTTTATGGTTCTCCAGGTAATCTTATTGCACCTCTTTACTCATGTTTCCTTCTGCTGGGTCTACTGGGCAAAAAGTCTGAGATAAAAAACTTCTGCTTACTCTCTCTCTACAGAATTATGTAACTCCTTTTGTCTCACTTTGTTCTTTCCCTTTGATTTCTTGGCATATAAACCTTGGATAATATACTAAAATGAAAATTGAGTAAAGAAACTATTTTAGAGCTCTAAAAGAAATATGTGAATAACTAAGAGTAAAATTAAGCACAGTACTAGTAGCACAAAGACAAGTCATTGTGGAGAAGAGAACAGACCTAGATTCTATGGTAAATATATGGTCTGGAAAGGAATATGAGAAAATGAACATTTACAGAATATTTACCATGTGCCAGACTGTCATAAGCACCACCAAAAATATAAGTAGAGAGTTGGTTGTTTCAAATGCTTGGTCCATGATCAGAGAGCAATGGTGCAGTCACAGAGCTGAGACTGAAGGCAGGTAGATCTGATCTCAAAGAAAGTCCACATTCTTTTCAAATTCCATTCTAATGGGATTGATAGTATCAATGTCCAGTCCATGGCAGTCTCAAAATCTGCAATGTGGAGGTAACATTACCTACCCATGTGATTGTTGTGAACATTGTATGAAATAATGTACCCAATCCTGCAAGGATGGTGCCAAGCGTATAACTCAATCACCACATATTTGTTCCTTCCAGAGACCTCTGTGTAACAGGTTCTTCTCAAGCAGAGAGAATGCACATGAGGATACCAAAGCCCCCTTTCACCTACGAAATTGTATCTTACTGGAGTGTTGAGCCAAAGATATCAGTTTTTACATATTTATGTAATACTGGCTTATTGGCTTTTAAAAATTCTAAATTAAGAGGAGATTGCTAGAACTAATGATCTGAGGGTAATGTTTGCTGTTACTGTTGGCTGCCAAGGAAGTTACAAATCTCCTAGTTCCAGATGAGGACAACCACAAACACTGAGCCACATTCAGCTGAGGATGTTCCTTTCCTAAATGATTTCACCCACAACATGATTCTCTCCATAGTCCCACTCGTAGAGGCTTAATGGACCTGGAAGGGAGGAAAAAATAAGTCACTGTGAGAATGTGATGCAGACACAACTGCAGCAATGAGGACCTGGTCAGAGCACGTCAAAGGAAAAACTATTCCACATGCATAGATATGGTATTTCCCACAACTCACAGGCTCAGAATCTTGTGGGGAGGTTCCCTTAACTCTTACACACTCAATTATTAAGTAGTTTAGACACTGGCCAAAAACCTATTTGTGGTCTTTCAAGCCCAACCATAGGCAACTACAAAGACTACCTGGCAAACCTCACAAAGGGAAACTGCCCTCTTTGCACGGGGATTTGGTGCACAGCCAGTGCACTGCAGTCTTTGAAGAGAGTGCCAGTCAAGGACTTTGCTCCCCGTCGCCCACCAAGCTGGCCATCCTCTTACCTATAGTCTGTATTCCTAGAACTGGCACCTCCATTGGAGGCCTGTTTATCAGGGGCCTTTGGCAGAAGACTTTCTCAGGCACCTTTGCCAAGGTCTCCTTATTGGAGGTAAGAGAAGGGGACCATTAACACATTTTCTCCACTCTGCCTCAGTACTCAGTGGTTGTCTACTCACCCTTTCCCCACTCCCCTCTCCCCTCCCTCTTAGGGCTCTCTCAGCAGTGAGGCAATCCCCACACCTGTGCTGATCCAGCTGGCCCTAGATCAGCACTCTCTCATGAGGAAAAATGGAACAGGGGAGAGCCAATGCTTTCTCCACTTCAGTTTAAACTAGTTTTGCTTATACTACTGCAGGGAGTGATTGAAGGCTTGAAAGTTACTTTTCCTTTTGGTTTGTAATCTTAATTGGCTACTTCAGCACCTGGTAGCTGAGATCTCTCCAGCTCATCTCCAGCTCCTGATCTTCATTTTCTTTTTTTTTTTTTAATTAATTAATTTATTTTTGGCTGCATTGGGTCTTCCTTGCTGCACACGGGCTTTCTCTAGTTGTGGCGAGCAGGGGCTACTCTTCAATGCGGTTCACGGGCTTCTCATTGCGGTGGCTTCTCTTGTTGCAGAGCACGGGCTCTAGGCGCAGGCCTCAGTAGTTGTGGCACACAGGCTCAGTAGTTGTGCACAGGCTTAGTTGCTCCGCGGCATGTGGGATCATCCAGCACCAGAGCTCGAACTCATGTCCCCTGCATTGGCAGCTGAATTCTTAACCACTGCGCCACCAGAGAAGTCCACCTGATCTTCATTTTCAGTTCCATACTTTGTGGAAGAGTGAAGTGTTGTCCAGGGCAGTCACAGAATCTGGAGTCAGATGACTGGATTCAAATTCACACTATGCTACTTTTTAGTGTTTGACAGTTGTTACGGGCTGAATTGTGTCTCCCCAAATTCATATGTTGAAGTTCTAACCCCCAGTACTTCAGAATATGACCATACTTGGATAAAGTCTTTAAATAGGTATTTAAAATAAGGTCATTAGGGTGGGCCCTAATCTAATATGACTATTGTCCTTATAAGAATCAATTAGGACAAACACCCAGAGAAGACCAAGTGAAGATACAGGGAGAAGACAGCCATCTATAAGCCAAACAGAGAGGCCTCAGAAGGAACCAACCCTGTCTACATCTGATTTTGGACTTGTAGCATCCCAAACTGTGAGAAAATAGATTTCTGTTGTTTAAGCCGTCCAGTCTATGGCACTTTGTGATGGCAGTCAAAGAAAAGTGATACAAGAGTGATCATGTTACTTTTCTTGGCCATAATTTTCTCCTATGTAGACTGGGAATAAACTGATTATTGTTACAGCAGCATTTTAAAAATGATAAGACCATTTAAGTAGAGAATATTGTAAATACCCAAGAAATATCAGCTCTTATTTTCCTTTGCTTTTAGCTTTGAAATGATTAGCCTTCTTGTTCTAGGACCTCTGACCTAATAATGGTCTACATATACTGGAAGCTTAATCTTTGATCAGATCACTTACCTATGCCAAATGACTGAACAACTCCTAACTTTCCTGAGGCCGTAATTTAAACTTCTTGATCTGGATCTAAAATCAATCTGCTAAAATGGCCCTATTTTATTTTTTCTAACTGTATCGTCTACTATTAGCCAGAAAAAATTTTCCGATTCAGCTACAATATATACACTCTTCTCTCAGAAGCCATGGATTTTAGTATTTTGCCTTTGTACATACTTTCATTCTATGCTTGAAATCTTCCTCTTTTTTTCTGTTCTTCAGCCTCCTCATTCTTTAGTGATTAAGTTGAGGAAGCATTTTCTTAACATTCCCACTCCTAGCAATCTCAAAGCAGGTGAGGAATAGTGGTTAGGAAATGAGGGTATTAATAGATAGATAACGAACTCATTTATTCATAAAACAATTACTGGGAATTCTCTATTTGCTAAGAATTGGGATATGTTTGGATATAAAAAGTAAGAAAAATATAGACCTGTCCTCCAAGGTTTTATAATCTAGTGGGAGAAGGAACTACATTACATGCTGCTAAATACTCTGTTTGATGTATGAAAAGGATGCTTTATACGCATAGGAGGATATATGCAAATAAAAGAAGGGCAGAGCCAAGTTTCAGGAGTAGAGAGCATTTGAGCTGAATCATGAAAAATCTGGAAGCATAAGCTAGGAGAAAAAAGACAGACTTTTTTCTGAAAAAGAGACATGTTCAATACACCTGGAGTGTGTAAAGAAGAGAGCAGTAGGAGGTGGGAGGGAGGAAAATCTCAAGACAGGTGAGAGACACATTTGGATAAGCAGAATTCGCATAAGCCAACCTGAAACCAGCGTGTGTTTTGTTTTCCTTACTTCCTGTCTAGTCTGAAGCAGATATATTTTATGGGTGGTATACCTGTACCTGCTGGCAAATGGTTGGCATTTACAGATGGAGTCTTGACATAGGGCATATTACTTATTTTTATGTGTAAAAATCTTCTACTGCAGGAAAATCAAAACCAAAAGAATAGTTATAAAAATTTAAGAACTTCAATTATACAAGAGAAGAAAAAATGATTTAGTGAATATTATCCAGGACAAATAGCTTTAGTATCCTCTTTCCTTTTTTCCCCCTAAGCTCTTTCTGCTGATTTTCTGTCACTCTTTATTACATTGTCATCCTTTCATCTTTGTACAGTTAATCGTTTAGAAGTATAATGGCACCACTTGAAGAAGGAAATTTAGCAGAACTTTATAAGCATCATAAACTTAAAAGATTACTTTCAGATACCAGTTAGAGACTTTGCTGTACAATTTTATGTTGTTTTCCTTCTAAAAGTATTTAAGGTAAATATTCTTTTATCCCCAGACAGTCATTTATAATTCTGAAAATTTCTGAGCAATACTTAAATGGGAGTATGCTTTCAAAGCTCTGGAAATATAAGAAAGGGCAAATGAGAATATTAAATACTAAGCATTTACTCTGTTCTGAGTATTTATAACTTTATCTCATTTAAGCCTCATAAAACTGAAAAATAGGGATTATTAAGTACATTTTATGGATGAAGACACTAACCATTAGAGATATTAAGTAATTGACCTTTGCTTCGTACTTTTATATTACAAAATTTCAGTGTTACCCCAGGCATTTCTGTTGACAAATTCCTGCTATTTCCATTAAACTAAGGCTAATTAAAAAGTGGTGTGGGAGAAGCAAAGGATGATAAACATTATAATGTCATATGTTTTTCTGTGTGTTTTTTTGTTTTGCTTTTTTGTTGTTTTTGAATTGCTGCTGGACTAAGTTCAGAAGGATTTAAAATTATGCATTATGGAAAGAAAAGTCATACACCACATGGGACCTACTAATTCATGATGAGGAACTTCGTAATAACAAGTGATAGTTCTATTTTCAAGGTTCTCCGAGTCACAAATGGTAAAACAGAGGCACAAGAGGTTAAGTAGTAAATGTGGGTGACTGATAACTATTAAATTTATTGGTGGGAATCAAATCCAGTTGATATAATATCAAACTCCCTTCTTTGGAAACTCCATGGTTTTCCAGCTACAATATTACGAAAAGAATCTCATCTAAATGATTTTAACAAAGAATCTGTGGCTCATGTTCCATCAGTAGAAGCTTTAATATATTTTTCTGGTTGGGCTCTGAGTTTTCTGAACAAATTCTAAAAATAGAGAACCCATGATATAAAAGGCTTCACAGTGAGCCCCGCAGACTAGCACATCTGAAAGTAGGCACATGAATTGCTAAGAGAAGATCTGTTGTGTACAAATAATTCATATTTGATAAGAAAATGTTCTCAAAAATATACGTAACTTGAAACTGACACTGTCCTAGAGAAACATCACAGTCAGGCCCTCCCCACAATATCCTTTAGTAAACTATGTATCTTGAGAATGTTTATCTCTTTCTTTGATTCTTGATGACATATTATCTGGGTATAAATATTTTAGTGACAAAATTTCTCTATACTTCTATACTCATATTTTATGAAGAAGCCACCTAAGGTCGGTTTGTTTCAAAGTTTGTTAGGTGTCATTATCTATCTATCTATCTGGCTGAGCCACACTGACTCCACTTTGTCAGCTCCATCTCAGGCCGGCTGTCCTACCCCCTCCCCTTTCTGAGTGACTGAGCTTTAGCCTCCTCACAAGGACTGTGCCCAAGCCAGATAAGTTCTCTATCAACTTTTACCTTTGCCTTCATCTGATATGAAAACTGGAAGAGTGCCTTTTGCTGATGCAGATGGTTAATGGTCATGAGACCCCTAGGGGAAGGAAAAACCCCCAGTTCCCAGAAATGTGGACTTGCTTCTTCCTAGTGGTCAGATTCTATTTTTAGCTTTGGTGCCCTTAAATCCCCCTATACCCCTTACAGCTGTGTGGAGTGCAGCTGTGAAGGCCTCTGGATCATTGTTAGCCCAATCCCACCAGTGTGTAAGTTACCCACAATAAATTTCATAAGTGCACTTTGTGGAGTTGCCTACTTCACTTTTCAGTCTTAAAGTTCCTTCTAGTTCAGAGGATGTTATTCAATATCTCTGCCTCCCAACACTGTCAGGTTATTTTGGCCACTCATAAGAGTCTTTCTTTATCCTTAAAATGCAGCCCTTTAATTGGTATATATCTCATGATTGATCATTTCATATGTTTCCTTGGGACACCACTGCCCTTTCAAACTACATATTTTAGGTTTTTGTTCTCTCCATCTCCCCACCTCAAAATTTTTTCTTTTCTCAAAAGTCTTTGAATACTTTTTTCTATATTTTTTCTAGTTTCTTTCAAGAATACCACTCTAGGAAGTTGAAATGCTTTTATCTTTTAGTTGAATAAGTTTCTCTGTAATAATTTTTCTTTTGTTTGTTTCCATTTTATTTGCTCATTGCCTGTGTTTTTCCTACAGTTTTCTCCTTTTAATGTCTCTTTGCTGTTTAATTATATTTTCCTGGATTTTTGGGTCACCACTGGAATTATAGCACACAGTACAATGCCTGCCACATAGTGTAGTTTCAACAAGTATTTGTTGAATATATTAAGAATAAAGGAAAAAGCAAGAATTTTCTTGCTTCTTTGTCCTCTTCTATTAATGTTAGTGGTGAGTGAAAGGAAGCTCATTTTCATTGATTTTATGTGTTTCGTTTGTCAACCAAGCAGAATAGGCAAGACTATTATTTACTTAGTAAAATATTTATTGATAGTGTAGTCTGCACATGTTTCTGTAGGCCATAATATATGGTAGTTAAAATTGCAGGCCAAAACACAGATAGATCTGGTTTCAGGTCACAGTTCTGCTGGGTAATAACTGGGAGAGAGTGGTAACAAGATCATGTTGTTCCTCCATAACTCCAGTGCCTTATCATGGTGTGTTTCACAAAGTAGGTCCTCAACAGATATCTCTGGAATGTCTGTTGGGTGAATAAATTTACAAAATTATGGAGGTAGTTTTTTTTTTTTCAGTTTCTTAGAAATATATAATTAATAAATTTATACATCATAAAATACCATAATATATATCAAAATTTCAAACAAGACTATGGATTTAAAAAATATTTAAAGCCAAGTATAACTGTCCATTGATTTAAAAACATATTACCCACTGTTTGATTGTGTTTGTTCAGTGACATAGGAAAAGAATGGCATTATTTCTTTCAAGTGGCTGAATATCAGGTATGTGTTAGAGCTTGAAATGGGCATGGAGAAAATGAAGCTACCTCAGAGTTGAGCCAAACTCAGCTAATGATATCCAAGTAGCCAAAAAGCTTACAAAGAATTAATTCTTTATGTAACATAGGTTTACAAGGTAAAAAAAAATATGATTAAAATAGTGTCAGAGGACAGCAGATTATCCTTCCTGAACTGCTTTTTCTTTCTCTTTAAATAAATGATCAAAAGTAAAGAGGACTTCAAATTCCAGCTTCCTGACACAGTAAAATATATATATATATATATATATATATTTTAAACGAAAAGTTGGTGGGGTTTTTAATTAATTAATTAATTAACTTTTGGCTGCATTGGGTCTTTTTTGCTGTTTTCTCTAGTTGCGGTGACTGGGGGGGCTACTTTTCATTGCTGCGCACAGGCTTCTCATTGTGGTGGCTTCTCTTGTGGAGCATGGGCTCTAGGCGCACAGGCTTCAGAAGTTGTGGCAGGTAGGCTCAGTAGTTGTGGCTCGCGGGCTCTAGAGCGCAGGCTCAGTAGTCGTGGCACACGGGCTTAGCTGTTCTGCGGCATGTGGGATCTTCCTGGACCAGGGATCCAACCCGTGTTCCCTGCATTGACCCGTGGATTCTTAACCACTGCGCCACCAGGGAAGTCCCAGTAATAGGAATTTTAAGTCAGCTTCTGTCAGGATTTTGGTGAAAGGAGAGGCTATTTAACCAGGCAAGAATGACATATTATTTTATAAAAGAAAAAAAAATGTGAGGAAAATGCAGGCATAGAAGGGAACTTTATGATTTTCATATCTAAAAAAAAAATCTATGTGTATAATCTGTATTTATTAAACATAGTCCAGAAGAAATGTGTGCACATGGGTTTATGTTGAAGTATGTTCAGCCAAGCATTGTTTGTATTATTGAAAAATTAGACATAATTTTAGACATAAATGTCCACAAATAAATCATGATGCATTCATATGATGAAATAATATATAATAATGCAAGTGTTCGATTTGGCAGATACTATTACTATAAAAAATACCTATTTTAATTTATATATTGTTAAAAATATTTGCTCACCCTCCTTATACATCCCAGACTTACTGCTATCAGGCTTGACCAAAGGACTTAAATAAGGAAATGAAATGTGAGCAGAAGAGATGCCTGCCACTTTTCTACAAAAACATTCATTCTCCATGGTTTTTCTTCCCTGTGCTATGATACATGCAATGTCCCTGTTAGTGTCTGTTCCATCATTCTCGTCTCATAGTGGAGAGTGACGGAGTCATGGAACAGAGCAGCTACCCACTCCTGTTGGCTGCACGATAAGATTAAACCTTTGTTGTTGGGAGTCACCAGGGTTTTAGAGTCATTTGTTATTGCCAACAGCATTACTTTGAGGTGACACAGAGAGTAAATCCATCATCCTGACATAGCTTATATTGTTAACATTCTACCTCTTCAAATTCTGAATGTAAATCGATTAATTCATAAATCTATAGTGGCTATATACAAATGATATATAATGCCATCTGCTTGTGACTTTGTCATACATCCTTTCACTTTAAGTCAGGGAATCATTTTGCTGTTTGCAAATGTGTAAGTTCAGATACAGTATACAGAGGCACTCCAGTGATACATTGTTCTTCATTTAAAAAAATGGACGATTTATCTAATCTACTTACCCTCCTAATTATCTACCCTTTTTCAACTACTGATTTACCTATATGGATAGATATAAAAGAACACACAATAAACCATGAGCCATGTTTAGAAGTGGGGGGGCAGAAGGAGGAGGAAACATAATTTTTACTTTATACAAATATGTATTAATTTATTCTTTATAAAAATTGTAGCACAGATTGTGGTGATGGTCTCACAAGTGAATGCTTATCTCCAAACTCATCAAATTGTATATATTATTATAGCTTTTTTGTATGTCTAAAAAATTAATAAAACAAAATAGCTGAGGGAAGAAAATGGCAAATTGTATGTATATATATATATATATATATATGTATTATATATATAATACATAATTTAAAAATGAAGATAGGCTAACTGAAAATGCTATAATTTATCTTTACCCCTGTGAATATTGTCATGGATTTCAGAAGTACTTTTTTAAGTCATTTGATTTTTTTTAAGGGTTAATTTTTTTGTGTGTTTGTTGCTTTATTCACATATTTGTAAGGGTGACCAACTGTGTTTGTGTTTGTGTGTGTGTGTGTGTGTGTGTGTGTGTGTGTGTATACATATATATATACATATATATATATATGAAAATATGGATTTTATCTCTTGGCTGACATATTTAAATGCATGCTACTGAAATGAAATACAATTTACCAAAAAATGGTTTTCTTTATTTAATGAGAACGGCCAAATCTACTAAAAAGAAAAGAAAATAAGCCACATTTCATTTTTATGCTATAGTATTTCATGACTACACTCTAATGAGTGAAATATGCTTCTTTAGAGAAGTCTAAAAAATCTGCAATAATTTTTCCAGGATTTTTATTCACTTTATTTTTGGTAGAGATGAGATGCCTGACCTTCTTTTAACTTTAAATGTTGAGGCCCATAGTTTATAAAATGCTACAGGCACATCTCTAAACCAAAGAAATCCATTAAAATGGATTTTAAATGGATTTCCTTCAAGAAGATAGCATTAGAAGTCTTCTTTACCTCTTATTTTGAAACAGTCAGGAGTTAATGTTTTTCTCTAAAGTCAGCATATTGGTCAAAGATTAGCTTTTTCCCCGTGTAACTCTGGAGATCTCAGGAGACTGGGTGAATGTTCTAGGACAGCAGATTTGAATTTTATAATGGGGGGGCTTTCCGACATCCAGTTCAATAACTGAGGAGTAGGAAATGAAGAGGAAATTAATACGTGAAGTCTAATAAACCTTGAAATACTTCCCTCTTCCTCTCCGTCTTAGCTAAAGAGGTTTAGAGGTAAATAGATCTTGCTTTTAATTCTGGTTTGGTTGCTTTCTAGTTGCAGGACCTTGGATGAATCAGTTAACCTCTCTGAAGCTGTGTTTTCTCTGATTTATAAAAGGGAATAACAATATATTCTTCACTGGCTTGGGGAAGATTAAAATACAATAATGTACATACAGTGCTTAGCAGAGTATGTGTCTAAATACAGGTGTCCCACACAAGGGAGGCTTTGCCTGCTTTATAAAAATGTGTATTTTTATGTGAGCAAACAGATGACCCTTAGATGCACTTAGGAGCCAGACTCATCAAAAGTGCCTAACACAGGTATCATGCAGGTACCTTGAGTTATGCCACACTTCTCTGTCCCCAAACACTGCAAATAAAAAGGGTCGCCTAAGGCTCTTGTCAACAATGCAGATGCCTAGACCCCACCTCAGAAATTCTGATAGGGACGATCTGGGATGGAACCTAGTCATCAAGATTTTAGCCACTATTCCCATGTCTGAGGAAGGTAGCCTGAGGCAGGTAGTCCCCCATCAAGGAACTCTGGCTTCATTTTTATAGGTGAATTTGATATTATTATAACTTTTAGCTCTTTTCAAAACAACACCAAGACTTTAATCTGACATGAGGCTGTCTGCATACAGGCTATTCTAGGATCATCGTGCTTATATTCAAATAGGGGTCAGTTTCCCAAGGAATAAACTCCTGTGAAAAGGATACACCCCTCAGGGGTCTTATTTAGCCATCGTTTTTAGATTAAAAAGCACCTCCCACACTGCTCTATTTCTATTAGGATTAACCCCCAGTTACAACAGGTTTTCAGTAGCTTATTTAAGGTGTTTGAAAAATGCCCCCACCTCATTCATGTAAAGGTAGAATTGGTTAACCTGACAGCCATCCCCTTCCTCCCTCTACAGGTCATCTCCGAGTCAAAATGATACTCTTCGCTTCTCTGATTTTATTACCTTTGGGCTTTGATGGGTATAATTGGTCAGCTTGGCTTCAAAGTGACTCAGATGATGTTTCATCTCTGTCACTTGATGGACTGACCTCTCCTTGTACAGTAATGGGCTCTTGCTAACCTCTGCTGAGGTCACCTCTTGCCAAACCGTGCTCTGAATTAAAGCAGCTGGTTGCTAACTGGTCACATCACGAAGTAAGCTTGTCCTCTAGTGGCCGCTGTTCAAATTGCGCCTTCAGGGCTTTGGTTCTGCCTTCACTCGCGGGGGTCAGGGCTGGAGCAGTTTAAGTCAGAAATAAATTAGTCCACACAAAAAATAGATGTCTCTCAGTTTCACTAAATAATAATAATAGTGTGAGAATTTTTCTCAAAGTATTATTTTGGATGAGCCGACACGAATAGTATTTCAATAAAAATAAGCAGTTATTAAGAAATGCTTTGAAAATGTGCATGTGTTTAGTAAAAGACTATTTCCTATCATATAAATGGAGGAGGAAGTGAGTTGCAAGATAGAATTGTTCATACTATACCTAGACTTTTTATATTAAGGAATCAGTTTGATTCCCAGGATATCTGAATTCTTGTCTCATCATCTCCCCACTCTTGTTAAAAACCCTTCATTGAATTCTTGTTGTCAATACATTAAAATGTAAACTCCTTAGAAAAACGGGCTTTCACAATTTGGGTCAAAACAATTTTTAAAAAGTTTTTGCTACTCATTCATTTTTCATTCTAAGATTCTGGCCAGATCAAATTACATGTATCTAGACAAGTTACATCCATTCATATTTCTATGCTTTTCCACATGCTGTTCTACTTGAAATGTCCTTCTTCCCTTCTTCCTTTCTTTCCTCCTTCAGAGACTTGTCCAAACACAGAATTCCTTCTTCTTGACTTAAGTATTGTCTTCTCTGTAAAACTTTCCTGACTCTTCCTTTTCCTAATTCTGCCTTAAAAATTCTACTACATCATCACTTAATATAGTAGACTGAGTTTTTGAGGATTTTCTTAAAGCCTGGTAGTGTGCCTGTGATCTAAAACATACTCAGGTCACACATTTCTATGAATAAAAGATTGATTTAATGTATAAATAAGCTTCATTGTGTTTCCAGGTATAAACTGGTAGACATACTCTGAACTTAATTCTACCTGTGGTTTTCCTTTTAAGACACTGATGGTGGTATCTGTCATTATTGCAGCCCAGCATCCATTCCCCATTATTTTAACAATGACTTCCAGTCCCATTGTTGTAGTAATGACTCCCAGATTCTATTTCTGTGCTTCCATGCACTCCCATGTGCTTCCAGTGATGTTGACTCCATTCAATTCTGCTTCTATTAATGAGCGTGTGGTTTAGATCTGACTAATGAGAGTACCACATTCTTCTGGCCTTGGTGACTGACTCAAGGATGGACAACATTAAGACATTGCTGATCCTCCTGGAAAAGAGACTCATAGTTTTCCACTAACTATGAATCATGAAAGATGAGAGGAATGGAACTTCTACCATTATCTTGCTACCACACGAAGCCAGCGTTTTGGTAACAGAGCAGAAAGGCACAGAAATTGGAATTTGGTGATGTTGTTGAGAATATAAATTGTCATGACTCAATAGAGCATATTTTGGAATGTGATCTAGTTAATATTGGTTTTTCTACCTTCCTGGAGTCCAAAGAGTCATAATTGATTCTATGTATTTTACTAGTTATCCTTACTCAGACCTTACTATTTATCCTTACTTATTTGAGCTCAAACAGAAAGCAGGCAAGCATCCATCAATAGATAGGTCTTAATAGTTGTCATAAAAACAAAATGCCATGGTTGGTTTGGACCTCAGGTGTACTAATTCTGAGATATTCAGTTTTGCACCTGTGTCTCAGAATTCCCCAGGTGCATGAAACTCCAATTACCCATGGTAGTAACTTTCTGGTTAATATACCCTATATTATCTGTCTTCCCTGAATCACTTCCCCACTTTTCTCTTAGTGTTCTCTGTACCTCCCAAGCAAACTATCTGCATTTGAAATTTTGTCTCAGAGTCTTCTTCTGGGGGAACCCAGACTAAGACTCAGACTCTGTGTGTGTTGTGTGCACATGAGTGTGTGTTTGTGTGCTTTTATGAGATGTGTGTACTATATCCTGGGATTTGTATAATAGGACCCTTTTATAATGTTGGGGAGGTTTGGGTTTTTTTGTTCTTTTTTCTTTAGTAGATTATCTGATCCCTGTGTCTGTGTTTATCTCTTTTTGTTGGCTGTCAAGTAACTCAGGGACAGATTTGTTGCCAACTTCTAATAACATTAGATTACCCCATAGCGTGCCTTCTACATATTAATTTCACTTTTGGATTCATCTTTTCCCAATAATATCTTCCTTTTTGTTCTGTTTCTTCTCTTCTTTTAAAATCTTACCACGTTTATTTGTTCCTTTCTGAAAAAGACGAGATTTTTTTAAATTAAGAAATTTAATTTACTATTCCTAACATTATGTAGGTCACTTTGTGCCATTAAAATAGAAGTTGATTAAGATGACTAAATAAAATTGGAAATACAAGAATATATCTCCAATCTATCCAGTTGAAAACAATACTTATCATGTATCACTTCAACCAAGCATTAAGGGAAAATTCAGATTTCAAGAAGCCCCAGTAGTCTTTAATTTGAGGGGACTTTTGAAAAAAATAATACATAATTACAAACATAGAATTAGAAAGTGAATGAGAAAACAAACCAAAAAAATTATAAATTTTTTAAAGGTCACATACACCGAAAACATCACAAAACTCAGAAAAATAACATAAGGTATGTCTTAAGTAACTACCTGTCACAACTCTATAATTACTTTTTAACATTTTGACTACTTGCCCTTTGAATATTTTAATGCATTTTTATAACATTTTCTACAGAAAACAAAATTGAAAGACAACTCATTGCTTCCTCCAAAATAGCTGATCAAACACTTTAAATCATTAATATTGTTTTTAAAATTTTTGTTTCACAACTTACTGCCATGCAAATTTTTATCAATTATGGGGAAAATCCCCTTTTAATTCCCCTTCATATATGAACTATGTGATGTCATTATATTTCACATTTTCTTGTGCAGGAACTACTCTTGAACCCTCTTTGAATTCATGTCACTCATATACTAGTCTGTTAGCATAACCATATCTTAAGAAACTTTTAAAAAATGACAATGTGACCGTGTTTTTAGGGTCCCTCGCTTGGTCTTGGAAGGTCCAGGGACAATGTGGGCTCCTGGTGCTTAAGGTTTATTAGCTTCACTATGTATAAATACGCCCTGCAAGCAAGGGCAGAAGTACCATGTCTTTAGTTAATTACTTAAAGCATTAAACATTTACAGTTGACCCCTCTGTATCCACGGGTTCTGCATCTGTGGATTCAACGAACCATGGATCAAATATATCCCACAACCCCCCCCCAAAAAAAACTCCACAAAGTTCCAAAAAGGGAAAATTAAATTTGCTGGCAACTATTTAAATAACATTTACATTGTATTTACAACTATTTACATAGCATTTACATTATATTAGGTATTTTCAGTAATCTAGAGATGATTTGAAGTATATAGGAGGATGTGTATAGGTTATATGCAAATACTATGCCATTTTATATAAGGAAGTTGAGCATCCTTGGATTTTGGATTCCAGGGAGGGTCCTGGAACCAATTCCCATGAAAACCAAGGGACGACTGTAGTTCAACATAAAAAGTAGCTCGTAATTGCTACTAGAAATGAGAACTAGTTGAGCCCACATCTTCCTGGAAAGAGAAAAGGATTGACATTTAGTGAGGGCCTACTCAGGCCAACCTGTATCACGTAACTGTATAAAAATGAATCCATTTACAAATCTATTCAATAAATACTTAAAAGCACCGATTCTCCAGGATACTGGAAATCTAGTTGTCAAAGAAGACAGATCTGCACCTTAAATTCTAATAGGGGAAATAGATAATAAAGATTAAACAAATAACTACAAATTGTATGAGTACTCTGAAGGAAACAAACAGAGTGCTATGAGAAAGAAAACTGAGGGATGGGAAACCAAGTTTAGATCTACAAATCTCTAAAGTATTGTTTAAGCTGAGACTTTCAAGATGAGATAGACCAGACACAAGAAAAATGAGAAAAGTGTGGCCAAGGGTGGGAACAGTTTGTGCAGAGACACTGAGACGTAAAATACCATGACCTATTTGGGGCAACTTAGAGGAGATCACTGTGCTGACTCGAGTGGGTGGCACAGGTGGCCCCCAGATCACTGCAGCCTTGGAGGCCGGGGCAAGGAAGGTTCTGAGTGCAGCAAGGAGCAATTTAAGGGTTGGATTTAAGGCTGACAACATACTTGTCATTCAGTCCACTGTGTGCAGCGTGGAGCATATAAATACAATACAGGGAAGCAGGGAGGGCAGGTAGGAGACCCTCCAACAGCATGGGTAAGAGGTGACGGCTGCTTGCACTAAACAAAGATTGCAGATAGGTGGAGTGTCAGAAAACAGATGCTAATTGCTGTTGAGTAGAAGGTGAAGCAAAATGGGAGAAAGAGGATTCAAATTTGATTCCCTGGTACTGAACACCTTTACTGATGTGGAGAAAGATTGGGGGAGAAACATTTCATTTACAAGCCTGTGGGGTAAGTGTTTTTGTGTTTATGGATAATGAGAGAGCTTTAACTTTCCCCCCATCGTTCAGTGCAAAAGTGGAAAAATATAAATCAATTTTTCCTGGATTTATTACCTTCAGAAATGCACATTTTGAATACTGATCTTTCTTTCTCCCACTTTTTTGAATGTTTGGCCTAGCTGGTCTGTAAGGATTGGTATGGTATTCACGCCTCTGAATGTAGAATGGCTGTTCTGTTAGTGCCGCCTTACCTTCAGAATGTCCACTAGAGGGAGCTACTACAATGTTTTTTATTCATAGCTTTTGATAACTATGGTAAAGTTAGTATCTTCTGGTCACCCAGACTTAATAAAGATTACGTCGTTATTTTTTATAAAATTGTATGCATATTTTACATACAAGATCCTGGAGTGTTGATCAGAAACCTTTTGGAAGGAGAAAATGTAGGAAATGAAGGGGAAAAAAAAAGAAACTCATCATTTAAATAATTGGCAACAAAGCATCTAAGTAAAGCTGTGATTGAGGAAGAATCTGAAAATATTTTAGTAAGTAAGGCATACAGGGTTATATAAAATTGAATAGAAACCAGTGTTATTACCTTAAGATGTGTAAAATTATTCACTGTGCTGTCTTTATTTTTTATTTTAAGTGAATAATAAATATTTAAGAACAATTTAAAAAGTTACCTTTTACATGGTCCCCAAATCTGTTTTTTCTCTAAGGTCATACGTTACTGAATATAAAATTTTTCTACCATAGGAAGTTTTTAGAGCACACGAGTCACATAGTATAAATATCTCCAGTTAAATAAATAACACAAAATAAGCATAAACATAACAAGAACAAAAACAACAATAATAGCAACCATTTGGGTGCCGCTTGATCTGCTAATAATGTTATGTATAGATTCTTATTTAATCATTTCCATTAGATCGGAAATGTTGGTTTCAGATATAGTGCAAGACAGGCCAACCCTGGGGTGTCCCTTCCCTTTGTTGTGTGCTGAACCATGAAATGCTGCTTGAGGACAGTAGCAGCAGGGTAGCAGCAGTCCATGCAAGGGCATGAGCGATAAAGACGTCACTCAAAATGGAGTTTCTTAGGTGCCAGTAGATAGATGAGTGCCCTTCCAGTGAAGCATGTGTTTCTAATTTGGGATTGCCCTCCTCCCAAGGATCTAACACGTAATGTGTTGTGAGTTCTGAAAGTGCCTTGGATTTTATTTGTTACCTCCTGGTATCAGATAAAGTGGTAAATACCACCTTTTTAATTGGCACTGTTCTATCCTAACCGATGGCCATTAGCTCAGCCTGCTGGGGAATCGGCCTTTAGCTGTCTGTCTGAAAATAAGCAGGCCAGCTCTGCACAAACCCAACTCACAATGAGAGAAATAGTCCAGGAGGTTTGAAAACAGCATGTGACAATAAAATCTGAGGAAGAAAACTTTCTCAACCATGAAAGATATGCATTTGATATATCTTAACATTTTTTATCCAGAGCACATGAAAGAAATCATCATAATTTAATGATACAAAGACCTGGGATGTGTTAATATTTAGCTCAGTGGTTCTGAATTCTGGCTACACACTGAAATCGTTTGGGAAAATATTAATTCTGAATTCTGGCTACACACTGAAATCGTTTGGGAAAATATTAATCTCAGATTCTCAGGCCACACTTCATACCAATTAAATCAGAATTGCTGGGATTAAAATCCAGGCAGTAGTCATTTTTTAAGTTTTCCAGGTGACTCCAATGTGCAGCCAGTTCTGGAAATCATTGGTGTAGTGTAGTGTTTCCCAAATCTTTATATTATAGGAGTCACCTTGGGATCTTGTTAAAATACTGATTTTGATTCAGTAAGTTTTGTGTGAAACCTGAAATTCCCAGAAGATGGCGATGTTGCTGTTCACATACCACTGCTTAGCCTGGGTACCAGGCAATGTGGGTGGGCTTTCCTCTCCACTATAAACACAGAGCTCCTAAACTGCCAGGAGTCTTTCAACTTATTTGGTGATATTTATTGTTGCTTGATGGTGTGGAGGCTTTGGGATATTTGACACAAACCTCAGCCCATCGTCTGAGAGTCTTTAGCTTTGCTCCAAAACCCACTAAGATTCTCTGCTTAGATTATTTTTTTCTTTCAGGAAACCTGGGCAACAGATATTCAGATTTTCAGCAGGAAGGAGTTTATAAGCAACAAAGTGTATATAAATTAGTGGAAGCACAATGAGTTTGTGGGCAATACATTACCGACCTGATTATCGTATCACTAGTATAGTAGGTAAAATTAGGTCTGTGGATTTTGAGATGCTTTTCCACTGAGTCAGAAATAGAAATACAGAGAAGTTAAGAAACTTACCTAAAGTCACACAGTAAATAATTGGTGAAATCAGGATTTAAACCCAGGCAGTAGGTGTTTCTAAGCCTTTGCTTCTAACCACCATTTTATACAGCTTTGCAATAAACCTGATACTTAGGAACCAATTAATAGTTGAGAAAATTAGAGCCCTGAAAAGTAAGTGACTTATTCTATTATCAAAAAGGGGTCAATGGCCAGGGATGGGTTGAAACTCAGATTTATTTTCTTTCAGTTGTAAAGTCCAAGTTGTTCTCCATGTGGCTTCTGAAACCAAGGGAGAATCTTGTCAAATACCAGAAAATACTGACTTCTGAAGAGTCATGAAGACCTCCTTTGTATTCAATTTCCCTTCCATTTTCTTCTTCATATATGTTATGGGCTGTCCACACTGCAGTGTGGACACATCATAAAATTAATGAAATAATTATGGAAGGCAGAGAGTGCCCTCCTTCCTGCCGAGAATCTGAATATCGCTGAGGAGGAGACTAAGTACCCAAGAGGAAAGGGGGTGGACTCAGAAGATGCCTTAGTGAGATGGGCTGGCAACACTCTCCCCACAACAGGACAAAGGATTTTGAGGGGTAACCATCAACCTGCCATATTCCTAGCTTGCTTTTAAGATCAAGAAGTGGAGGTTTACTTCAAAGGTATCATTATTGCTCATGTTTGAGAGAGTGGTTGTTCAGAAAACGTCAAGTGGACCCCATGTCAGTGGACAGTAAAAGTGGGATTTTCTGTTATTTTTTTAAAAATTGTTCTAAGAAAGTACCTACAGGAGAAAACATAGATCTTGTCTCTTAAATTGTCACTATTCTATGAGTGGGTAGAAAAGGGATTCCCAGCCTTATTATCATTATTAGTAGTAGTAGTATTTCCAAATAGGCTCAGTAAAGCTTGTCATTCTAGCTTCAGTAATAATGAACCCAAACAAGAGTGGATGAACGTGTAGACTTTCCATGGCCTCTTCCCTCCTTCCAATTTGAGACCAATTTTTTGGCCATTGTGTGCCTGGATCAATAAGGAAAGAAAACATCTAAAGCAGACTGTTTCCCTCTTTAGGTCTGTACCATGTCCCAGAAAGCAGCAAGTTAGTAGGAGAGAGGAATATTGCTTTGCCAGCTATATACACTAAATTAGTCATCGTGTGTTTCTAAATTGAAGAAATTAAATGGTGCCATGGATATAATATGCAATATCTATATGCCTGCCAATGACCTCCTGGGAAGCTGCAGTAGGACTATTAAGCCCAATACCCAGCCATCAACTTTATTACAGCACCGTGTTTGGTTTTCTGGTAGATTTCAGTCTAGTCAAAGTTTAATAATAAAAATTCCTAGGTAATAGATTCTATTATCTATTCTATCCCCTATTTCATATTACATTTATTCAACAACTACTAAGTCTCTACTATCTGCCAGTGTTTCAAGCCTTATGAATATAGTGGTGAACCACTGCTTAGGTCTCTTTTTATAGACACCACATTTTAATAGGGGAGAAATAAACAATAAACAAGTAACCAAATAAATAAGAAGATGATTTTATATGCTGATAAACACCACAAAAAGTAAAAAAGCTTAAAGGGACAGAGAATATTAACTAGCAAGAACCAATTTCATCTAGGGTAGTCAGGGAAGGCGTCTCTTTAAGAGAAGACTGAATCATGAGAAGGAGTGACTCCATGAGGAACTGGAGAAGACTGTGTTAATAAAGGTGACAACAGAAACAATGACCCTGTGGCAGGTATGAGCTTACTGCGTTCCAGGGACATTAAGAAGGTCATATGGGGAGAGCACAGTAACCAGGAGGGAAAGTGGTGGGAGGTGAGATCAGAGGGGTGAGCGTGTGTCATTAATGTCAGTCTTTGTAATCCAGCGTAAGCAATTTTATTCTAATTGCAATGAGAAGTCAGTGGAGAATTTAAGCAGTATTATCCGATTTAACTTTTAAAATAATTTTGTAGCTTCTATGCAGGGAATAAGTGGTAAGGTAAAAACAGAAAGAATAATTAAAAGTCTTTTGTATTAGTCTGGTGAACTATGATGCTGTTTGGGACTAGAAGAATGAAGAAGGTGTTGGGAGATGGGCAGAACCAGGATGTATTTTGGAGGTAGATCTAACAGGACTCATTACTGGGTTATATGGGGACTGTTCCAGTTACCTCTTACTATATTAAACTACCCCCAGACTAAAGCCAGCAGGTTTTTTGGGTCAGGAATTCAGGAAGGTCTTAGCTGGGCAGTATATGTCTGATCAGTGTGGTTCCCTGCTGGAATGGCTGGTGCTGGAAGTTTCACTTCCAAAATTGCTTTTCCACTTCTCTCTTTTTTTCCACAATATGTTTCATCCATTGGAGCCTCTCTTCATGGCTTGGGCTTCTTACAGCATGGTGGTCCCATGGAAATCACACTTTTTACATAGCAGATGGTTTCCATGAGTGAATATTACAAGATAAAAGAAGTGCCTATCTCTTCCCATCTTTTACTGCCTGGGCCAGTAGGTTATTACATCTGTACTTTCTCTATCAGTTAGTCACAGAACTCTCCCAGACACAAGAGAAAGAGATGTAGACCTACACTTCTTGACGGGGAGAGGGTCAAAGAATTTGTGAACATTTTTAAAGTGGCACAGGCATGAACAGTAGAGAAAAATTCACCAAGTATCTTATAGATTATTGGTGAGCAATCTAAGACATGGTTGTGCCATTAACAGAGATTAGAAGGTAATTTAAATATGAATTGTTCTCATAGAAGAGATCATCTCATTACTTCAAAGAATAAATTCTATACAGATTTAAGTTTCTGTTGTAGCATAGACTAAGGGTACCAGGTCAAACAAAGTGTATCTATAATCAGATAGTACCAACGACTCTTCTCATGTTGTGATAACCCTTTTATATTCATCTGCTTTTTGTAGGCCTTTATTCCTATAATTCCCCTTTATTTATCTTGTACCATTGATTGTATTCTTTTACTGGGTAAGACTAATCAGCATACAGATATTCTAAAACGCTGCAATAGATTCCATCATTTTTCTTGAACACATATCCTGCCCCAGCTATACCCTACTTTTGTTTTTCTTTATAACTAAGAGCTCAAAGATCTTTATAGACACTCCTTCTACTCCTAACATTTCATCTCCTGCCATTGTCTCTTGATTCAATTCAATCAAGGTCCACCCATCATTGCACCAAAACTGATTTATTTTCAGATGTTACAAATAAGCTCTATATTACTAACTCCAAGGCTTAATTTTCAGTTCATATCTTATCCAGCCTAGCACAATATCTGACACAAGTTAGCATTCATCTTTCCTTCTTGAAACACCTTCTTCACTGGGCTCCCAGGACATCACATTCTATTATGCTCTTACCTCACTGGCTAATTGTCCTTCCTTAGTGTCCTTTGATTGATTTCTCCTCATTCTTCTAATTCCTAAACGCTAGAGAACCAAGACCACTGGACTTTGCTAAGAACTGTGATTTGTGACAATGCCATTGCTCTGACAGGTAATGGAATGTGAGCTTGTGTCTTCTTGTGTTTTAAAAATTTTCTGTTTTAATTTTGAATACAGTACATATTAGTAGATATTGCCCACCTTAAAAAAGACATTTGAAGTCTTCAGTACTTTTTTAAGAATGTAAAGGATTCCTGAAAATAAAAGCTGAAAACTGCTGCTGCACGTCTTCTCCTTCAGTCTCATGCCTTTCAATAACATTTCTTTGATTCCGACCTCTCATTTAAATCCCAAATTCACATATCCATTGTCTACTCAGCATCTTCATTTGGATTTTGTAAATATTTATTGAGATATAGTCCATAGCCATATAATACACCAATTTAAAGTATACAATTCAATGGGGTTTAGTATTCACAGAGTTGTTACCACCATCAAAACAATCAATTTTAGGAGATTTTCTGCCCCTAAAAGTACCTCATACCTGTAACTTCTGATCCCTCCACCCCAGTCTCTCCTTGACCCCAGCCCTAGAAAACCTCTAATCTACTTTCAGCCTCCATAGATTTTTCTACTCTAGATATTTCATGTAAAGGGAATTCTATAATGTGTCATCTTTTGTGACCGGCTTTTTCATTCATATAACATAAAAATTTCAAGGTTTATCCATGTTGTTGTTTGTATCAGTAATTCAGTCATTTTTGTTGACAAATAATGTTCCATTGTTTAAATATACCACATTTTACCTAACCTTTGTTATTTCTTTTCTTCTTGTCCTAGTTTGCTGCATATCCTTACAAAATTTCTGGAGATTTTAAGCGGACGATTATATATATAGTCATTTAAGTGTGTTTTGCTGGGGGTCCATGGAATGCCTCACACTAACACTTGGATTTTCATATGTATCTAGGCATCTGAAACATAACACATATCAAACTAAACTCGTATTTCCCCCCCAGTATCTTGCTTTTCTTTTCCCCTTCTCTATAGATGTTCATCCATTTACCCAGGTAAATTTACCCAGATTAGAGTAAAACTCTTTCAGTCATTCTCGACACCTGTTTTCTCTCATATCCCATATCTGTTCCATCAGAAAACTGTCAGTATGCAAAAGTGAAATGAGTTCAGGAAAACTACAAACAGGCTTGGATTTCTATAATATAATACTTAAAGTAGGCAGTTGTTAATGAGATATCTAGGAGCCAGACCATCAATATGTTAAATTACAATGGCATTTGGAAAATGAGAGTACATGGGGCACTTGAGCCAAGACCCATTGTCTCTCTACCCCTCTCTCTCAAAACGAAACAAAACAAAACAAAACAACTCCGCATTACGGAAGCTCTGTTCTAAGCAGATGCAGCCAAGAACACAGGGCTGCCTCTCCACATGGCTCCCAGTCTAGAACTGCTGTATCTCCCCAGGAAGGTGAGGTGCCAGCACTCTTCCTCCTAAGCTCTGTGTTGAGAAAACTCTATTTGAGGCAAGAGAAGCTGAGAGATTTAGAATTCCATCCAACCCCCACTCAAAGGTCAGAGGCTCTATATCGGGTGTGGCAGGCCAAGAAAACTGTGTCCCAATCCTAGAAACGACAGGGACGTGAAATGGTCACATATAAATGTAAAATACAACATCATAATCACTGCCTACATGCAGCAGGGATTGAAAGGATTTTATCCTCAGTGTAAGGGTGACTATTAGGTGACATTTTAGTAATCCAAAAAATATATAAAGTTCTAAGCTAACACAATGGAAGCTAAGCTAGGTGTGAAAAGAATGAGTGAGTTAAATTAATATATCTACAAGTAATGTCAGTGGAGGATGAGAGGTCAGTGATATGTTTCTTTTGATGGGTGTGAAAAAAATGTCAACTTTTATGATGAATATTCTAAATAAATGCTTTCTTAAACCATCTAAATTGGTTTGCAAGTTCTCTGATATCAGGACTAAGTCTCTGCACTCAGGACAGTGCCTGGATGCAGAGTGGATGAATAACAGATATTTGAAGAAGTGATTATCAGTTAACCTACCAAAGATATGTGTTATGTCTACTTTAAACCAAGGTTAAATTTTAGTGGTTTATTTGTGTAGACCTTGGTGCTTACAAAAAAAAGGTCATATATTTTTGAGAGACAGAGTAACGAACTGCCAATGCAAGTGGTTGAAAACGAACATTTGTTAAAATCCTAGTTCCTCCACTCTACCCATGTGTGTTTTTAGACATGTTACATAACTTCCTTGAGCCTTAGCTTCTTTAGTTAGAAAGAGAGAAAACAAGTCCCTCTTTCACACATTTGCTATAAGGATCAGAAGTAGCATGACAAATACTCAGCATATAGCAACCACCAATGAATGGTAGTTGATTCATTTCATAAATGTATATTGTGTGCCTTTCAAGTTCCAGATAGTTCTTGAAAGTATAGGAATAAATGAAATATGGGTCTTGCTCTCCATGAATGTACAGTCTAAAGGCAAGACCCCCACAGAGAGAGAGAGAGAGAGAGAGAGAGAGAGAGAGAGAGACACTAACATAAGGGCAAACAGGATGCTGTTTATCACTATTGTTATTATAGAGTTTGGCCCCTCTTTGGACCAGGCTTCTTTCTTCACCACGAACTCACTTAAACAAATTAGTCCATTTAATCCTGAAACCATGTGCAGAGGACCATGATATAATGAGCTAGATAGTGTGACTTGCTGTAATAGAAACATGATTAGAACAAAACTGTAGTGTCGGATGTCACACTGGCATTATTTTTATATTTGAAGGTCCCTCCACTAATAGTCCTATCAGGTCTCTCTTCTTCCTGCAGAAGGAATATTGTTTTGATTGAAGTGAAATGGATGAGATTTCTTACGTTTATCAGAATTCTGTGCTACTGTAGAGCTTGTTTTGAAAATAAGGATTTGTTTCAACACAATTGATATTAGAGGACAAATGTGAAGTCTGCATGTACTTGTGCATGAGTCCATCTACAGAAAACACTAGGTGAACACAGAAAACTGCACCCAACTGAACCCAGCCAAATAGGAATACACAAAACACACACATGCACACCCTCAAACAATTACCAGCTCCCTCAGCCATTTTGTGTGTTATGAGCCTCTCCCATCCTCATCTGCATCACAGAATTCCCTTAGATTCAGATAACACCCCTTCATGATCTACAACACTTCCAGAAGCAAACTTTAAGTCTCTGTCAGTATAAAATGGCATGTTTGGGGGTGGAGTCAAGATGGCGGACTAGGAGGACGCGGAAATCGCGTCTCCGCACAACTAGGGCACCTACGAGGCACCGGTGGGGGACCACGGACACCTGAGGGGACGGGAGGAACCCCCAGCGACCGGGTAGGATGTGGGGCTTGGGGGGAGTGAAGGGGAAGGAGAAGTGGAGGTGGGATGGGACTGGTGCCCCTGAGGGGCGGCTGGGGTAGGGGAAGGGATCCCACACACGGAGGGGGAAATTGGGGAACCATGGGAGGACAGAGGATCAAAAGGGAGTGTGGCCAGGTTTCCCCTGCCCGCTTGGAACCCCAGGAACCTGTTGAGATCCTGGGCTTGATCCTCTGCACACCTAGGCCAGCTCCAGCCGTGCGGGTCCTGAGGGAGTGGGAGGGAGGGAAGGGGGAGCAAATGTAAAGGCCGGGCTTCTGGGACCAGCACCCCTGAGGGGCGGCTGGGGGAGGGGAGGAGTTCCTACACCCAGCGGAACCCACCCATGGTTAGTGGTCCAGTGGCGATGGGGGAGACCCTGGGGGAGACAGTGGGGGAGGGGCAAAGGAATGGAAGGGAACCCGGCCAGTGCTTTCCCTGTCCGCTCAGGCACCGGGAAGCCTCTTGGGCTCCCAGGCCTAATCCTCTGCCTTTGGAACCTCCCTCCTGCCACACAGATCCCAAGCCCCGACCCTACACCCCCACCCAGGGCCCCGCCTCTACCCTCGGACACCCCCTCCAAGGAGCTGGGCCTAAACCCCACCCACACACCCTCACTCAGGGCCCTACCTCCGAACTCCCGGAACTCCACACTCCACAGGCCCTCCTTTCCACCTGCTGCCTCTCCCCTTCCCTGCAGACCCTAAGCAGAGGCCCCGTCCCACGCTCAAACGTCACCCCGCACCCACATAGGTCCCGCCCCACCCAAAACTCCACCCTGTAAGTTCCATCACCTGCCTAAACTCTGCCTCCATAGCCAAGGCTTTTATTTATTTATTTTCTTTTTTCCTCTTTTAGACTGGGGTTCTGTTTTACCTTGTTGATTCATTGTTGTTGATTTTTTTATATTTTTATTTTTCCTAATAAGTCTTTTATTTTTCTAATTTTATTTTATTCTTTACACTTTGTTAGTGATCTCTCCTTTTGGCTTGTTCTCCCCCTCCTTTCCTTTTTTTTTTTGGGGTTTCTAAATGATTTCAAAAGTATTTTGAGTCTTTTACATAACGAAAATACAAGAAAAACATGGCAGATCCATAAAATATATGGAGGATAAAACTGTCCATAATTTTAAAAATTTTACAGTCCATATAAGTCATAAAATTCTCAAAAACATGAACCTCAATTATAATAAATATATGGCCTACTAGAAACGAAATTACTGTTACTAAAACAACTGATAAACTGCAAACGTATTTTAAACAAACATCTTATTCATTTTAATGGCAAACATACTGAGTAAGTTTTAACTTGATGTCCTCTACGGATTGCAGATAATTCGAATAAATACTTTCAAATTTGAAAAGTAGCTTTTGGTAGGAATTTGAACAGTCCTCCAGATTGGCCATGATTGCAGCCCAGCCTTTGTGTTGAAGATGTTCATCATGGACCAGACCTTCACAGAAAGAGCAAAGTTTCTTGGCAACTTCATACATTTCCACTGCATGTTGTGTCCTTGAAGCAACAGTGTGAAAAACTGCAGGCATCATAAGGGACTCTTCAACTTTTATTTCCATGTCATTTTCTGTTGAAAAGGTAGTTTTAGGAATAGCAGGTAGACGTTCAGATAAGATCATTTCCTTGTTAAAAAGAAAAATCGGATTTGTGTCCGTCCCGGCGCTGTAGGTGCACACTCTCCGGTCTGCAGCCATGCACTCTCCCCCGTTGACCACCAACACCTGGTGCTGAATAGCGATCTTGTATTTGCTGTGGATGGCATGCTTCAGGTCAGCCACAGTTTGCACTGTAAGTTCAGTGTCAAGTGTCAGGGTGGTTCCAGTGTTCACCAGAAATACATACAACTTCATGATGATTTCTCTGGATTCTGTGAGCTTATACCTCACTCTGATACGATTACGGCAGTTACTGTGAAAGGGATTACCACTTTTCTTAAAAAGCAGATTAAAAGTGGCTTATGTTTGCTTTGCTTGATATTGGCAACTGAATGGCGTTACTGGTTAAACTCGGTGAACGGGCAGCGCCTCCTCCTCCGCCGGCGGCGGCAGCAGCAGGGCCCGCGGCTCCCGGCACCATCTTCCGCCGTCGCCTTGTCCTCGGCGGCTGCGAGGACCGTCCATTGGCGCCGCCAACCGACACAACCGCCGCGACCGGGGCCGCCGCCTCTGGGCGGCGGGGACGGGCAGGCCCCTCGGCTCCGGGTCGGGGGCCGGGGGAGGGCGGGCCGCGGCCGGTCAGAGTCGAGGGGCCGGGCGACGGGGAGCCGAGGCAGCGCCGGGCTGTGCAGGGCTGCGGACACCCCCTCCTTTTCTTTTTCTGTTGTGGTTTTATTTTACCTTGTTGCAGTTGTTTCAATTATAGTTTTATATTTCCTAATATATTTTTTATCTTTCTAATTTTATTTTGTTTTTTATTGTTTGATATTGTACTCCTTTTTTTCTTTCCTTCTTCCTTTTTTTTTTTTTTAACCGTGCCACAAAGCTTGCGGGATCTTGGTTCCCAGGCCAGAGGTTGGGCCCGAGCTTCGGTGGTGGGAGCTCTGAGTCCAAACCGCCGGACTAACAGAGAAACTCAGACCCCAGGGAATATCAGTTGGAGTGAGGCCTCAGCACCAAGACCCAGCTCTATCCAACTGCCTGCAAACTCCACTGCCAGACATCTCAGGCCAAACAACCACTAAGACAGGAGTACAGCACCACCTATCCAAAAAAAAAAAAAAAATGAAACAACAAAAGAATTTGTTACAGATGAAGGAGCAAGGTAAAAACCTACAAGACCAAATAAATGAAGATGAAATAGGCAACCTACCTGAAAAAGAATTCAGAGTAGTGATAGTAAAGATGATACAAAATCTCGGAAACAGAATGGAGAAAATACAAGAAACATTTAACAAAGATCTAGAAGAACCAAAGAGCAAACAAACAGTGACTTACTATTACCAAATCATATGTCATTCATCTTTTGGAGATTCAAAGAAAGTCCTCTTACAAGCAGTTCACAATCTAATGTAGGAATTGGAAGATAATAAATTACATTAGAGTAAAAGAGAAATATGAAAGAGTAGTTACAGGGATATTGAAGAAGAGCATGTGGCTTTATCTTTGATGGGAATTTTGCATTAAAGGCTTACCAGAGAAGTTAACAATTAAGCTCCACATTGAAGCTTAAGAAGCACTAGTTGGCAAGAACTGTACTGATCAAATGAACAGTTATGCAAAGATTTTGAGTTATAAAGAACATTGGGGAAATGTAAACAGGTAGCTAAACCTAGAGCACGGAACTTTTGTGGGGAAATAGCAAGGGATGTAAGACAAAATTTGTATTCATATCTAAGGAACGTTGGTCTGTTCTATAGGCAATAAGATATAATTTCAAAACTGTTAAAGGGATGAATGCCATGACTGAATTTTACATTTTAATGAGAGTGTATTGACAGACTGTGGAAGAACAGTTGGTGGATCGCTCATGTTAATGACCCTTCTAGGATGCTGGCTAGGAAGGAAGGAAAGAGCTTTCAAAAAAATAAGAAGAATGGGTAAACTTCTCACTCCATTCAGCAGTCAATGACTGCATTATTTCTTTGTCTGGTTTTCTACCATCCTCTCCTATCGATTGTCAGGCAACTATTTTTGTAGTTAACTAATTCATACCCAATTTTGGACAGAAGGGATAAAGTACATTTTAATAATTCAAGTTTAAGCTAGTTTAATGTGGCAGTAATCCAAGTGTGAGGTAATGGGGGGCCTGAACTAAGTTAATAATGAAAGAAAGGAAAGGGGATAACAGATGCTGGACACATATTGGAGATGCCACGGACAAGATTTGGCTGTTCATTGAATATGAAAGACAAAGGAGAAGGAGTCACTGATTTATGGAAGGCTGTTTTGACTGGGTTCCGAGATAACATGAGGGATAGGGAAGTCAGAAGGAGGAGCTGCTTTAAGTGTCTAGTCTGTGACTTTGATTCTGTACGTAATGTATCAATGTGTCAGCAGACTAGGAGATTACAAGTCAAGTTTTGAATGAGTAGCCCTGATGTTCCATGAGTCTCTGATGAGTAGTTATCAAAGACATAATTAAATGTAAGTAGTATAATTCATTTGAGAAGCAATTCCAGGGAATGAGAGTAGGGAAGTAGAAAAGTAAGACAGGGAGTGGAAGAAGTTAATAGAGTAATAAAGTCATCAATGTAGGTATCTGTAGCTTAGTCCTGCTTGGAATCCCAGGTGATTTGGAAATGGCATAGCACACATGCCTCAGATTTATCCCACCCCAAAGGTGAAGGACCTGGGGTATTTATCTACTAAGACCCCTTAATCGTTGTTTGAGGGATGTTCCCAGGGATGCTAATTCCCTAGAACTCCTAGCCTGCCTTTCACATGAACAGAATAGACACAGATGATGAGAAAAACCCTTTAGGCAGAGACACACAGATGCTAACAGCAAAATTCAGGAAGGCATGTACTAAAATTGCAAAGGCAGGGTACCGCTACAGCAATCTTTAGAGGTTATGTGTTCTAAGAATGCCAAATTCAAATATTATAACATTATTTGCAAACACGATTAATACTTAAGTGAAATTATGTGTCTTTTAAGACATGATAAAGGCACATTTTCATGCTAACACACTGACATCAGCTCTGTTGCTGGCATGCAGGCATGATAATAGTCACTGGAAATAGAATAAGGAAAACAACATGCTATGAGACATCATAGAAACCAGAGGAACACTTATATATGGTTAGAGAAAAAGTCAGTGTTTTCATCATGTACCTTATAACTTAGAGTGTGCATTCTGAATGTGTTTATGTGTATGAATGGTATATGTTTATGATGTTCAAGTTACTGCTAAAGTAATTGTACCTCATGGTTTCCACCTGTATCAGAAATTTCCTTTTTTTCTTCACTGGTAAACCCTCCTAAAGACATATTTTTCTCAGACATTCAGCTGGACTGTGTACTACTTATTAAAACTCTGTTATGATTCTTTTCCATATCCTTATTAAATGACTGTATTTCACCTTCTGTCCAAATGTATGTAAAACCATTATTACAAATCAACTTGTTTCTTTACTGATGATAAAGGATTCTCTCAAAATAAGTTTATCGTCTAAATGATTTATCTAGGGCTTTTCACTTGTGCCATGAAGCAAAGCATTGAAAGAAATACAAATTGAAATAAGATAAAGAAATTTGTGCTTGTCCTGCTTGGATAACAAACTCTAGTAATATAATACAAAATTTCAAAAGAAATAGCCTCAAAACTGGAAAACTGGATAAGATAGTTAAGAAAAAAACGGTGTGATAAAATATTAGCCATCACAGTACTACTTACAGAGATATTCTCTCCATGCATTAATATCGGCGGGTGTATTTGAGTGATAAGTGTTTAGATATCTAGAACAAAAAGTCTATTTTTCTCAAGAACAATACGTTTTCTTTTTTCTATTAAAGTGATCATTAAATGTATAGTTAAATTGTAATATCATCTTCAGAAATTGAAAGTTTTTTTACATACACGTCTACACAAATCAAAAATTATCATATAGAATGTCTGAAAGTTCAAGAAGTATGATCATTGATACTCTGAAGATCAAAAACATTTTACTAACATAGAACATGAGTCAGAGTAATGGATCCTTGACCTTGACCTTGAGAATGAGAAATGAGTTCTGTTACATAGAGTAACATCTCAATCACCACTCAACAACTCTAATGATTTTACCTTTCTCTGGGCACAAAAGAAATATGTCTTACATATTGAACCATGCTAATTCCAGTTTGAGAATAAGTTGATGACATGTTAGGTCATTTTGCTTTCCAAATACTCCAAGTAGGTTTAGGTCCTATGGTTTGACATTTTGCACCAAAAGATTGGGAAACACCTCTTGTCTATGCAGCGTGCACCTATTCCTATGCCCAGAGATGGCCAGAAGCAGGAAGATAGAGTAAGAAATTAGTAAGAAGTCTGTTTTCCCTGAATTCCCAATTCTGTGCCTCTTCCACTCCATTTTGTATTATTGTATAATTTTTCCCAATATAAGCATAATATGTGCTGATTGTATAAAATTTTTTAAATACAAAAATATATCATGAAAAAGCAATCAAAATTAACCCATAAGCCAGACATCCCCACAATCACTGTTAATATTTTAGGATATACCTTCACATTGTATTTTTCCTGCACAATTATGTGATTAGAAATATATCTTAGTGCACCTAACTATTGCTTTTATTGGATTACTTCCACAGGATAAAGTCTCAGAAAAACGATTATCTGTTGAAAGGGTATGAATAAGGAGTGACATTTTAGTGGTAGATTTTGCCTATTGGCAAATACGTGGCTGCCTCCTTCACCAAAGCAAATGATCCAGTCCTATTTATATGAATAATATTCTAAAGCTCCATTTCATGAACCCATCCTACTGCCCATTTTATTTTACTCTTTTTATGAGTAATTTAATAATTTTTTATCATGAATTTTATACTCAATTATTTCAATTTTCTTATTTGTCTGATTGTTGCATGGGAGTTATGACTCAGGAGCTTAAAGTTTGGCTGAAAGAACAAATTTCAGTTAACACAGATTAGAATTTATTGACCTTGGTTTTTCATGACAGACAAATTAGTTAATGACTAAAATGTGCTTTTGACGTATAGAGAAATCTTCCTAGAGTATAGACATAAATACGCCAACAATGACTTACGATTATCTTCAAAGCTAAGTCCAATCCTTTTTATCTTAGCCTTCATGGTCCTACTCAATGTGGCCCTTATTTCCGTTTCTAAATTTGTCCTTAGGATTTTTCATCATGTTATAATATATGACATTTTTGAGAGAATATGGGCTTTATAATTAGCTTTGATTTCAACTTCTCACCAGAATACATGTTTTCTCTGTCATCTTGTCAATTATTTATTTTTGTCAAAACTCTAATAATACCCACTTCACTGAGTTCTTGTAATGATTAAATAAAATGTACAGCCAGGTGACTAGCACTAAAGAACACACTCAAGAATGTTATGCTCCTTCTCTTTTCTTTGGTAAGACTTATACTCCAGCCAAATTGAAATTATATTGCTTCCGTGCTCTTCTACCCACTTCCTCCCCCACAGAATTTGTTCATGTAGTTCTCTCTGCTTTGGGGGATACTGTACCTATTTTCACAGTTGAGAACTTCCTGTCTTAGAGATCCAAAGCAAAACGTCTTCATGAGGTATTTGCTCACCTTGCCCATATATATAAAATTTTTACATATATGTATAATTTTTCTGAAATTCCATCACAGTGCTTTATCTGTACTTCTGTTGTGGCCATTATTACTTTTTTCCTTCTATTATAATTATGCATATACATAGAAAGACAAGCTATCAATTATTTAAAAGCATGAGTTTTAGAGTATGAGGGGTATGGCCTTTATTCCATTCTGTTAACTTCTTGTGTGTGTGTGAAGTGAGTTTTCAACCTCACTGTGCCTCAGTTATCTCTTCTTTAAGATAGTACCCATTTGTGAGGTTTGTGTGAGTATAGAGCTTGACACAATGGATCTAAATAGTGATGATGATGGTTATGAGCTTTGAGAGGGCAAGTCCAGTTTTATGAGACTTGGGAACCTCTGCAGAAGTGAATAACATGTATGTATTGAACAGTAATAGGAACCAAGTGGCATGATGTTGTGTCCTGCTGCCATATGCTCCGCTGTGTTCTCTCTGATACTTGTAACATCATGGGCTATCTCACTGTTTATCTCTTAGTGCCTTTGACATGTCTTCTTTGCCAAGATGTTGGGAGTTGTTACAAATGCCCTGTAGCTGTTTGAAAAAATAATTATCATAGTGTTGTCATACCATGCATGTATGTTTACTTGAAAACTTAATACCCATTGCCTTAAAATGTAACATGCTACATCACTCTCTTTTAATTTGCATAAGTAAATGCATCTATTGACATTTTTGTTCTTGATAATCCCTAGTTCTTACTTGCCTTAAAACTAGCAGATACAAACCTATAGCCAAGGATAGATAGATCTTAAAATGTTATGTAAGTGACGTCCCTGGCAAGTATTAAGAAGAGGAAAATGTGCACATTCCACTTCCATTGTGAAGTGTAAGAAAGAGAAGAGAGACAAATACAGAACAAGGTGGTGTGACACCAGGATTCAGACTTTCTTTTTCTCTGACAGGAACCTAAGTTGGAGGGTAGTATAAATATCTGTAGTGGTATGGAGAGTGTGAGAATATTTGTGCTATTGGTGTACATACACAGGCATCAACTGAGGATTCTAGGGGCCTCTAGGAAAATCCATGCTTTAATTTTGTGCCTACATATATGATACAAAGATGAAAAGGGGGTAGGCATATAGATGGACCAGGAAGTGGTCCAAGAATTCTGTGATCTGTGAATGGTATGCAATGGATTTAGAACTTTCTGCATGCCCTGCTGAAGTGACATGGAGATTTTGGAAGGTGCATTGAACCGCAAATGCCTAAGAGGTCATAGTATGCCTAATTTTAAAATTCCCTTCTATTCACTAATTACTAGGGAAATAATACTTACCTTAAGTAAAATATTTAGTAACCAAAGCATCTGTGTATATTGTTCTTGCTTTAGTTCTGTTCAGTGTTTCTCAAACTTAAGTGTGCTTAAGAATTATTATATAGGTTTATAAAATAAAAACTACAAACAGAAATGTAAAGGTGCTTTCAAGGTCAGGTTGGCCCGTATATGGTTTGTTTATTTTATAGTGACTACAGGAAGTATGTCCATTTAGCATTCTGCTGATGAACAATTTAAAGCAGTAGCTTGAAACCACAATTCCCTTGTAGTTTGATGATTTTCTTTAGTGTTACATTTGGGTTCCTTTCTCTTTGCTTTTTTGTGTATTGTAGGTTTTTGGTTTGTGATTACCATTTTATATGTATATGCGTGTGGGTATATATGTATATATATATAAAAATATAAAAGATCTATCTATCTATATATAGAGATATATATAGCTGTATCTTTTAAACTGATAGTCATTTAAGTTCAAACACATTCTAAATGCTCTACATTTTTACTCCTCCCCCATGATTTTTGTTTTTGACATATGTAACATATTTTTGTGCGCCCCTTAACTACTGTCTAGAGCCAGAGCCCAACATGGGCCAGGGTTTCTCCTGGCATGTGCTGAGGGCCTTTATCTTGGTGAGAGTGCTGGAGCCAGAAGGGCTAGAGCTGGAGCCTAGCTCTAGCCAGGTGTATTGTAGCTTCTCTTGGGGCATGCTGAGGGTTGCTGCCTTGGCAGAGGGCTTAGAGCTGGAGCTGGGTTTGGGCTGGTGAGTATGCTGGGGCAGCCTTGGCAAGCCAGCTTGAGTTTCAGGCGCTTTTCTGTCTGCTGCTTCTGTGCCAGCATTCAGAGCAAGTAAGTTCATACTCACCTTTAAGAGGGGAGTCTTGGTTTCTTATAGCCCTCTGACTCTCCTGGTCATAGGCTCCACTGGTTTTCAAAACCAGTTAAGTGGCTCATTTTACAGGTGCCAGTCCCCAGGGCTGGGGTGCTCAAACTGGGGCTCAAATCCCTCACTCTTTAGGGAGGATCTCGTAGTTTTTGATATGCCCTTCCTCTTTTGGGTTGCCCACTGCGGGTGTGGGTTCTGATTGCTTTCTCCCCCACCTACTCATCTCAGTGTGGTTTTCTCTTTGTATCCTTAATTGTAGAAGAACTGTTCTGCTAGTCTTCAGGACATTCCCAGGAAGAGTTGTTCTATATGTAGCTGTAGTTTTGGTGTGTGTGTGGGAGGAGGTGAGTTCAGGGTCTTCCTACTCTGCCATCTTGATCCCACCTCCTTGAAAATGCCTTTTAATATATCTCTGGGTTTTGTTCTTACAGATGCTATTGTTTGGAAATAATCCAGTCTGAGAAAACAGAGCATAATGGACCCTTTGAACCAAATTCCTCTCTCTTTTTACCCTCACCCATGCTTTCATCTTCTGTGTTCCTCATGGGATTGTTTCTCCTCCTGTTCTCACACTACAAAGCTGACACTATATGCATCTGTTTTTCTCAGCTTGGAAATTCTCGTGTGATAAGCACAGTCCAGTGCTAACTGGAAAGAGGGGTGGTAGAAAAAACAAACACAGTGCTGCCACTGCTCTTCATTGCCTAAATATGTTTGTTTGTTTGTTTTTTAATAAGGAAAAGAAAATGAATTTGTTTAATATTCTCTGTAATAGAGTGGTGGTGGGTAGCAAGATTATTTTTTTCTCTTGTAGTGGTAACTGATCCTATGTGCTCTGATTTATATATAAGAATGTTCTTGATACCTAAGGAAAACAAACTGCCATTACATGAATGGGTTTATTAAAACCTTACTGCCTTGGGCAAGTTAGCACTTTCTTTTTAAGTCCCTGAATGTAAACATCTCTAAAATAAGAAATGAGAAATTGTCTGCATGAGATGCCAAGGCTGCTCCTGACCCTAGATTAATTGACCCGACCTTTAATGCTTTGAGGGAGTGACTAATAAGCAACATGTTTAAGTCATTGAAATTCAAAACATTTCTCTTTTACCATCCAAAAAGGAGAAAAAAATTAATATGCTGTTAGGGTAGAGTCCTTCCAGTCACTGACACAAGTTGGATTCCTCCTTAAACCTGAGATTAGTTTTACTGTGAGATTTGAAGGTTTTACTGTGAGATTTGAAGGTTTTACTGAGGTTGGATATTAGGAGACGAGAAGGGGTCAGTCATTCTTACTGTTGTTGTGTTAAGTGACAGAAAATCATCCCATAGGTAAGAAGCTGTAGATGCTTCTATTATATTTCACTGCAGTGAGTAATTATCATTGGTGACTGATAACAAGGGCACTGATTTGGCAAGCACTCCTATTTCCAAAACCAATAGAGCCTTAATAATTAAAAAAGATTTGTATAATTTACATGTGAACAAAGGAACCAAGATTTTACTGTGAAAAATATTTTAAGCTTCCAAGTCACATAAATGTGGGTTTGCTCTGAGTCCTTGAGACCAGGAACTGGAAGCTGGAACACTTAAAGATCATCTAGAATTCCTAATTATTATTCATGAATCTTTTCTAGGACTACTCCAATTAATGATCACTTAAAATATATTTGGGCATCTCTAGAGGTGTAGGGAGCCACAAGAGAGATAGCTCATTCCATATTGGGTAACTCAAAATTATGTTGGTCCAAATATTTACAAGGAGTTGGGTATCCCCTTTTCTACCTTGCTGATATCTATGAGCATTATTTAAGTTTGCTTTATATGGGATGTGTTTTAGTAGTGAGTATGGCTGTTAATATCAGAAGTAACCAGTGAGTGTCACTGTTCTAACACAGATATTTATGGGTTTGTTGTCATGTAATGATCAACATCCTTGCAGAAGCCATTAAAAAGTTGTAATTATGCAGAACACAAGTAGTTGGCTGGATGAATCAAGGGTTCTCTTATTCCACCCACATCAGCTACTGTAGAAATGTTGGACATTTACTGGTACCTTTTTCTTCTTCACGAGTCTACTTCAGTTTTGCAAGAAGATAATTTATTTGCTTTCCCTTCAAAATAAAAAACTAGTCGTTTTCCCTAAAATGCTGTTTGTACAACTCAGTTGTTTATGGTCTGTAAACAACTTTCTCATGACTACTGGTAAATCTTATTTCTGACATTTATCCAATGGATTATTGATATAAAGGGAACAATAAAATTCTGAGCATACATTTATAGCAGGTTGCCCGCTAGTCATTCCCTGTATTTTATTTCTTTTAACTTCACAGTGATGCAGTGAGGGAGTCATTGTTCATGCCATTGTATAGATTAGAGAAAAGACCCCGGGAGGTGTTAAATAACTTGACTCAGGGTGACATAGTCAATAAGTAACACATCTGACATTAGAAGCCAAGACTGACTCCATAACCCCATTCTTTCCACTATACCCTTTTGCCCTCAGACTCTACATACAAAAATGGGAAGCTTAGAAACTAGTATCGCAATCCTTGAATATGTTGGGATTTTGATGGACTCCATAGATTACACCTCTCTCTTCCCTGCCTGAATTTTAAACCAGTTGATAAATAGAGCACTAGAGACTGACAGATGGCTATCAAAAGGTCAGCTGTATAACTGATGACAGCTAGGAGAATGGGACTTTGATGTGAGCAAATGAGCTTGCCCAATTTCCTCTTCTTCTGAACTTGAGACCTTCCCACCAGGTAACTGACACAACTGGGAAACCTCAGGCAACCTCCACAGTGTCAGACCCCATATTATGTGGCAGAAGAGAGGGGAACAGACCAAAATAGAGGATAAAAAATTGCTGAACCAAGCATTCCTAGCTCTTTTTTCCCCAAACTTGCAAATCATATAAGCCAGATAAACTAGATATTTTCCCCTGGGGAAAAGAGGCCAGGGGTGTATTCTATTGAAGTCCTCCACTTAGGACTTTTGTATATACAAGTTTATAATTCATATATTTTTAACAAATACAGAAAACAATGAAAAGGAGTACTTAGCCTCCCCTTTCCATGAATCCAGGATTTTTTTCTTTAAACAGTTCACATTTATTATTGACAACAATAAAAATAAATATTGTATTGTATTATATACTGTATATATATTGCATTGTATTACCAAGAATGAGGTAATAGGTTTATAAAACGTTTATAGAATTTGATATGCAAAATATGAAATTAGGAAAGGAAGTGAATTAAGACACTAGTAATAGAAGGGGAAACCAAAATTATTAGGGCTGAAAAAAGATGAAATGACAGCAGCATTTTTAAAAGAGTGTAAGGTACTGAAAGTAGAGAGACATTACAAATGGCGTGGTCAAATTATATATGCCCTGTAGTTCCATTGCAAGGATAATCAGGTGATGTATTAGTCATGAATAAACTCTGTAAGCATTTGTGCAGTGATGTGCCTTGAACTCTTAAAGATGCATTCACAAAGGGATGCGGAAAAACTGTCCTCTGAAACAGACGTGTTTTCATATCTGTAATGCCAAGAAAGATGATTTCAGGCCTGTTGTCATATATTAATTATAAAAATTTGAGAGTTTACTCTGAAGTGGAAGTTCATTGAATGCAGGATTTTAAGCAAAGGGGTCATATTAGCTGGATTTCATTTTAAACTCATCTGCCTCATGTCTACTCACTCTCAATCCCAAACCTACCCCCATGCTCAGCAACTGTGATAGTAGAGAGACCAATTAGGAGACTTGCAGCAGTGGAGATGGTGAGAAGTCATAGTTAGATTCTGGATATATTTTGAAAGTGGACTGAATGTGGGTTATGAGAAAAAGGAATCAAGATTTTGGTCTCCAAGGTTTTCCCCATCAACTGATATGGGAAAACTATGAGTGAATTTGGTGTGGGAGCAAATGTCAGGATGTTCATTTGGGAATGTTGTGTTTGGACATGATTCTTTCAGATCAAGTGGAAATGTAAAGAACACAGATATGTGGTATAAATGCCTGGAGTCAGAGATATCTGGACTGGAGATGTGCTTTTAGGAGATATCAGCATTTAGATAATGTTTAAAACCATGAGACATTATGAGATCACCAAGGGTAGGGAATAAAGATAAAAAAGAGAAGGATCCAAAGACTGAGCTTTGTGCCTTTCCAAAGTTGATAGGTCAAGAGATGAGAGTAATGCACAAAGGAGACTGAGAAGAAGCATCTAGTGAGGTTGGGGAAAAGCCACGGAAGAGTTGTGTCCTGGAGGCCAAGTGGGGAAAGTATATCAAGGAGGAAAGCACAAGGAATTGTGTCAAATGTCCCTAATATACCAAATAAGATGAAGACGAAGAATTGACCGTTGACTTTGGCAATGAAGAGCCATTGGTGACTCTGGCAGTCTTCCTGGAGCTATGGTACAACAACAGTGACAAAAACCTACTGTGGAAGGTTTAAGAAGAGGAGTTATAAATAATGACTACTGACCCTACTTTTGTGGAATTTTGGAGCAAAAGGGAGCAAATAAATTGGGAAGAAACCACCAGGAAAACTGGAGTCAAAAGAAGTTGCTTTTTTTTTTCTTTCTAATTTTTAGTAATTAAAACAGCATACTTGTATGGTGATGGGGAGTTATCAACTATGGATAGGGTGGGGTGGGGAGAGAGGCTGGATTTGACTCTGTAAGGAGAGAGCATGGGAAAATTATTGGTCTGAAGTAGGTGAGAGCGATGGAAACTACTGCGTAAGTAGAGGAGATGGATGGACTTAGTTGGGAGTGCAGTTAGTTTATCTTGAGTATCAGGCAGGAAGTCAGAATACATGGGTACAGATGCCAGTGGGTGGGTGGGAGCTGTGGAAGTTTTCTTCAGATTGCTTCAGTCTTCTCAGTGAAACAGGAAGCAAAATCATCAGCTGAGAGTGAGGATTGGGGAGGAGGTGTTGGAAGACAGAATTTGCAGTGAGGGAATAAAATACGAAATATTCTTCTAGGAGAGTGGCAAAATAAGATGACCAGGGAAATATATTTTGGCTGCTCGTAGCATTAAGGACCCATTCGAGGTTATTGTTATAAATTTTAGGGGGATCAGCCTACATGTTGACACATTTTTTCCTCCAGTTGTGGTTTAACTGCCCAGGTATATTCATTGAGTTGGTGTGATGTGCACGTGCACACAGACAAACACACACATGACTTATATTTAAAAAAAATTGTTTTGTGTCTCCCCTGTTCTATTCAAAAGAATATTTTTAATAATATTCATGGTCATGTTACAGCTCTATCTGAGATGGTATTTTTAAAAATAATAATACAAAGGCTTGATACCATGTCTCTAAAACAGTTGCTAATATTTTTCTTCCTTTTGTCTTTTTCCCTCTAGACATTGAACCTGATTTTAAAACCAAACAAAAATACAAACAAAAAGCACTACACCCCAACTAACATAACGAAGTATGTAAGAATTGAAAATTATTTTTAGAGATCAATTCCATTCCCCTCATTACAGATGGGGAAACTGAAGCCCATGGGAGAGGGATTGGCCCATAATACACAAGATTCCATATAATTCTACCCATAGAATTTCCCAAACTACCTTATTTGTTTTCTTTAGAGCCATGTCACAGATCAGATTCTGCCTTATGTTATGATATGGCCAAGGGATATTACTGGTTCAGATTTTGGCAGTCATGTTGGAACAAACTTCTAGACGCTTTCATTATAGATCTTCTTCTGCAGAACAGGTGTGTAGGAAAAGGTCTGTGTTAATTCCCGGCAGATGCTCAACCTTTCTTCTCCTACATATGCAACAGCTCAGCTGAAGCAAAAGTAACCTATCCCTGAATAATATCCCTCACATTATTTTTAGGAAAATGGCGTTACTGTTGCCTGGTTACGTCTTTATTTTCTTAATTGCCTCTTTATAATGTGAGTTTCATAAGCTATAGCCTCATGGAAAATCCAGAATTGCAGATGATTACCATTGTCATTAACTTTCTAATTTCCACTTGGAATTAAAAGTCTAGATACCTGGATTCTTGTCCTGTTTCTACCATAGATTTGTAACCTTGGTTAAGTAACTGAACTTTCTGGGCCACTAATTTTTTAACCTATTAAATGAATAAAATGGACTTGATCAGTGGTTACAGTATTTTTAAAGTAGCAGCATCCAGGTTGTGTGAGAAATGAAAATGAAGTTTTTGTTTGTTTGTTTTTGTTTCTTAATTTAAATCAGAGCTACGATGGCCCAGTTGACCACTGTTTCAGCACCTTCCAACCTTCCCAGGTTTCCTTAGGACAGCTTCACAGAACCCAGGTTCTCCAAGGATCACAATTTAAAACTGCTAGAGGGTCTAATATCACTTCTGGTTCTATCATTTTATAAATATATGATGTTATGCTATGTGTGTGTGTGTGTGTGTGTGTGTGTGATGAAAATGTTCAGGCAAAAGATGCATCTGTAGTTTGCAAAGACCCTTAAATACCTTAGACCATAGACCATAAACTTTTATTTTTCCCCTCATTGATGTAGCTTCAAAGGAAAAGAAGTAGGCTCAAAGTGAGATTGATGGAGACCTTTGCTTTCTCATCCCATTTTTAAGTTCCATAATGTAGATAAACTTATATCTGTTAGAAGAAGGTTCATGGTTAAGAGTGGTAGAGAGTGAGTAATGCCACAGATTGCAAAGTGGGGAGAAACTGGTGATTCAGCCCTGCTAAGCTCCAGGTACTGGGCAGAAGCTATGAAGGCATCTGCCAAGATCCAGCCAGTCTGCCAGTTATCATGTGGTATCTGTCTCACATGATTCTTTACATGTAAACTGAATTTTACCCTGATCTTTGGAGAAGTGAGGAGAAAGGTTCCTTTGTATAGAAGTGGTTAAGGCTTAAGAGTTCATTTTCAAAAACCAACAAAAGTCAGAATACCTCTGATTATTCTAATGAATAATCTAAGAGCCTTAAACAAATACTAGTTTCAAAATTCTTTTTATGTTTATATCACTGTAGAAGCAGTATAGATAACAAATTACAATCGCTGGAATGTATATAGTTCAGAGAAGAAAATAAAAGTCTAAAATATTACTACTTGAAGATTAGCAATTTTAATATTCTGTAATATTTTACTTTCAGCTTTTGTGTAGAAATATACATGCATTAATGAAATGATAATGATACCATGCAAAAAAAGTGTTACCACCAGCAATATATAAAAGTTCTTTGTGATAAGATTCTCACAAATATTAAATATTATCAGTTTTAGCTTTTATAATATGGTACCCTATTCTTGTTTTTATTTCTTTGATTTCTGGTGAGAATTAATATTTTTAGTATTTACATAATTTTTAATATTTTAAATGTGCTTTTAGAATAGAGCAAGCTTTCTCCTTAGGCTTTTATAGTGACTTAAATTGACCACTTTTAAAATAGTATGCTTAAGTACGTGCAGCAGTGGCCAATGTAGGTTAACCTGTATATAATACTTCAGTGTTGAGGATTCATATGTTATATAACTAGTCACCAATGAGGAGCAATAATGCAGCATTACCTTTTTAATCCATTAAATTCATGTTAAATTATTGTGCTATTTGAAATTAATTTTCTCAAATTACAAACATTATATATAATATATAACTATTTATAATATACTTATTTATTTAATAACATGTAAATCCCACCATGACCTCCCAAAGCCACTCACCACAGGTGACCACTATAACAACTTAACATATTATCCTTCCTTAGTCTTTCCAACTTATATAATACAGATACATTCATAAAATAGGGGGATTACAACTAAGGAGGTCATAACATAATAGTTTTTGAAACTTGTTCTGTTCCTTAAGAATATATAATAATATCTTTCCACATCAGTACATGTAGATCCACCTCATTCACTTTAATGGCTTCTTTATAGGATTGTAAAATTTTGAAAAGTTTTTTTAGGACTTGTTTTCAATTGTTCGGTGTTAGACATAGTATGGTAATAAATATCACTGTGTGTCTATATTTTGGCTTTGTACATGTATTTCAGTAAGAGAGATTCCCAGAAGTGTAATTGCTGTGTTAAAGTTAATGTGTGTTTTAGTTTTTAAGTTACTGCCAAACTGACCCTAAAATGGGATTTGCCACTTTAAAGTCGTATCAACAGTGTATGTCAGCACCCATTTCTTTATACACTGTCAGACCTGGCTTTTATCAGTGTCTTTAGATATGTTGGCAATCTGATGGCCTTTTTTTTTTTTTTTTACATCTTTATTGGAGTATAATTGCTTTACAATGTTGTGTTAGTGTTTCTGCTGTATAACAAAGTAAATCAGCTATATGTATACGTATATCCCCAATCTGATGGCATTTTGTTTTAATTTGTGTTCTTTAATTGTTCCTAAGATTTCACACACTTTTTCAAGTACAATCTCCTTATATATGTTAAAGAATGACTGATATACAATTGTGTCTTTGATTTCCTCTTTCATTCAATTGTTAATGTCGGATTTTTGAAAACTTTTATAATTAACTTCTAATTTTGTTGGATTGCAGTAATAGAATATGTTCAGAGATACACTTATTTGGTCTCCTGAAAGTGAAATCCTATACCTTCTCTTTCTGACAGCCTGGTGATGTGCCCTGGTTGTGCTACTAGTTTGGGGAATTGCGGAGACCAGGAGGTCTCCTCCCTTGTGGGAGGACTTGGTATATTATTCCAACCAAACAAACGACATGAACAAAATACCCACTTTTGCGTGGTTGTTTCATGATTGCTTAAAAGGTTTACCTCTATTTTCTATATCTAGTGTTCATATTTCTATATAGTAATTACACACAACACACACACGTGCACATGTGCACACACACACTACCGCCTTTGAGCTAAACAACCAGGTAGTCTCTCCCCATCTCCTAAAAGCTTTCCTGCCTTAGAAGCAGAACTTTTGCCTTCCTATGTTTCATAAAGCTTTGTACTAATTTTCCACATGATACATATCTACATTAATCTTTAAACCTCCCACAAATATACTTTTTAAGAAAATCTATTCACTTCAACCTAATGCTTAAATTTAATGCTTTACTTATAGCAAGTTATGTATTCCATACCTATATCCATATCCATGTTACAACTATGTGAAAAGTTAAGTTGCAGGGGGTTTGGTAAGAGACATATTGCCATCCCAGTTAAATAATTAGAAACTACTTAATTCTGGTTAAAGAGAGAAGGAACTTCAGATCATCCACCTCAATCCCATTTTACAGAGACAGAAATTAAGGAAATGTGAACTTCCCAAGATTATCTGCTTAGTTGGTCATGACTTACTTTCATTCTGAACTGATTCATTAGTTTTTGTTTGTTTGTTTGTTTTTGTTTTTGGCTGCACCACACAGCTTGTGGGATTTTAGTTCCCCGACCAGGGATTGAACCCGGGGCCCTCGGCAGTGAGAGTGTAAAGTCCTCACCACTGGACTTCCAGGGGATTCCCTATTAGTTCTTTGAAAATTGAAAAAAAATTTACACAAACCTTTGTAATCATGAAAAACAATCATAGGTTAAGTTGTGTTTCACCATTGATGGTATATGATTTATTGTGGTTTAAAGAGCATCATTCAATGAATCAGTGAGTGGTTGTAAGCTTTTTAATTTAAACAAATTCTGACACTGGTTGTCCTTTCTTCTTCCATCTCTTTCAAGATTATATGTAGCTCCTTCAGTGATACTGGTGTCCAGATTTGTCAACTTATTTAAGCAATTTAACCAGACTAGTGTAGGCTTTCCCACTGAGTCAAACAACAGACGTCATTTGTGCCTTAGTCATAAATCCTGATGAAAGGGGTTTCAGAGCAAAACCAAATTTGATATCTAATATTTAACAAGTAGTCTGGGGAGACTTTTACTCAGAAATCAAAATTTAATGAGATATTTCAATTCACTATTTCTGAAGATGAACTAGTCTGATGTAATTCTCTTCTTTCAAAGTTCTTTACTGAACTTTCTATAATTGTTTTTCATGCAAGATTTGAAACATTTGGCCAGATATACATACTGACACAGAAACTAGCATTTTGAAATTATATGCATATATATGGTGGGCAACCTCCCAAATTAACATTTAATATATAGAATTCTCCCAAGATAGAGCTGAAAATACCGTAGTGTTTTTGTTTTTTTGTTTTTTGTTTTTTTTCAAATACTCCACTTGTGGCCCTTTATTTTCTCATTGATTCCCTTTCCATCTTCTGCCAACCAGATGTGAGTATTGGCTAGGAATCTGTCTTGGCCTCCTGTACTTTTTTCTTCCTATTTTTCTCTTCCAAGAGCTTTCTCCTTATATAGGTTCAGTTCTCACCTTTATGTGTGTACCATCTCAATCTATGTCTCCTGTTCCTACCCCTCTCTCAGGTCATGAACACGTGTACTAAATTGTCTCACATTCAACCCAAAGATAGTGTGTCTGAAGCTGAACCTGTCATACTGAACCTGCCTGACCTTCTTCCATGCATCCTAATGTTGACATTGGAAAACTTGAGTCTCCTGAGCTTGAAATATTAGCATGAACTATGATATCCTTCTATTTCCATCTCTTCCCTTTACCTACTCTCCAGCCAATTGTGATTTTCTGATGTTTCTTTTGTAATGTTACTTATGTGTCTTACTTCCTACTGCTACAACTTGATTGGAGCTTCAGCCTACCTTTAAGGATTCACAGATGATCTCTGAGGCTCTATACCATGACTTTTCCATAATCTTCTACACACAATTGCCAGATTAATCTTCCTAAATCTTACTTTTAATAATTAGGGCCTCTTCCTCAGTGTCCTTCAGATGTAGTTAATGATTTAGTGAAAAAGACAAGATGTTTCAGTTTTGTTTACCATCACATGATTGAATTGGACCACATGTTTCTCAGATTCCTTATAATTATGGCATTTTCTGCATTTGTTGGGCTAGAGTTGTGTAAACATGCTTCTCCAACCCCATCTTCTTCTCTTTGTCTCTCAGGAACCCTTTGTCTATTCTGCTTCCACACTTTCTCATTATTTCTCACACTTGAAGTAACTTTAAAATATCCTTGGTCTATCCAAATCCTTTATACTTTTGAAGGTCAACTTAAATCTTATTACCTGAAGATATTAAGTTCAAAATTATTATTAGCATTCTGAAAAAAAATCTGGTCTTTGCTCAAAATCATTTTAGATGTTTTATCATATTGATAACACAATTGGAAACTCTAAATACTCTTTTCCAAAGACATGTAAGTGCTAGGTAAGAAAGAATAATGAAGAAACCTGGGTTTAAGTCTCAGCTCTTTGACTTCCAATCTGCATGTCTGCTAACAAGCCCCTTACCCAACACACACTGTCTCACTTTGCTCATTTGTGAAATAAGTAGGATTGGATTAGATAGTCCCCAAGTCTCTTTCAGTTTATAATTCATAAACCAATATTTAAAGACATTTCATATAATATAGTATAAACTATACTATTATACATCAAACTCTACTATTATGAAATAGACTCTATTTTATTACATATTTATCTGGTGATCATTAAATTTCTCAAGCCCAGGCCCTTATAAAAATATTCAAGCTTCAGAATCAAAATGATAGATAAATTACAGGATAGTTGTTTTATTTTTATTACTGTATAAAACCAGTTTAATTCAGTTGAGCTATTAAAATGTGGGGTTACTTAATAGGTTCTGATACTAATTCCAGTGTGGGTTATGGGAGAAGTTTTCCACACCAGCAAGCAATTCTTGGGACACCACCTGGATATCCCACAATTCAACTCAATTCTGACACTGTCTTTCCAGAAATATCATCAGATTCCACAGGTTACGAACTCCATCCTACAAGACTTCCCCCCACCCCCATACTTCGCATGCTTGTCACAAGCCCAAGTTGTTACCTGTGCTCTGACTGGCTACAAATTGGAGGTTTCAAGGACCCCCCCACTCCTTGGTCTTCAGATGCTAGTCACCAGCCCAGGCTGTTACCTGTACTTCTGACCAACTGGCTATATATTAGAGGTTCCCATGAGTCCCTCCTTCTTTGGGTTTGATCAGTATTTTAGAGAGGCTCACAGAACTCTGAAAAACATTTTACTTACTAGATTACTGGTTTATTGTAAAAGGTTATAACTCAGGAATAGCCAGATGGAAGAGATGCATAGGGCAAGGTATGTGGGAAGGGGAGCAGAGCTTCCATGCCCTCTCCAGGTGTGCCTGTCTCACCAAATCTCCATGTGTTCACCAACCCAGAAACTCTCAGAACCCTGTCCTTTTAGGTGTTTATGGAGGCTTCATTACACAGCTGTGATTGATTAAATCATCGGCCATTGGTGATTGAATTCAATCTCCAGCCACTTTTCCTTCCCCAGATGCCAGGATATCAGGGGGTGGGACTGCAGTTCCAACCTTCTAATCACATGGTTGACTGTCTTAGAAACTAAGCCCCCATTCACAGGTGCTTTCCATAAGTCACCTAATTAACGAAACAAAAAATACCTTTAGGCCTCCCACACTTAGGAAATCCCAAGGATTTTAGGAACTCTAGGCCAGAAATGGGGATGAATACCAAATATGTATTTCTTATTATAAATCACAACATCACACATATAATATACTAATTGAATAAGCTAGGGAACTTTTATTGGAAAAAAAGAGCTTGCTAAGTACAAGTCACTGTGACAAACATCGATGGATTGGGAATGGGGATGAAGATACAGAAATGAATTCAAAGGTTTGGTATCTACATTCAAGGAACCAATTGTCTAATGGGGGAGGCATACAGATAAAGAAATTACTGTAATTATAAGCATAAGAAGCTATTAATTGTTACCACTTATTGCATACTTACTGTGAACTAGGACCTATGCCAGAGACTAACTTACAAATGCTAATTAGCATGCACAAACTATTTTTTACAACAAGATTCCAAGATTATTATTCCTATTTTGCAAAAGAAAAAAATGAGATCAGAAATCTTAATCTCTCCAAAGTCATATAACTAGAGTGATGAGAATGTACTATCCATTACATCTTATTAGGTATCTTTTGAGGCTTGGAAATATTTCTGTAGAAAGGCTTATTCAAAAGGAGTAATTATTTCTAAATGGAGGTGTCACTTAGAAAATTGCCTTTGAAAGTAGCCTTAGAGTTGCGTCTTATAAGAAGAGTAGATTTTCCATTGACTTGGTGGGTGGACAAGTCATTTTAGGCACAGAGATTGAATAAAATCCCAGAGGCAAAGAAGTAGAAGTCATATTCAGGGAATTCTGGTGATTAAGCATATATAATAAGAAGAGCAGGGAGTGAGCAAAGAAAAAGATGTAGCTTTTGAGGTTGGGTGGGCAGGATATTAGAAGAGTGTGTTACTTACCCAGGGCAAGTTAATTGGAAAAAATAGCCATTCTAAGTTCTTTCAAAGATGACAGCTCAATCAGCTTGCATAACAGGGAATAGAATCTACCCACCTGCTTAGTTTCTAATGCAATTTGCTGAAAGCTGTGTCTTCCTACACACTTCTTCGTAACTAATTTGACCTATACCAGATAGTAGTTTTACAGTACCTGCAGTCAACATGAAAAGCTCTTTTTTTCATGATAATTTTCTACTCTCTTTCTGGTCTATTGAGTTTCTAAGCAATTTTTTTCTTGTTCTTTGTTCCCTCTTGCAAAAGTTTTGCTCTTCTCATCGTGGGCTTGAAAATAGTGTGTGGGTTGCCAAAAGGCAAATACAATGAAGGTGAGTTTTGAGGTTGGTTTCAGGTGCTCCCACCCACTTTTTTCTTCAGTATAATGGAGGAGCAACTCCAGAGTCTTTGTGGGGTGTGAAAATTTAACACAAATTTCCAGGATCACATTCATATTATTAATTATTATGTATTTTATTTAGTTTTATCCAGTAAAGCCAATCTACTGACACCAGGTTTTGGTGAAGGAAAGTGCAGCATTTATTGCAGGTGCCAAGCAAGGCCTATGGGCAGCTAATGTTCAAAAGACCCAAACTCCCTGATGGGTTTCAAGGAAGGGTTTTTAAAAGCATGGTGAGCGAGAGAGTCTCAGGGTACATGATCAGCTCATGCACAGTTCTCTGATTGGTTGATGGTGAGGTAACAGGGTGGTGTCATGGGGGTTAGCATCATCAATCCTCAGGCTCCAGCCAGTCTGGGGGCTATGTGCTCATGGTCATCTTGCAGTTAACTTCTTCCATCTGGTGGGGGTTTTAGTATCTGTGAAACAGCTCAGGAATGTGCATCAGATGCTATTATCTGTGTCCTTCAGGGAGGAACTAAAGATTCTGTGACTCTGCTATATGGCTGATCCATTGTTTAAACTGATACCAGTTCTCCTGGCCCAGTTGCTATTTCTTTGTTACTACATGTTCACATTTTTCTAATCATTAATTTTTTTTTTTTTTTTGCGGTACGCGGGCCTCTCACTGTTGTGGCCTCTCCTGTTGCGGAGCACAGACTCCGGACGCGCAGGCTCAGCGGCCATGGCTCACGGGCCTAGCCGCTCCGCGGCATGTGGGATCTTCCCAGACCGGGGCACGAACTGGTGTCCCCTGCATCAGCAGGCGGACTCTCAACCACTGCGCCACCAGGGAAGCTCTAATCATTAATTTTTGAGCCAGCCTTTTGTGACTCAGGGGAGGCCGAGGAGACTAAAGTTTTTCTACAAACAGGTGGGCAAAGGACATGGAGGGGTCTGTTCTGGGAAGGCCCCGTAGGATCCTGCTCAGTTACATATCCTTCTAGTGAAATAGCATTTACTTATAAGTGTCTAATACAAGAGCTTACATATAAAAACCTTTGTACCACTTGTTTTTAAGAAACGAACTTACATTATAAAATAACTTTGTAATCTAAGTATTAGTAAATTAATCAAAAAACCACTGTGTAAACAATGCGATATATACTTAGTTATATCTTTTAATGTGAGACATTTAATGTAGATTTCATATGGTGAGGGTTTAATTTATATATATGAATGCACACACGTATCTACATATATAAGACAGCAAACTCCCCTAAAAACCTTTAACTGTTAAAAGTTAACAATATAGCAACACATAATAAATGAAATCAGATAAATGCAAAATATACTTAGCAATCAGCTCCTTTTTGAAGTCCAATCATAAAGAGAAAGAGCAAGCTGTTGGTTAACCAGTTGATTGGTTATTGGTTAATTCAGTTAACCAATTAAATTACCAGGGTTAGCTGGAGAATAGATCACTCAGAAGGTAGATAATTCAAACAAGAAAACATAAAACAGAGAGACAAACATTGGCAATACTTTTTAGAGAACTTTGCTTAGAAGAATTTGCTCTGGCCTAAGAGATCCCCTTACCCCAAAAACAAATTGAGATGTGTACGTTGAGATATCATAGCTTAGTGCTATTAACCTTTCAAGTTATATAACTCACTTGCCTTGATTCTAGGCTTGAAAGAAATCTTTGGGCTAGAATTTATTTTCCAGTGTGTGTGGTGTGAGTGTGTGTTTTGGGAAATGCATGTGCTAGGTATATGATATGACTGCCGGTCCTCAAACCATTACTGTTTCCTATGACATAAGAGTAATTTTATTAGTATCATATTGGTATTATTTTATTCCAGGTTTACTGATAGATCATTGACGTTTGTGTATTTTTAAGGTGTACAATGTGATGATTTAACACACATGTATATTGTAAAATGATTATCAAAATGAGGTTAATTGATACCTCTATTCCCTCACAAAATTATTGTGTGTGTGTTGATAAATTTTAAGATCTGTTCTCTTAACAACTTTCAAGTATATAATACAGTATTGATGATTATAGTCACCATGCTATATATTAGATCCCCAGAACTTATTCATCTTATTGTTAGAAGTTTGTAGACTCTGACCAACATCTCTCCATTTCCTCCTCCCCTATACCCTAGTAATCACCATTCTACTCCATGTTTCTAGGAATTTGGCTTTTTTATATTCCACATATAAGTGAGAACATACAGTATTTGTCTTTCTCTGACTCATTTCACTTAGAATAATGCCCTCAAGATCCATTCATGGTGTCACAAAAGGCAGGATTTCCTTCTATTTATGGTTGAATGTATATACACAATGGAATATATCACATATCCCATCTTCTGTATCCAGTCATCTATTGGTGGACACTTAGGTTATTTCCATGTCTTGGCTATCATGGATAATGCTGCAGTGAACATAAGGGTGCAGATATCTCTTTGATATCTTATTTTTATTTCTGTTGAATATATACCTAGAAGTGGAATTGCTGAATCATATGGTAGTTCTATTTTTAATTTTTTGAGGACCCTCCATACTGTTTCCATAGTGGCTTTGCCAATTTACATTCCCACCAACAGTGCACACGGTTTCCTATTCTCCACATCCTCATCAATACTTGTTATTTCTTGTCTTTTTGATAATAGCCATTCTGACAGATGTGAGGTGATATCTCATTGTGGTTTTTATTTGCATTACCCTGATGATTAGTGATGTCAAGCATCTTTTTATGTACTTCTTGGCCATTTGTATGACTTCTTTGGAAAAATGTATTCAAGTCTTTTATCCATTTTTTTTTTTTGCTATTGAGTTATGTGAGTTCCTTATATATTTCAAACATTAACTTCTTATCATATAGGTGATTTGCAACTATTTTCTCCCATTCGTAGGCTGCCTTTTTATCTTGCTAATTGTTTTTCTGTGCAGATGCTGTTTAGTTTGATGTAGTCCCACTTGTATATTTTTGCTTTTATTGCTTTCATTTTTTGCAATTCTCATCATATTCAAAAAACTGTTTTCAAGACCAGTATTAAGGAGCTTTTTCCTTATGTTTCCTTCTAGTAGTTTTACGCTTACAGATTTTACATGTAATTCTTTAATACATTTTGAGTTAATCTTTTGAAAAGTATAAAAAGAGTTCAGTTTCACTCTTCTGCATGTGGTTAGCTAGTTTGCCCAGCATTATATTTGTGTTATTAATATATCCTAGGAACCTTGTTACCCTGACTCCACCTTTAAAAAGTTTCTGCTTCTTTCTGTCAAAGTCACATTTCTGAGACCATAACTGAAAATCAGTCTCTCACCATTGTAAGTAAAGCCACCTGAGGATGTCCCTTGACAACAGTAGACTAGCTTTTCTGTGGTATAAAGCTTGCTGTTGTCTTCTTTCTTTGCTATTTAACATCACTCATTATTTTGCCTCTATTTTTTTTATTAAGTAGTATATAGAAGAAATTATCAGAAATTTCTACATACCCACAGAAAGGAAATTAGCAAGAAGAAATAGTGAATCAGTGAAAACTCACATGAATAAAAACAGGCTCTTATGTAACATTAATGGCAATAAGAATGTTAGCAGGAACTGGTATTTATTGAGTTAGTCTATGTACCAAGTATTATGTAGCCCTTTGTGTGGGATCATTGATTCCTCCCAGCAACTCTATGAGACCAAGACTACTACCGATTACAGACTAGGTAAATGAAGATTGGACATGTGAAGTAACATGTTTGTGGTCTAGCTACTTCTGCCCTCATAGGGGCCTGAACCAAGACATGAAACCAGGTCTGTCTTTTGAAGAGGTCTTGAACGTTCAGATAGTGGTGTGATACTAAAAATCAGTAACATACAAAATTTCCACCAACTGTGGAAATCAGAATTAGATGTATTGTTGGGAAGGCGAGCTGTTAGTTTGTCTTCAGACATATCCAAGAGAAATAATTCTTACATGATAAATCATCAGAATCCTGTGTGTAGATGAATAAATTATGGGAGAGGATAAGGATAACTTACTAGGTAACTCTAAGTTGATTTTTTTTTAATTCCACAATTCCACAGATGTTTTTATTTTTACCAAAAGTGAATAATTGTACTTTTTACATTTAGATTCACCTGTGATATTTATCTCAGCGAGGCAGCAGCAGTGAGTGGTGGCTTGAAGCGAGATCTTAGTTCCCTGCCCAGGAACTGAACATAGGTAACCTGGATGAAAACCAGGAATCCTAGCTACTAGACCAGCAAAGGCTAGAGGCTAGAAGCAAATTTTCCCTGGCTCTTGCCTCTGTTTGAAAGCAAGAATGTTTCAAGGAGGCAAAAACTGTAAAAACAGGTGCAAAGTTTATTATTAGAGGCACAGCACAACAAGTGGGAGAGCACACAGAGAAACAGTTTATTTAAGACAGAAGCAAGGCAGAGATGCACACCTGGCAAGAAAGGGTGTGGGCGTCCTCCCCAATGAGGAGGAGTGCAGTAAAGAGGAGGTTAAATCATTTATATAGGGCAGTTCTTCCAGGTCTTTGTTTACCTTTGGCCAATTATCTCGTTTCTTTTTCCACACCTGACCTGCCCTAGGACCCTGCCCAAACTGCGTGTGCAACTTTTTGCCAAGATGGATTTCAGCCCAGAGGCCTATGGGACGGCCTTAGCATCACATATTATGGGGTGGTGCCCCCTCCTTTTGACCCCCAAGGAGCCTTTCTGCACATGTGCAGTGTTTCCCTTGTCCCAAGGATGGGAAATATATGACTTCTTGATCTTTTACTCAAACAAGGTTTATCCCCTTTCTGTTCTTGCCGTGACTGTTATCTTAAGGTGTCCGCAGGAAACAAAGTCCAGCTATTTACACTGTTGTTATTTCCATCTCGAAATGTAAACAGGAGGCTGGCTGTAAATGCCTAGCCTGGAGCCCATCTATCTCCTGCCTTAGTATTAAACGGCATGTCCTTTCTATCCTACTCTACGAAAGTTTCAGGTGGGGTTTTTATATCAAAAAATTTCCATTTATAATGAAGAAATTGACATCCAGGGGCTAACCTGTCTCCTTGCTAGCAAGGCTTAGGCTTCCAAGGCTTTCCTGCTCCAGGACCACGTGGCCCTAAACCAGACCTGGCAGAGAAAGAGGACCTCTTGCCTCCTCTCTGATGCCCAATGGAAACAATCCTCTGTGCATTATACCTATTTTTGTATATTTCTTAGTGTCAAGTCAGAGTATTTACTAGTTTGTTTGTTCTTGGGGGTGAGGGGCGAGTTTTGTTGTATTTGGCTTTTTATGTGTTTTGAATTACTTTAATGAGGTATGATTACATATAAAAAACTATTTAATGTTAACAATGTGATGAATTTGGAGATAAGTATACACCTATGAAACCATCTCTTCCATCAATGCCATAAACCTATCCATCACCTCCAAAATTACTCTCCTGCCCTATTCAGTCATTCATCCATTCATTCATTCTTCCATGGTAAGTAGAATGTTGGTCACTAGGAGTTGGGGGAAGGGGAACATGCAAAAGTGTTGGTCAAAGGTTACAAAACTTCAGTTATGCAAAATATTTAAGTTCTGAAGATCGACGGTATAACTAATGTTATAGCTGTGTTATATACCTAAAATTTGCTAACAAGGTAGATTTTATGTTGCATTTGTTTCAATGCCTTGTCCCTACTCCACTGCACTTATTTTTCTTCACAGCACTTATCTGATATACTATATTTTTTGTTGTTTTTATATTATTACTTTTCTTCTTCCATTAGATTGTACCCTACATGAGAGAAGGAAGTTTTGCTTTGTTTAGTTTTTTGTTTTGATCACTATCCTGAGTGCCTAGAACAGTGCCTGATAAATGGTAGGTTCTCAAAAACATTGCTGATGAAATGAACTACACAGTAATGTGTCTTTAATATGTAGAACTGACAGGAGTTTATGCAGTACTATATTAATTTCCCTGGGGTGAACTGTAGCATCAATTTGAGCTCCTCAGATAGCAGTCTCTGCTCTATGTGTCCTTCTGAAGATAGCCATTAGCCAAGTCCATGACTAGTGTATACACATCCCTAGTGTGAGGCAGAGCACTAATTGCCTCCCACACTAAGGCTATATTGGTCTTCCAGTCTCAATTAAAGCCAGATTAGTAACCTGTGGGGAAATTCCTATGATTCTTCTGGGATGTTGGTCCAGATTTCCCCCTTAATATATGAAAAGTTTCTCTCTTAACACAGTTATTATTCTCCTGGACATGGTAGATGCTTAAATATCAAAGGAATATACTTTTCTTCCATTTTCTTAGGAAAATCTGTTTTAAAATAATTCCAAATCCTTGAGGGAGAATGTAATTTAATTTTCACTGTTACAAACCAGAAGTTGTTGTTCCTACTTACCGTTTGTTCCTAAACGACAGCCTAGAAAAGCCCAGTCTTTGCACCTAGCCATTCTATCCTGTGAGTAAGAAGAGAAATCTAGAAGATCTGTACAAAAGTATGTGCAATGGAGTGATCTCCTTTTATTAAGACATGTGCTCACTCATTTATCACAGCATTGTAGTGGTTCTTTTTGCAACAGACACTGAGCTAGGTGAGAAAGCACATGAAGAGAGACTGAAAAGAACATTAGATTCAAAATTAGAAGAACCAAGATTGAGTCAGAATGGGGCATATAATAGCAGTGTGACGTTGGCGACTCAAATTTCTTTGAGTTTTATATTTTTTATTAAGAAAATGAAGGTGTTAATACGTACTTTACAAACTTGGATTTTCTGAGCACTGAAAGAATTACTGATTACCTTGAAACAAAAAGTTTTGTCTTTATATGAAATTAAATATTATCATAAAAAGTTTCATAATATAATAAGAAGGGGGTATATAAGAAAGACAGAGAGAGAAAGGGAGAATGACTGCCAGGGTTCTTTTCTCAACATAAAAAATTCAGCATGAGAAAAATACATAAATGTTTGAAGTAAAAAGCAACTACATGGCATTGAAGTCAACTACATGGGCTTTAGAGTCAGATTATCTGTGTTCAAATCTAGGTTATGCATTGCTCTCACTGCATGATTTCGAGTATTTACTTAATCCCTTTGTTCTTCAATTTCCTCATTTATAAATTTGAGATAATAGTATTGGTCTCATATGGCTAGAGTGAGGATTGGGATAAGCGTTTAGCATACCAAGCTCCCATGTTATTAGTTTACATATTAATGTTATTAATATTGTAAGTGGGGCAGCACGCAAAATTCCTGTTGCCAAAAGTGGATTTTCAGGTATGCCATGCAGAGATGTGAGGTGGTCCCTTAGTATGATAAAGGAGAATGGCAAGTTGGCCATTTTTCTCTTCCCTCTTTTTTTCTTTCTTTGTCTTCTGTATATTGGTGTTTCCACTTTCCAAAGCTTAGGTTGTCCAGGGCCCTTGCTGCAAACCCATCTGGTGCTCAGAGATCTTGGCTCTTCCGTTTTTGGGACTACAGTGTGCAAGGAACAGGGAGTACAGAGAGTAAATTAAATAAGTGACAGACTGACCCAAGTCATATTAATTATGACTTACTGGATTTTTTCTCCATTTTCAACAAGAGATGATCAGTGAATAAAATGAGTGAAAGAAGCAAGAAATACAGGCTCTATCTGGGTATTCTCATGACCTCCCAAACCAAAAAGCATGATCTATAAATATAGACCACCATCATCATCATCATCATCAAGCCATGTAATATTTTATAATTATTATAGTTTAAAATCACATTTACTGATTACTAGGTTTGATCCCAACAGTTTTATAGTTAAATAAATATTATTGTTTTTATTTTACATGTAATCTTTGTGTCCTTTTTATAAATTCTAGACAGGTCTGTAAGTATGTTATTAAAAAAAACAGCTGTAGATGATCACACTCACTTATGGTATTCAGATGAATGGTGAGCAATGTGATCTATCAGTCCACAAACATTTAGTAATTATATGTAATTTCCTACCTCCCTATATGTTATTTCCTATCTCAGTCTGTAAAGATCCACTTCAGTTGGGTAGAGTCCACTCTTTTTTTCTAGTCTCTATCCTTTTTCCCTTTTAAAATCTCCTTAGTTTTTCTAATCCTCTGTTCTCCTTCTTGTTTCCAGCACTGCTCTGAAAATCTTTGCCGCAAGCTGCTTGAAGGGGGTTGACACGAAGCTCAAAAAAACATCTAAAATATTTCAGGGTCTTGGCAGGACCTGTGGGTGAATTAGGCAGGCAGTTTATAATATTACAAAGGGAATGATGAATGAAACTAAACCTCAACTTCAGGAGAAGTGTGATGACTTGGAGAGAGAATGAGAGAGGAGGCACTGACAGTTCAGTTCCACTTGACCCTTGACAAGTGATAATGAAGTTTCGGTTTTAACACGTCTCCAGTTTTTCAAGAGAAGTTGCAAATAAGGGTATTTATCTAAATATCTCAATTTAGAATATTGGCAATACTTTCAACTCCTTAAAAAAAAATACTGTGTAAGTCTAATAAAATGACCCCAAGACCAGATTTGTTCTTTGTCTTTCAACCTGAAACCTCTGCTTTATACCCTTCAGAAATTTGTGAGGGGACAATGTAAAGAAAATGTAGCCCTGTTAATATCGACTGCCCTTCATCAAGCAGCTGATGAGTTATGCCAGTCTGTCACTTTATCCTGTTTGACTAAAGACCTCTCCTCTTTACTGGGGGCGGGGTTCAGAACAAAAAGGGTGAGTAGAGAATAAAGTTATCTCCTGCTGCTCATGAATGAGGTATCTATGGCTCAAATATTTGCTCTAGATGTTTGCCAGGGACAGTCCCTGTTTATACCTGCTGTCCCACCCAGTGTAATAATTAATAGTTCCCCTTTCATACTCAGAAATATGCAACTAGGTAAATATGTGGTGACATTAGTGCTGGTTAACACACGTGTCATAGCTATTGACAGACCAAAATCACTTGAATGAAGAGAGACAAGTAAATATTTGCTGGTTACTATATGAGATCAAACTGTTACAGTGTCTAGACTCAAAGCCAGGTTAGCTGACTCTAAAATCAGAAGTCTTTCCATAATCCAGGCTGTTTTAAAGTTTTACATTAAGCTTTAGAGACCTATTTTACAGATACTGGAACTAAGGCTAAGAGAAAATGTGCTCAGGCACATCTCTTAGGAAGTAACAGAGCACAGATTTTAACTAAGATCTTTTGAGGTCAAGGCTGCATACTTTCCTGTCTCCCTATTTAGAAACCCAAGATCAGTCATTATACTATACATGACAGTCACTACACTAAAGGTACAATTTGGTGATGCATCTGTTAAGGGAAATAGACTCATAGAATAGGACTAATAATTGGGGAGACAAGACTAACTGGCGTAAAAGAATCAGAGAATAACTCATGATTCTATATAATTAAGTGCTGAATTATTTAGTAAGGATAAAGAGGTTCAGAAGAGACTCTGTGTAGGCTGGTATATTCAGGGAAGAGGTGGCACATCAACTACGCCTTGGAGAACTTGGGTGATGAACAGCAGGTGGAGAACATTCCCACAAGAGAAAACAAAGAGTATTTTTGGTTGTTTTTGTGAGGCAGATCAAGGAAATATATTCTGACCCAAAACTGAGAATTTGTGCTGGTGAATCAAGAGAAATCTGGTGGATAAATTAAGTTGGGCCAGATTATAAGATTTTTTTAATGTTTAATTTTGTTTTAGCCATACATACACATAACTTTACATAAATGCATAAATGTGTATTCGAATGTATAGTTATACAGACGCTTTAGAATGTATAGTCATTTTTCTTTTTTCCCTTTTTTGGCTTCCTCCTCTCGCTTTCTTCTTCTATCCAGCTGTGTTTATCCACCCACACCCATGTTAACAAACTATTATGTAGCTTTGTATATATTTTAAGCCTGTTCAAATAATCAGATAGACTTCATGGTAGGATAAATCATAACTTACCATATTGCTGCGTCTGAGTTTTGTTTCCAGTGTTTTTTCTACCAAGATCAATGATGCAATAAAGACCCTGACATACAGGTCATTATTTATGGCTGCTATGTTTGTATGGGATAGACTTCGAGGAAGTGGATTATTGGTTAAAATAGGCTCTCATATATCACAGTTCCAAAGCAATGTATGAAAGAATGCTTTCCCCAACATCCCCTATAAAAATGGGGATCATGGCTCCTTTCCGTTGTTGCTAATGTGAAGGGCTTAAAAAATATACCTAGTTATTTTAACTTATATTTCCCTGACTGCCGGAGAAAATATTTTTCCCACTTTATTTATGATGTTTTTAGATTATGATCTGAGAATGTGGTCTGTAAATACTCTACATTTTTCTTTTATTTTTTTCTGTTGTGTCTTTTTTTTCCTCCCTCCCTCTCTCTTTCTCTCTCTTTTAAATTTATCAATCAGGGTTTAATCAGAGAAGCAGAATGAGAAATATTTTAAGTATTATAGAATAGGGATTTATTTTAGAAATTGGAATTTACCTAACTATAAGAGATTTTGATAAAAATGGTCCAAAAAAGGATGTTGGAGTATCGGATAAAAGCTACTAATCAGCCCTTCTGTATCGCTCGTATGGCAGACAATCAGGGAATTTGGAATGGGACTATGATGGAGCACTGGTGGAGCAGCCCATGGAAAAGCGATTGCCTCTGCACCTGCTGGTGGCATGGCTTCTCTACAGGGAAAAAAAGCTGGCTACGGTGCCAGGAAGAACAGGGGTTACCTAGAACCTGTGTGCACCTCAGTGTCATTCTCTCATTGCTTGTAAACACAATGACCTTCAGAGTGCAGTGGCTGCTGCTTCACTTCAGCTTTCCTAGCCATGCACAGATTTCTCTCTTGATTAGCTTTAAGCTGGAACCACACAGGGAAGGCAATTCCGGAAAACATAGTTGTAGCTTAGTGAGGTTGACAAAAAAGGTGATGTGACAGTTTGTTCCGAAATACAAAGGTAATGCATGTTCTTACCAAAATTCTGTTAAATTAAATGTTCATCGATTGTAGTAAGTCATCTAGATTGCTCTTTGTTTACTTCGGTCAACTATATTGTTTAAATTTTTAGAGCAGTATCCAGTCTCTTCCATTACAATTGCAAATTTATTAATTTCTTGATTTTCTAGTAGTTTTCATTTTGTATTAAAATCTATACAATCTAAATGGGAAAATAACGTAAAAAAGAAGAGATACATGTATATGTATAACTGGACCATTTTGCTGTACACCTGAAACTACCACAATATTGTTAATCAACTATATTCCAATATAAAATAAAAAGTTAAAATAAACAGATGAATATTAAAAAACAAAAAGTATATATATTAAAGAAACCAAAAAAAGCTGTACGGATTGGTACAAAAAATATATGACTTATGTTTTATTTATAAATTATACCTTTATCTTTACATAATATGCCTCTGACACTTTAGTAATTGTAATGTGAAATTCCGTCTAAACTGATATTAATATGCTAGATTTGCTTACTTTTTTATTAGCGTTTACCTGGAATCACTTTGACCATCTCTTTATTACTTTGCCTTATATATTTATATTTCTTAGAAAATGCATATCTTGCCTTTAATCCAATACACCTTTCTTTTTCTTTTTTTTTAACATCTTTATTGGAGTATAATTGCTTTAAAATGTTGTGTTAGTTTCTGCTGTATAAAAAGTGAATCAGCTATATGTATACATATATCACCATATCCCCTCCCTCTTGTGTCTCCCTCCTACCCTCCCTATCCCACCTCTCTGGGTGGTCAAAAAGCACCGAGCTGATCTTCCTGTGCTAGGCAGGTGCTTCCCACTAGCTATTCTACATTTGGTAATGTACATATGTCAGTGCTACTTGCTCACTTTGTCCCAGCTTACCCCTCCTCGGGTCCTCAAGTCCATTCTCTATGTCTGCGTCTTTATTCCTGTCCTGCTCCTAGGTTCATCAGAACTTTTTTTTTTTTTTTAGATTCCATATATGTGTGTTAGCATACGATATTTGTTTATCTCTTTCTGACTTACTTCACTCTGTATGACAGACGCTAGGTCCATTCACCTCACTACAAATAACTCAACTTCGTTTCTTTTAATGGCTGAGTAATATTCCATTGTATATATGTACCACATCTTTATCCATTCATCTGTCGATGGACACTTAGGTTGCTTCCATGTCCTGGCTATTGTAAATGGTGCTACAATGAACATTGTGGTACATGTCTCTTTTTGAATTATGGTTTTCTAAGGGTATATGCCCAGTAGTGGGATTGCTGGGTCATATGGTAGTTCAATTTTTTTTTTTTTTGGGTAACCTCCATACTGTTCTCCATAGTGGCTGTATCCATTTACATTCCCACCAACAGTGCAAGAGGGTGCCCTTTTCTCCACACCCACTCCAGCATTTATTGTTTATAGATTTTTTGATGATGGCCATTCTGACTGGTGTGAGGTGATATCTCATTGTAGTTTTGATTTGCATTTCTCTAATGATTAGTAGTGTTGAGCACCCTTTTATGTGTTTGTTGGCAATCTGTATATCTTCTTTGGAGAAATGTCTATTTAGTTCTTCTGCCCAGTTTTGGATTGGGTTGTTTGGTTTTTTTGATATTGTGCTGCATGAGCTGGTTGTATATTTTGGAGATTAATCCTTTGTCAGTTGCTTTACTTGCAAATATTTTCTCCCATTCTGAGGGTTGTCTTTTTGTCTTGTTTGTGGTTTACTTTGCAGTGAAAAAGCTTTTGAGTTTCATTAGGTCCCATTTTTTAATTTTTATTTCCATTTCTCTAGGAGGTGGGTCAAAAAGTTTCTTGCTGTGATTTGTGTCATAGAGTGTTTGGCCTGTGTTTTCCTCTAAGACGTTTATAGTGTCTGGCCTTACATTTAAGTCTTTAATCCATTTTGAGTTTGTTTTTGTGTATGGTGTTAGGAATTGTCCTAATTTCATTCTTTTACATGTAGCTATCCAGTTTTCCTGGCACCAATTATTGAAGAGGCTGTCTTTTCTCCATGGTATATTCTTGCCTCCTTTGTCAAATATAAGGTGACCATATTTGTGTGGGTTTATCTCTGGGCTTTCTATCCTGTACCATTGATCGATATTTCTGTTTTGGTGCACTACCATACTGTCTTGATTGCTGTAGATTTGTAGTATAGTCTGAAGTCAGGGACCCTGATTCCTCCAGCTCCGTTTCTCGTTCTCAAGATTGCTTTGGCTCTTCGGGGTCTTTTGTGTTTCCATACAAATTATGAAAGTTTTTGTTCTAGTTCTGTGAAAAATGCCACTGGTAGTTTGATAGGAATTGCACTGAATCTGTAGGCTTTGGGTAATATAGTCATTTTCACAACGTTGATTCTTCAAATCCAAGAACATGGTATATCTCTCTGTTATTTTGTATCGTCTTTAATTTCTTTCATCAGTGTCTTATAGTTTTCTGCATACAGATCTTTTGTCTCCTTAGGTAGGCTTATTCCTAGGTATTTTATTATTTTTTTGTTGCCGTGGTAAATGGGAGTGTTTCCTTAATTTCTCTTTGAGATTTTTCGTCATTAGTGTATAGGAATGCTAGAGATTTCTGTGCATTAATTTTGTATCCTGCTACTTTACCAGATTCATTAATTAGCCCTATTAGTTTTCTGGTAGCATCTTTAGGATTCTCTATGTGTAGTATCATGTCATCTGCAGACAGTGACAGTTTTACTTCTTCTTTTCCGATTTTGATTCCTTTTATTTCCGTTTCTTCTCTGATTGCGGTAGCTAAAACATCAGAAGCTATGTTGACTAATAGTGGTGAGAGTGGGCAACCTTGTCTTATTCCTGATCTTAGAAGAAATGCTTTCAGTTTTTCACCATTGAGAACGATGTTGGCTGTGGGTTTGTCATATGTGGCCTTTATTATGTTGAGGTAGGTTCCATCTATGCCTACTTTTTGGAGAGTTTTTATTATAAATGGGTGTTGAATTCTGTCAAAAGCTTTTTCTGCATCTACTGAGATAATCATATGTTTTTTTTCCTTCAGTTTATTAGCATGGTGTATCACATTGATTGATTTGCGTATATTGAAGAAGACTTGCATTCCTGGGATAAACCCCATTTGATCATGGTGTATGATCCTTTTAATGTGCTGTTGGATTCTGTTTTCTAGTATTTTGTTGAGGATTTTTGCATCTATGTTCATCAGTGATATTGGCCTGTAGTTTTCATTTTTGTGACATCTTTGTTTGGTTTTGTTATCAGGGTGATGGTGGCCTCATAGAATGAGTTTGGGAGTGTACCTCCTTCTGCTATATTTTGGAAGAGTTTGAGAAGGATAGGTGTTAGCTCGTCTCTAAATGTTTGATAGAATTCGCCTGTGAAGCCATCTGGTCCTGGGCTTTTGTTTGTTTGAAGCTGTAATTACAGTTTCAATTTCAGTGCTTGTGACTGGTCTGTTTATATTTTCTATTTCTTCCTGGTTCAGTCTCAGAAGGTTGTGCTTTTCTAAGAATTTGTCCATTTCTTCCAGGTTGTCCATTTTATTGGCATATAGTTGCTTGTAGTGATCTCTCAGGATCCTTTGTATTTCTGCAATTTCAGTTGTTACTTCTTCTTTTTTCGCTTCTAATTCTGTTGATTTGAGTCTTCTCCCTTTTTTTCTGGATAACTTTGGCTAATTATCAATTTTGTTTATCTTCTCAAAGAACTAGCTTTTAGTTTTAGTGATCTTTGCTATGATTTCCTTCATTTATTTTTCCTTTTTTTCTTTTCTGATCTTTATGATTTCTTTCCTTCTGCTAATTGTGCTTTCTTTTGGTTCTTCTTTCTCTAATTGCTTTAGGTGTAAGGTTAGGTTGTTTATTTGAGATTTTTCTTGTTTCTTGAGGTAGGATTGTATTGCTATAAACTTCCCTCTTAGAACTGCTTTTGCTACATCCCATAGGTTTTGGGTCATCGTGTTTTCATTGTCATTTGTTTCTAGGTAATTCTGATTTCCTCTTTGATTTCTTCAGTGATCTCTTGGTTATTTAGTAGCATATTGTTTAGCCTCCATGTGTTTGTGTTTCTTACATTTTTTTCCATAATTGATATCTAGTCTCATAGCGTTGTGCTCGCAAAAGATACTTGATGTGATTTCAATTTTCTTAAATTTACCAAGGCTTGATTTGTGACCCAAGATAGATCTATCCTGGAGAGTGATCCATGAGCACTTGAGAAGAAAGTGTATTCTGTTGTTTTTGGATGGAATGTCCTATAAATATCAATTAATTCCATCTTGTTTAAGGTATCATTTAAAGCTTGTGTTTCCTTATTTATTTTCATTTTGGATGATCTGTCCACTGGTTAGAGTGGGGTGTTAACGTCCCCTACTATGATTGTGTTACTGTTGATTTCCCCTTTTAGGGCTGTTAGCATTTGCCTTATGTATTGAGGTGCTCCTATGTTGGGTGCATAAATATTTACAACTGTTATATTTTCTTCTTGGTTTGATCCCTTGATCATTATGTAGTGTCCTTCTTTGTCTCTTGTAATAATATTTATTTTAAAGTCTATTTTGTCTGATACGAGTATTGCCACTACAGCTTTCTTTTGATTTCCATTTGCATGGAATATCTTTTTCCATCCCCTCACTTTCAGTCTGTATGTGTCCCTGGGTCTGAAGTGGGTCTCTTGTAGACAGCATATATATGGGTCTCGTTTTTATATCCGTTCAGCCAGTCTATAGTCTATATCTTTTGGTTGGAGCATTTAATGCATTTACATTTAAGGTAATTATCAATATGTGTGTTCCTATTACCATTTTCTTAATTGTTTTCCATTTGTTTTTGTAGGCCTTTTCCTTCTCTGTGTTTCCTGCCTAGAGAAGTTCCTTTAGCATTTGTTGTAAAGCTAGTTTGGTGGTGCTGAATTCTCTTAACTTTTGCTGGTCTGTAAAGGTTTTAATTTCTCCAACGAATCTGAATGAGATTTTTTCTGGGTAGAGTAATCTTGGTTGCAGGTTTTTCCCTTTCATCACTTTAAATATGTCCTGCCACTCTCTTCGGGCTTGCAGAGTTTCTTTTGAAAGATCAGCTGTTAACCTTATGGGGATTCCCTTGTATGTTATTTGTTGCTTTTCCCTTGCTGCTTTTAATATTTTTTATTTGTATTTAATTTTTGATAGTTTGATTAATATGTGTCTTGGTATGTTTCTCCTTGGATTTATACTGTATGGAAACTCTCTGTGCTTCCTGGACTTGATTGACTATTTCCTTTCCCATGTTAGGGAAGTTTTCAACTATAATCTCTTCAAATATTTTCTCAGACCCTTTCTTTTTCTCTTCTTCTTCTGGGACCCCTATAATTCGAATGTTGGTGTGTTTATTATTGTCCCAGAGGTCTCTGAGACTGTCCTCAATTCTTTTCATTCTTTTTTCTTTATTGTGCTCTGTGGTAGTTATTTCCATTATTTTATCTTCCAGGTCACTTATCTATTCTTCTGCCTCAGTTCTTCTGCTACTGATTCCTTCTAGAAAATGTTTAAGTTCACTTATTGTGTTGTTCATCATTGTTTGTTTGCTCTTTAGTTCTTCTAGGTCCTCGTTAAATGTTTCTTGTATTTTCTCCATTATATTTCCATGATTTTGGATCATCTTTACTATCATTACTCTGAATTCTTTTTCAGGTAGACTGCCTATTTCCTCTTCATTTGCTTAGTCTGGTGGGGTTTTACCTTGCTCCTTCCTTTGCTGCATATTTCTTTGTCTTCTCATTTTGCTTAACTTACTGTGTTTGGGGTCTCCTTTTCACAGGCTGCAGGTTTCTAGTTCCTGTGGGTTTTGGTGTCTGCCCCCAGTAGGTGAGGTTTGCTCAGTAGCCTGTGTAGGCTTCCTGGTGGAGGGGATTGGTCCCGTGTTCTGGTCGGTGGGGCTGTGTCTGTTGGTATGTTTTGGGGTGTCTGTGAACTTAGTATGATTTTAGGCAGCCTCTCTGCTAATGGTTGGGTTTGTGTTCCTGTCTTACTAGTTGTTTGGCATGGGGCGTCCAGCACTGGAGCTTGCTGGCTTTTGGGTGGAGCTGGGTCTTAGCATTGAGACGAAGATCTCTGGCAGAGCTCTCACCAATTGATATTACTTGGGGCCGGGAGGTCTCTTGTTGTCCAGTGTCCTGCACTTGGCTCTCCCACCTTGGAGGCTCAGGCCTGACACCAGGCTGGAGCACCAAGATCCTGTCAGCCACACGGCCAGGTACGTGGGGATTTCTTGCCTTTTGGGAAGTCTGAGATCTTCTGCCAGCATTCAGTAGGTGTTCTGTTGGAGTTGTCCCACATGTCGATGCATTTTTGATGTATTTGTGGGGAAGAAGGTGATCTCTACGTCTTACTCCTCCGCCGTCTTGAAGATCCCCCTGCAATAGGAGACTCCACCAATGACGCCAACCTCTGCAAAACTAGTGGTGCAGAGGCACTTTTTTCAGAGGGTTTGCAGCTTGCTTTTTTATTTTTCTTTTCCTTTTTGCTTTGTCTAGTTTCACTTGTACACAGGGCACTTTCTGCGGAGACCTCTCACCTGGCACTTCAGATCAGAATGCCTAGTGAGAAACGGCTGCGCTGACACCTCAGCTCGGTGGGCGTCGCCATTTGCGGAAGTGCTGTCCCTGACACTGCAACTCAAGGTGGCCAATACATCTGTTTTTTAATGGGAAAAATGAGTTTGTTTATATTTCGAATATTGGCTGATGTACTTGATTTTAATCATTTCATTTTGCTTTGACTCTATTATTTATGTCCATTGTTGAGTGCATATTTTCCTTTTCCTTATTTTTCCTGGATTGATCAAGCTACAGTATATTTCATTTGTTTTCTTCTTGAACAATTTACTGTTCTTTACCCATTCATTAAATACTACTATCATTCTCCTTGTTCTCATAATCAGATGCTTTAACCCAAATTATTTTGCCTATTAAGGTACATGCTTCTCTTTGCCTCTTGTTTTATCCCCTCCTCAATAAAAGAAGGTCTTAAGATTGTTTTCGCTTTTCACTTTTCCTTTCTCATGCTCCCTTCCCTCATTAGACTTCTGTAACATTTTTACTTCCCCCACTCCCAACTACCTGGACTTGTTGAAAGAAGTGATAACAAACTAGAATTTATTTTATAGTGTTTCCTTTCTTTTAAATATATCTTAATTGCTCTTATATTAAATATCCCAGGAAATTGTATTATTATTCACTTGAATACAATTAGATAAATATATATAAACATGATACTACTATATTTTATTCTTCTTTTATCTTGAGGTATCTCTTCTGATTCATCTTTTTTTTTTTTTTGTAGTAGCATCTTTCCTTAAGTGTTTAACCAAAGAAATTATGTAAGTTATGTATCCCTCAAATTACTGCAAATCCTTAAATGTCTTCCTATACTTAAGAATAAATTATATCCTGCCTAGATATGTGATTTTGGTATGAAGTCATTTCACCATCAGTCTGAAGAAACGATTCTAGCTTCGAGCATTGCTGATTAGAACGTCTAATGGCAGTCTATTTTCTGTTTTCCTTGCTCAATATTTTAGCAGTTCTTAGTGATAAAACTAATTTGGGGATTGGAATATACAGTTACTAGCATTAACAAGCAAACTTTCCCTAAAAGAACCATATGCAAATTTTTGTTTTTATTGTGTAAAATGTAGCACTGTAATTTTTTCCAAATGTTCAACCATTGTTTTACAATAAAACACCACAAACTTGCAAAACTTGAAACTTCAAACATCTAAGGTTTATACAACCATTTGCTATCTATTCTTAAAGTAATTACAAAGATGTACTGTTTCTTCCCCTATAAAGCTTGCAAAGACTAATTATATATCCCTACTGAATTTGGCACATAGATTCCAGTATATATTTGTTAAATGTACTGAAAAGAAAATATGTAGTTTTCTCCTATTACTTGTAGAAATTACAGGAAGGGAGGAAGAAGACCTTTATTTGATATAAAATATGATTTACTGAATATTTTCAAGGTGATGTAATGTAATCTACTATTCAGTGATGCTAAAATATTTTCTTTAGATTTATTTAATGAATACAAAGGCTCTAATTGACACATTGATTATTGATTCATAAATGGTTTCAAGTAACCAGTATTCATTTTTAAAGTAAATTCAGTGGTCTCATTAGTTAAATAATTAACTCAATAATTTTTTCATCCTATAACTTTTGTTTTGGCAAACTCTGTGTCTCTTCATTACATTACAATGTTCAATTTCAGATCTCACTCAAGTTCAAGTTGCACAAAGCTTCTATTTGTAGATTTACAACAGTGAAGATTTTCTGTACTATTTCCACTATTTTCCTTCAGAGGGGAAAGAAGGCCAACCATATGGATTATATTTCTGAAGTTATAGCACATGAAATTCTCTTCCAGCAGACAAGAATCCTGGAATATGAGGAGCAGAGCAGACCTTAGGGAGTACCTAATCCATCAATCTTGTTATAGATGAGCCACCTTGGGCCAAGAATGCAAAGCGATTTTCACACTGTTAGCATGCCAATTTATACACCAGGGTAAGTGTGTAGGCTCTAGACACCCAAAGCGATGCCCTCCTTCCACATTTTTCTGCTAGGTTAAAAAGGGGGCCTCCATGGCTAATTGGCGATTTTTTTTCAACTCCAAATCTATACTATTATTGGATTCAAATGGCATAATGACTTTTTATATCCCGCTTATTTTAAAATACTTGTTATCATTTTGTATTTCATTTTTATATTTATTTTTCAACATAAGTAATACATATTTGATGGTTAAAGTGACTGCATAACTTACTGTCCAAGACAGGACACTTTTTTTAAAGTTTGAGGCTATTAATAATTACATTATGACAAAAGGCAACCCAGAACATAAGGTCACTCTAGGAATAAATGGAGAATAAGGTTAAAATACCAGTAAGTAAAATGAAAAAACCTTCGATTCATTCATATCTCCTCCATGTAGACTTAGCTGTATTTTGAGTTTCACCATTATAGATGTATCTATGCATACATGTTTTTGCAAAAGCTTATCTCACACTGAAATATTATTTTGCAGTCTGCTTTTATTAATTAAAAAATGTATCAGGAACACTTTTCCAGTAAATAAATATTCATGCGCACTATGGTTTTAAAGGATTTCTTAGATTACATTGTTAATATCTTTGGAGAAATGACAAGGCAGCAGACATATTCCTTGCTCAGCAGGACTGGTAATGTTCAAATAGAGACCATGGTTTGTTCACAATCAGTCACCCCAGCTTCCCAGGAGTCAAGCATATATTATCTTTGAAAAGTAAATTGGTAATTACAAATTCTACCTCCATTTCCACATTCCTACTGGCAAACACCCAACAACCAACAAGGACAGGCCTACACAAGTCAGGCAGAGGCATCAAGCTATTAGAAGAGATTGTAGCCACACCCAGAATCAGTACCGCCACACCCAGAATATCAGCTGACTATCAGCTGTGTTCAAAAGCATGGAAATAAACCAAAATAGAGTAGTCGATATGACCAGAGTATCAGCTTAAGAACTTACAAAGATTAGCAGACATAGAAAATAAATCAATAATTATTACATTCTTAAGTTTTCAACACAGCACAACAAAAGCAGTCTTTATGAAATTGTCTGCCTGGGGTAAATAAAATTACAAAGCAAGGCAAATCCATAGTCTCGCATTCAAATCTTGAAAGGTAAGGACTTATACTTGAATATCTTGTTATTAGACTCTTCTGACAAATATACAACAGTTGAGTATCAGAGAAAACCCTTTATTTGGCAAATGTGTATTTGATCAGCTTTTATGTGCCAGACTATCTTTTAGGCAATGTGAGAAATAAAAAAAAAGTGAGTCAATACAGAGTCTTCCCTGAAGTATTTCTTCTAAACTAGAAGAAAAGTATGTGCCTACTTCCAAAAGGTAATATATATAATGCATGGTAGAAACATGGCAAAAATGCCATGAAATGATGTTAATCATATTCTATAGGAACTAGAAGAGGTTAAATTCACATCTAACTGGCTTTATAGTAGGTGGATATGGATAAAGGAAGTCTTCATCCTGAAAATGGCATTGTTCTGGGGCCTTGAAGAATGGGTAGGGGTTGAAAAACCTTATGAGTCAGATAGGAGTTTTAGGATGAACATTCCAGTAAAAGCAGAGAGGCCTATGAGGAAGAAATCCATTGTAGCATCAAAAGAGTTTATAAAGGAAAGCCTTAGAAACAAGTCTGGAAAGTGGTGAGAGCAGATCGTGGAACTCCTTGAGTGGTAGAGCAGTGAACATGGACATGTTTCTGTAGGCAGCTTGAAGAGGTAATTGTAAGCTTTTCAGCAGGGACATACAATATAAACTGTGGTTTAATCCATCATCACCTCCTTTGTCCCACATATCTGCATTCTCTTGATGTTGTCTTTTTAAGCAAATCATTTTGTGTTCTTGTCTCTTGAAAATACTTGTGATAAAACCTTATCAGGCTGGATTCAGAGAAGGTGGAGGTTGCTGACTTTCCTCCATTGCTTTCTTTTAGTTACATGTATCCATCAAGAATGTTACTCCAGAATGCTTCTCTGAACATATAGTCTGGATTTGAGCAGGACTAATCTGATAAATTCTGTTGTTATATAGTCACATGTGGCCAGGAACCACTGGCTTTTGGGAAAACAATTGTACCCCACGCTTCCATTTATCACAGCATATGGTTTTTTTGAAGAGCTTTTTTGTGCCTTTAATAGAGTATGGAGAGCAAGTAGAACTAAAAAAGTACTTAATATAGTTTTATATATATATGTAAAATATATAAACTATTCTAAAATAATTTCCCTAGTCTTAAGAAAGCCTAAGAAAGAAGACAACTGCTCAGTGCACTAAACAAGCATTTTTTTCTTGAAGTCACTTTACATTTTAAAATTCATTGCTTTCTTTACTTACTCATTAATAAGCATTTAATAAGCATGTGTGACAGGAAATACACTGATCTCTGAAGAAGCAGATGCTGTACACTCAGTCTGCTCTCAAGGAGACCATAATCTTCCACCAATTGTGGCTTCCAGGGATATCTCGCCTTCTCTGTTTGTTACTCTTTGCAGATAAACCCATACTGATGTGACTTGGCTATTTCATTTTGCTCATTAATACCTTAAATAACTGGGTTCTAGAAAGGGAATAACCTCAAAGAGAATTTCTATCTCTATTTCTGTTTGCATTTAGGCAATGAGAAGCAGAATTGGAAATTTCAGTTTCAGTTAAGTGAGTTATTCAAGACCCAAAGAGGTACAACGAAACTCGCTGTTTTCCTGTGATAGAGCACAGTATGAGGAAACTCACAGTTGGCTGAGATGAGCAGTCAAATTTCAGAATTCAAAAGAATAAAAACCCCTCTCAATTATGTAAAGAACAGAGTCCCTTACCTCTCTGGGAGGCAACGGTTAGCATGGGGCCTGATAAATTAATTACTTAAAGAGGACAGGAGTCAGGTGGCCAGCTGTGGGAGGGCAAATGCAGCAGAAACCTCAACAAGGAAAAAAGTCAGGTTCCAAGATCGAAAAAGAAAGAAAACTTGGAGTTGTAGAAAGATAGATATGGAGGGATTTTAAAGATATGTGTATTTAATCAATATTATATAATTTGTAGCAAGCATGAACATGACAAACATACATGGAGGTATTAAAAAAATCTACCCTAATCCCAGAATTAATTATTCTGGACATTTTGGTATGTTTCTTTCCAGTCTTTTTTTTTTTTTTTACTGTTTTGCAAAATATAGTCAAACTCACACTACATGTATTAATCATGCCCCCCCTCACTGAAAAAGACATAAAATAATTATTTCTCATCATTAAAATTTGAAGATAGTAACTTGCTCAGGAGCAGCCATCTAGCAAGTAAAGAAGTCAAGATTTAACCCCAAGCAGGCCAAGTCTGGCTCTGAACCTCTGTGCTCTACATTCTGCTTACACACCTGTGGTGAACATGTATCAGCCATTCCGGTGTTCTTATTTTCATGATAGTTCCCAGAAACGTATTATCTCCCTTCCTTCCTCTTTTTCTTGCTTTCTTACTTTTGCTCTTTCATTCGTTCATTCATGTGCCCACATTAAGCACTGTGATTGGCTCTGGGGAATACAAATTTAAATAAGACACATTCCCCATTCACAAAGAGCTGCCCTGTCTAGAGGGAAGGCAGACAAATAAACAATTTCAAGATAGGCATGTATTTTCTCTCAGAAAATTTTGGAATCATTTTATTCAGCATATTTTCCACTTTGCATTAAACTGCAAGAAATTTTTTAAAAATTTGAAGAATGAAGTTTGAAACCAATAATAGTCATAAAAACCAAGCCAGCAATCGGTTTAGCTCTCCCTAATGAGGCTATTTAATATTCATTCCTAAACTTTCTGCACTAGAGATGTCAGTATAAAATATTTCCTTTTATCGAATCACAGATTTATTTTTCAGGAAAGTCTTTGTTCAAACGCCTCTTTCTGCACTCCCCACTTCCAAAACACACAAATTCTCTTTCTTTACACACCACACACACACACACAGACACACACACACACAGCCTTTCCTGCTCTTTGCAGTGCTTTTCCTGTAAACCAGATGGTGCTAGAAATTTCCTGGGCCCCTCGCAAAGCTGTTCCTCTAGCAACCTTCCTTAAAAGACTGATTTTAAAACAAGCAAAGATGTTCTTTGAGTCCCTTGCTAGTCAATCTGTCAGTCCAGCCTAAAATGTTTCTAATTAAAAGTTATCAGCTTTATGAGAAGATAATTTAATCATAGCTGCCCTGCAGAGGTTTGGATGCAGGGGTATTAGAAAGAATGCCAAACTCCTTTTTTGGGAAAAAAATAATGAGGTTAAATTCTTTCTAATGAGGTTCAAATTCTGTCAGTCTTAGCTCCAGCCGCACACATTCTTGCCTCCTGCTGGGCTGTGGTTGGAGAAAATCAGACATCAGCAGAAAAAAGAGGCTTTAGGAAATTGAAGATGTTACCTATAGCTGGAGTATAGGTAGAGTAGAACCAGAGGCTTTTAATTCTTTCAACTGTTTTTCCTGATCATGAGTTGAATTAATGCTCACATTTCAAAAATATTTCTGATTCAAATCCCAGTGATTTAAAAGGATTTGAAAAGGAAGATCGATCCACAGGCATCATAATTATAATAATAGTATCTAATATTTTGGGGGTGTTAGTTTCCTGCCATAAACTAGTCCTTAAATACATTGTCTAGTCAACCCAACCTGCGAGTTGGGTTGTATCAGAATGACCTGTGAGTTGAGTTGCATTGGAATTTTAACGAAACGAGCAAATATAACAAAAACATCCTCAGGCAAGTGATTTATTGCTCTGGGTTTCAGTGCCCTCTTTTATAAAACATCTCTAAAAAGACCCTTTGTGGAGATCATCTCTGAGGTTTGTTCCAAATCTTCAGTTGGAGGTAAGCTCACATTGAGTTCATTCTTCTAACCAAGTATTTCTTCAGTGTCTGCATCCTGAGCTTTCCTATTTTGGCCACTGTGACGTTCTAAAAGTGACTTCACGTCTTTAGGTGTCAGATGCCTTCCTTTGTCTCTCAAGTAAGGTGTTGGTTTACATGATCTTGAGAATTCTTTGTTGTGCTGTGCTTCCGTTTCCTTTATAATATTAGTATGATAATAGTCTACCCACTTTGTAGGGCTTTTATGAGGATTAAATTAAGTAGCATGGTTAGTGTTTTTTCAGCACCTGTTACTTAGTAGGTGATAAATGGTCCAGGGTCACTATCATATATAATTCAGTCCCAAGAGCTGAAATACAAGAGGAGAACTCAAGTGTAATGTGCAAGACATTTAATATTGTTTAATAAAAACCATTCTACTGTATAAGTGGAGGTTATCCATATTTTCCAAATTCAAGTTTAAGAGGAAAAACAGAAACGTCTCTGCATCTGCAACTGCATTCCTCTCAGAGCAGAAACCAACTTTGCCCTTCTGTAGGTGCTAGTGTTACAGACCAACTTTTAGGAAATCAGTGTCTGTGCCTGGATATAGTAACCAGGCTCAAAACGAAAAAGAGGGAATTATGAGCGGTTCTAGAGATTTGCTCAGATTTATTTACAGTCTCTAGGAAAAGTTCTCCCCTCCCACGCCCAGGATACCCCGCATAACGCCCACCCACACTGCGGCACTGGACACTCTGGGGATGCGGGGCTATTCCGCGAGTAGCCGCTAAGGGGAGCCGGACGCTGGACCGCCCTAGCCGTTGCCATGACAACAGAGGGCGCGCAGCCTAGGGAGCGAAGTGCTGGCTAAAGCAGGTGTCGGATTGCAGGGCGCTCGCGGATATTCCGGAATTGCACTGAGCCCGGGAGGCTCTCTCAGGGTACGGCTACAGGTCACCTTTCTTTCGGACAGCTTCCTAAGCCGGCGGGGACGCACTGAGTGAAAATGGTCCATCATTCAGGCTCGATTCAGTCCTTTAAACAGCAAAAAGGTCAGTCGGAATCTTGGTCCCCCCTCCCTGTGGGCGTCACGTACCGTCTGCATGCCCTTGCAGTTGTGTAGGAGCATCCTTTCCAGACTAATGCGACGCAGAGGTGGAGAACTCTGTGAAGTTTAAAAAATGTTCTTTTATTTTTTTAATGCCTCTTCACTCTGCATCCGAGATGAGTCTGATCTCTGAGCCTCCGCACGGTCCCTAGGAGAAGCGGAATTCGTCATTTCGGGGACTTGATTTAATGTATATCTCTCTAAGACTGTGTCAATGCATTGCAGTAAACCAGCTTAGTAGGGGTTTTCCTACCAGCACCCTGAGGTTTGAAGACAGAGATATTGGACCAGGTTTGTCCCAGTCTGTGCTTCAGATGGCTAATAAGCTCCACATAAGTGTATCTCCTATTTGAGACGATTTTACACAATCCTAGGATAAATTAATTTTGGGACTGTTCCAGAAGTTGGCCTGTTGAAGGAGCTCTGAAAGTTTCTTAGAAAAATCCATGTTTTCCTTGTCCTATGCTTGATTCTGGGTTTCAATTTTTTTGTTAATATTGGTAGGTTCCTCTTGTAGGGACGTTGTATTATCCCTCTTTGCTTCTCCTTCAAGTTTCTCCCTGGATGCAGTGATGAGTCTACATGTTCATAGTCAAATCAAGAATTTTTCCAAGTTATTCTCACCCTTTGGTCCTTGTTCCTTATTTTATTTAACAGGTTTTTAATAGACCACATATATTTTTGTACATATTTCCAGTTTTCTGGAGTTTGTCCAAAAATTATTAAACAACATAATTGCCATTTAATTGAATTAATGACAGTAATTATGCCATAGCTGACCATATGGTACCTAAGATACATGAATTCTGGAATGGTAAATTTGCTCATGCAAAGTGAAGTAAATAGGGAATTCCCTGGTGGCCTAGTTGTTACAATTCCGACCTTTCACCGCCATGGCACATGTTCAATACCTGGTTGGCTACCTGAGATCCTGCAAGTCGTGAGGCACGGCCAAAAAAAGCAGTGAAGTAAATATTTAGTTACATATTCCTACTGCCCCCAACCCAGATTTTATCCATATTATTTTGGTCAACAGTTTCGGTGTAGCTCTTTGCCTTTCTTTAAGCAAAAATTGGTGGACCCGCCAGGGATGATTTAGTAGGGATTCCTGCATTAGGCAGAATATTGGACTGAGTGAGCTTTGAACAGCATAATTTTATACTCTGTTCAAATCCAAGTTCTCTAGGTTATTTTACAAATATGTTGGAATTGGGAGTGAGGTGAAAGACTGTCTGGGTAGACAAAACATTCAGATAGTATGCAGTTCCACTTCAAGTCTAAATGTTCCAAAGAAAATTCAGTTGTTCAAGAAGTTGTATTCTCTTTAATCATTATTTTAAACACATACAAACTTTCAGAATGAAGACAATTATAGGAACTTTACACCAGCTTCATACGATTAATATCCTCCTCTGAGGCATGGCTATGGGTAATGTATTTCTGGGACCTGGAATCTTGACATGCCCCCATATAACTTATGTATGGACGCATACTGTGTTTTTAAAAGCAAATAATGGCCAACTTTAGGACCAACTGTGATTGCTCAAAGTGACTGATAAAAAATTATACAAGTCCTGGAGCTTCATATTGTTTCCTTTATGATGCATTATGAGCCATTTATTTTCAAGTCTTCCTTTACTTTTTGGCAGAAAAGGCAACTTTAGCAGAAGGATAAATGTGGAGAGCAGGAGGGATAGGAAAGGAAACATCATTAAAGTGGTCCTGGTTAATTGCTTCTTAACCCTGAGTGGGCATTCCAAAAAGACATGCCAAACTCAGGATTAGCTGTTTTAATTTTACAAAGAGGGAGGAGTAAAATACTATTCTAGATGCTTTCTGCCCCAGGAAGTATGAGACAGAAAACTTTTAAGGGTGCTCTTCATCATAACATTAACCTGAAAACTGCACATTAAAGAGGAGAAAATTCTGTACTGGAACTCTGGAGTTCTAAATGCTAAGCTCGCCTTTGTAACTAGCTTAAAAACCTTGAGTGAAGTTTTTAACTTCTTTGGAATTTACTTCATATATAAATACGAAAAGAGTGAACACCTGACCCCTATGGTCTTCCTCTGTTCTATGGGAGGGGCAGGTGCAATGAAAACAGAGATGATTTTTGTTTTCCCCTGGGCCAGATAAAAGGAAAGCCCTGCTTTTAGTGCGCTCTTAGGAAATAATTTAGGTAAGTAAACCAAGTTATGAGGATTATTTTTTATCTTAAGCAAGTGATATGTCTTTTGTGATTTTGATTTCAACTTTATAATACCTAGAAATAGCCTGAGATATTCAGAAAACGCTGTTATTATAAAACTTTAAAAGTGTTCACTGACACTTGAAAAACACACTCTGTAATTAAACTCTCAGCAGGCTTGGAGATGTTCCAATATACTTGAGGAATATGTAGTAATCAATCACTGATCCAAATTCCCTCACTGATATTACTCGGTGTTTTTCAATAAATCAATATAGATGTCAGAATAGTTATCTTGAAATGAAATACTATATGTAAGACCAAATTTCTCAAGTTAATCTAGTATCTTCATTTTCAGCCTTGGATTTTAGTCCTATATATCCTACTTACAAGTTATGTTCTTTAATATCTCTGAGCCTCCATCACCACCTCTGTGAAGTGAAGATAATATATATGTTGCAAAGTTGTAAAGTACTTAGCAGTTTGTCTGGCACACAGTTGGGGCTCAAAAATATAGTAAATAGTAATAGTTGTTATTCTTCCCAGGCTCATCCATCTTTTCTGACTTCTTAGGAGTAAAAATAACTCTCAGTGGTTTCTTAATAATTGGTTGCCCTGTATTTTCCTTTGTCTCACTCAGTTTTATCACTTTAGGGTTTCTTAGGGAAAACTGGATTCCAGACCATCTAAGGATTCCTTACCATAGTCTTGAGTTACAGTCCCAAACTACTCAATTCATACGCCCATCCCTCAGGAAAACTTCCCCCAAATTCCCATAAAGTAAATTTAGATATTCAATTATTTTCATAATTTTAAAATTCCATTGCAGATAAATTGCATTTATTCACTATCCACTCAACCCATATTTAGCAGGCTCTTGCTATAGAGAACTTTGTACAGTAGGAAGCCTGCTAAACATAACCTTTATTTATAGGCAACTCTGCATTTTTCTAGGAAAATGTTGACATTTTGTTTCTTGGCCATGCCAGTTAAGTTTTATTTTCTGAAGAAAAGACCCACATATATTTTTGATTTTTTAATTAAATCCTAGATTTTTCCATTAAGTGGCATAATAAGTTAGGAAGTAAAAAGTGAGAATCCTCAGCTAGAGTGGGGGGAGGGATGGGATGGGATTATTTCATACTTTATCTGAAGTCCCAAGGGTAAACTGGAGTGTAATATGCTTACAGGCAACTGGGAGTGTGTGTTTGCCTTTGCCTTGGCATGTGTTGGAGGAACACATTCTCTGGCAAATCATCAGTGATTTCTGGTAAAAGTTCAACTGTGCTCCTCAGCCAGGCTTGTTCCATTTCACTTGATTTAAAATGGACTCATGTGTCATACAAGAGTGGGTGAGAAAAGGGCAGTGTTAGTTCTGGCTTCTGGTGGCTGTTATTTACCAATACAGCTAGTAAGACTTTCAGAGAAGCCATAGGTCACATCAAACACAGCCTGTCCCAAAAGGCTTGGGTTTGATGGGATCAGCTGAAGCTGTTAAGTGATTCATCATTATCCTAAAGGACATTTGGTGAAACATGAAAAGAGTGTTTTTAATATTTCCACATAATCAAATACTTCCTACTCAATAAATTATGTAATAATAATCTTTACACTTACATGGGGATTTACAGACCGCAAGCACTTTCATTCTCTTTTTCTCAAAATAAATTACTCACTTGTGCAGGGGGCCCACCTGTAGTGCCTGCCAGCCACCAGCCTGCTTTGTGCTACTTCATAAGAACTAGGACGGTGTTGGGGAGAATACCTGGTTTCAGAATCTCTGATATCCACTGTTTAAGCCTTCTTTTCCCTTCGCTGATATTTTCAGGACCTAGAATCTTCCTGTACCCTTACCCTGGTGAAGCCAGGAAAAAATCTGAAGCCATTTATATATTGACAGAAATGCATTCACGCATTCGTATTAACTATCCCTGGTATTTTGACACTCTATTCTTTTATTTATGACTGAAGAAGAGAAAGCATTGTGTCTTGTTAAAATACTTCCCAGCCATATAGGGAAAACAGTTGGGGAAGATATTTTAGGGTCAGAAATTATGCTGACTGGTACTTAGGTACTGACTGGTACTCAGGCTCATACTGAGTATCAACCTGTATCATCAGAAAGAATTGACCATATAATCTAATTGAGAGCCTCTCTGGTCTTCTGATCTATTAATTTTCACCCTTCCCTTTCTTTCCCTTTCCACAGCAGACTTCTTAGATATTTATGACTCTTGTTATAGATAATCTCCTAGTAAGGGTGAGCCAAACTATGAAAAGAATATAGAACACTATCAAATGTAAAATAAGTAACTAGTGGGAAGCAGCCGCGTAGCCCAGGGAGATCAGCTCGGTGCTTTGTGACCACCTAGAGGGGTGGGATAGGGAGGGTAGGAGGGAGATGCAAGAGGGAGGGAATATGGGGATATATGTACACATATAGCTGATTCACTTTGTTATATAGCAGAAACTAACACAACATTGTAAAGCAATTATACTCCAATAAAGATGTTAAAAAAAAGAATATAGAGATATTTCAATCCAAAAAGCAAATGTGTGTCTAGCATCATTTCTTAAAAAGTGCTGTACACCTCAAATGGCTCAGAGGAATTATTACCATGTTACTTCAAAGTAAGAACATGGATGTTTAAAATGATAACTTTGAATTAGCAACAATAGTATATATTATGTGATAAATATATATCTTATATTAGGAATGAAGACAAGTGATAAAGTTTAAAAGAAATTGCATCCAAAATAATTATAATGTGGGCTTCCCTGGTGGCACAGTGGTTGAGAGTCCGCCTGCCGATGCAGGGGACGCGGGTTCGTGCCCCGGTCCGGGAAGATCCCACATGCCACAGAGCGGCTGGGCCCGTGAGCCATGGCCGCTGAGCCTGCACGTCTGGAGCCTGTGCTCCACAACGGGAGAGGCCACAACAGTGAGAGGCCCGCGTACCGCCAAAAAAAAAAAAAAAAAAAAAAAAAAAAAAAATTTAACAAAATAATTATAATGTAAATATGTGTGTTTATTAAAGCTGTCTAGAAGTTCAGTTATCCAAAGCCTCATATTTCTTGAGAATTCTAGAGAGCTGAATTTTTCATATGAATCTAGAATTTAACATTGTACTGTGCACATGAATGTTCCTGGACAAAAATATTGGGGGTTGATGATCACAGTTGTCCCTTGCACAACATGGGTCTGGCTTATGTGGGTCCACTTATATGTGGTTTTTCTTCAATAGTAAATACTACAAATACTACACGATCTGCAGTTGATTGAATCCACGGATGCAGAACTGCGGATACAGAAGAACCAGGTATTTAGAGGCCAACTATAAATTATATGTGGAGTTTTGACTGCATGGAGAGTCAGCACCCCTAACCCTCATGTTGTTCAAGGGTCAACTGTATATGAATTAACTTATCAAGAAAAAGCCCCCAAATCTTTAAGAAAGCACAGGAAAGCTCAACCTTATTCTATTTATTATTTTAGTATTTTATAATTGCTCAGATGTTTAGAAAATATTAATACTTGCAGATTAATATAAAGTAGTTGTGCCTTGATGGAAAGAGCATTGACTCAAAGTTTCCTGTGACTGAATCCTGTCTTTACCTCTGTAACTCTGGGTATTTACTTTTTCTGGGCCATAGGTTCCTTATCCACTGTTTCAGGGTAATAATCCTCATCTCTCAGGATTGTAGCAAAGGGTAACAACAACAAAAACAGTTGAGTCAGCTAATGTTGTGCGAATACTATTACTGCCCACTGTTACAATAACTTAAAAGTACACTGCATTGTTTCATACTTACTAAAGCTTTAGTAGTTAGATATATAATTTGTTTTTTATTTTCAAGGTGAGGGAACTGTGGTTTAGATGTTACATGCATTGCAGAGTTAACTCTTAATGAGTTCAAAGCAGAGTTCTAAGATCTCTGAGTTTGATTGTGGTTAGGTTGCTATCCCTTCTGTGGCCTTAGTAAAATGAAAACTTTAGACAGAATAATCTCCATGACGCCTTCTGACTCTGCAGCTCATCAGAAGTTACAGAAGTGTGAAATCATATTCTAACCCTGACAGATCATTAGTACGGCCAATCCAGCTGTCCCTTAATTTATTGCCTTTCCTCCTAAATTGCACAGTAAAGCAGCAATTATTTTAAATTCTGGTTGGTTTCAACTCAGCAAGCATGTAAGAAGCCTGCACCAGCTGCAGGATCCAGGTTCACCAAAAAATGAGGCCCCAAATTCACATCCTCACGATAACTGAGATACAGTTGGCTATGGAGGAGAGGACTTTCTTGTGGGTAAATTGGATGGATGTGAAAGTACATTGCTGAAAGTATTTTTCAATTGCACTGTATTATTCATGGTACACTTCTTATTATTATGTTTCTAGAAAGTTAATAGGCTGACCGAAAGGCATTGCCCCAGAATAACTCCTAAGAGTGTATGTATTTTATGTTTGGCTTTGGAGCGCTAGTAGCAGCAATTTGGGGGTGGAGGTGTGGCTACGTTGCAAATACATGCAAAAGTTCTGGCTTAAACACAGTTTCCGTCACTCACTGGTATCTTGAGCAATTTGTTCTATCTACCTTAGCTCATTTCCAAAATATGCAAGATCTAAATAATCACCTGGATTTCTTGTTAAAATGTAAATTCTTCAGTGCCTCCAGACTTATAGAATCTCATCTGCAGGGAAGGAAACTAGGAATCTGTGTTCTTTACAAACATGCATCCTATGGAATCCTTACAAGGCCCATTTGAGAAACAATTTTGTAAAAACTTAATGTAACTGTGTAAGCACTGAGTGAGATAATGGATTTAAGTGAGTGGACTAAAGTAAATTGTAAATAGATGATCTCTATTATTAGTAGAGGCAAACTATATAGATTCTAGATACACTTAGCTGCATACATGCATTTAGTACTATGAAAATATAACTTTAATGTGTTTCTAATATTAATTATAATTCCCCAATTCCTCTTCTTTAAGGTTTGATGAGGTTCCTAAATGAGAGTTACTGTCTGGTCTCCTTTACTGGATACTTCAGTAAAGGAGTTTTTATACTTGTAACGAAGAACTCAGACTTTGTCTCCAGTTGTCTTATCATGACCTTTGTAAATACCTCAAATGCTGTCAATTTATTTTTTCTCTAGGTATTTTAATTCCTATTTTTTACTGTATAAATTTTTGCAAAAGAAGACGCTTTGGTGAATATTCTGTTTTGGTGAATATTCTGTCTTGATGACGTGTCTCAACATGGCTTTTCTAAAAATAAAATATATAGTAAAAGTTTATAGTTCTCCTTGATTTATGTATAGGATAGATATGTGTTAGGTTTGTGTTTTTTAAATAATTTACTGTCATAATTTAAAGTCATTGTGAGAAAGGCAACATGTGCAATAAAAAGCCGCGATATGGAATCACACAGACTGTGATAGTGGGTGATCGTGGGCAAACTAATTTCAGTGGATTTCAGTTTCCTCACTTCTGAAATCAGAATAATAATGTACTATTATTAAATGTTTAAATACTGTTTAAAGTGTTTTGCTTGTAGTAACCCCCTTAATATTCATAAAGAGACATTTCTATTAATGTAATTTCATAGATGAGGAAACAAGGGCAGAGAAATTAAGCAAGTGTTCAAAGTCACAAAACTAGTAGAGGTGGAGCTAAGATACCTATCTGGCAGGTAGAAATGTTATGAAGATTAGCACTTGTGTTCCTCCTATAGGAATTGCTATATAGTAGCCTCAATACTTTGTAAATAATGTTTTTATAAAACATCATTAACTCTCTACTCTGACTCCAAATCAATGAGATTAAATATTGTTCATTACTCAGCACAGTTTTCAATCTTTACCTATTTCATCTACCCGCTTGGTTGCACCAGCATTTCCCAATTCATTTTTTCAAATGATTCTCCCAAAGTTTAGCTCATTGCAAAGATTCAACTTCTTTTTTTTTCTTTTAAGTAAAGTGAGTTTAATTTACTGACATTAGCTCAATTTAGACATATTCGAAAGACATAAAAATAGTTTTTATCTGTGAACTGGTGGATCTCGCAGACGCAGTGTTATATTTACTTGCAGTCAGTGGTACACTTATAGTCTATTTGCCCAAAATTACTTTGCATACAGACTGAACATAACACAAGGTGGCCTCAGACTTACAATAAGAACGAGATGAATGGTCACGAACTTGAGTGCAAGAGTCAAGAAGCTTGTGTTCAGATGATACTTCTGTATGATTTGCTATGTGTGATTGCATGATCTTTGCCATAATTTTACTTCTTTAAACTTCCCTCTTTCTCTTATATAAATTGGGGCTGATATGGTTGTTTTGAGGATGGCTTTTTGTAGTGCATTCTAAAAAGTAATCCATTTACCAAATTGGCTCTCCCTGTTTTTGCTACTTTTTCTAATCTTAAAGATTCTAAGATATCCCAGTACTAGTTAATGCTTGTAGTATAGATGTTCCTATAAAACGCAGATCAGGAAAAGTCAAATTTAACACACTTTCATTACAGTTCAGTACTTATGCCGTGATTCAAAAGAAATCAGGCCAGGGCAGGAATAAAGAAGCAGATGTAGAGAATGGACTTGAGGACACAGTGGGGGAAGGGGAAGCTGGGATGAAGTGAGAGAGTGGCATTGACATATATACACTACCAAATGTAAAATAGATAGCTAGTGGGAAGCAGCCGCATAGCACAGGGAGATCAGCTTTATGCTTTGTGACCACCTAAAGGGGTGGGATAGGGAGAGTGGGAGGGAGACACAAGAGGGAGGGGATATGGGGATATATGTATACATATAGCTGATTCACTTTGTTGTACAGCAGAAACTAACACAACATTGTAAAGCAATTATACTCCAATAAAGATGTAAAAAAAAAACAAAAAACAGCCTATCTATGAATTTCAACAGATAAAGTTTTAAATTTAGAAAATAAAATTATCTAAAAATAATCCATATATTGTTAATCTCTGAATTTGCATTTATTTTTTATGTAACATTAGTAATTTATGATTATTTATGATCTTTTATTATGCTTATAAAAATTAGAGAGCAATATTATTCATGGATTGAAAGTATGGAAAATGGTAATGAAAACAAATTTTATTCACATAGGTTTCAAATTACATGTTCCTCTTCATATTTTGTGCATGTTATAATATGAAACAAAAAGATTTACGAAGTCCATCACTGAAAATAGACAAAAAAATTGGGGGTGTACAGTAAATTCAAAGTTCCTTACTAAGGAAAATAGTCTTCCGCGTAATGCCTCCTTTGGGCCACTAATATTTTGAATGATGCTTCTCTATTTTTCACACGTTGCTCCATGATGGGTGAGTTGGGGGTGTGCACAACAGTGTACAGCTTGCAATTAGTCATAACTCTTACCAGATGTGAAGAAATCACCTACTCAGAGGCACTTATGACCATTTAGACAACATTAGTCTAGAATTTTAATCATGGATAACAGTTACTTTAGTATACAGTTCATATAAATTCATGTTTTGCAAAACATTTTATGTGCTCTAAAAACACTATGTAATGATAGAACTGAACAATGAATGTATATACAAGGATATTCGGTCTAAATATGTTGTTTAAGACATGATTATTACAATTTTCATCATCTAATCCAAGACCTGCATAGTGCTTGAGTACCACATTGTTTTTAAGAATGGCATGTTTTGATAGTAAGAAGTAAAAAAGGGATCTGGAAATTCTGAACCTTTCTCTGCTTCAGACCCAGGCTTGAAAAAACCTTCCATAGCCAACTGGAAATGCACTTTTTTTTCTATATTCTGACAGTGCTGCTTAAGATTGTCTTCTCTATCAATGATCCATTTTTTTCATGGGTAGATTTTTTTCTTTATTTCTTCAAAAAGCATTTTAAGTGTCTACCAACAAATTATTAGCAACCCTGAATTATTTCTTCAATTTGCCCAGCTCTGTTTTCATTTTAGCATGTTGTAACAATTTTTGAGAATCCTTTTTTTGTTGTTATTTAGGGGAAATTGCAGATGCTATCTGTATTTTGTTTATTGTAGCTTGCCTTGTTCAAAGTTTTACTCTTTTGCAACCTTTGAGACATATTATTTCCTCTTTTACTGAAAAAAAAGAATAAGCATTTTCATTAGTCCTATATATTAATTTCTAATTTTCATCCTAATGAAGGAGAGGTCTATACAAGCCAGGTATTTGACCAAAGCAATTGAGAGGATTCTCCTAGTCATTGCTCTCTGTTATCCTCCTCCAATCAAATCTTAAAGTGGATGGCTGTTTGCTCTCAGTTCATTTGCCAGCTCAGTGAACTAAAATCTTGAGATGATTTGGGTAAGAAGTGGGTCTTTGGGCAGTTTCCTTTGTGCCATTTTGTTTTAAAGTGTTTAATCAGCTATGCTTCTGGCTACATTTACTAATGAAAATTTATTTTTGGCCTGGTTTCTACTTCAGGCAAATTGTGTGTTTTTGTCTAATTCTTTCCTGTTTCTGTTTCTCCCTGTATCAAAGTAAACCCAGTAGAACCAATGAAAAACTCCACTTTGAATTGTTTTTCTGTTTGGTATGGACCAACTTTCCCTGGGCTATCGCTTCTCACCTGTTAACACATAGTGATGAAGGGATGCTAAACAGTCTATTTGCTCTGTCCACTTATCCTTGCTTTTCCAATCAACAGATATTAGTGAACTCAAATCAGAATCCCTTAAAGTTTCTTCCAGTAATTTAGCACCAAATCTGACTAGATATCTTTATTTAATCTGGCTTTGTCTATTCCATAACTCTTTACTAGTTTCTAGCATTGAGGTAGGAATGAAAATTCATTCATTTACTTTATTTCTCCCTTTCCCTCCTCTCCCCTCCTTGGTCATTTAATTTGGAATTTCAGACAGAGGGAATTAAATGCTTGATCTTAACAGGTGACTTCCCCAGAATTCTCTTAGAAATTTAATGGAAGAACTTTACCAAAATATGAATTACATTTATCAAAATGGATGTGCCTTGCCCTTTTTTCATTTTATCTTAGTGCTCCTTGGATATTATGTTTCTTTACCATTTCTTTTGCTTTCTGTCTTTGTTATATTAAACTTAGTTGGTTTTCAGCTTCCTCAATGATTTGGAAGGTATATATTCTGTTTTAAATTCTAATTGCCTGGTGGCTTCTGCCTGCTATTCAATAAGTATTAGATCATTCACACCCTCCCCCCTTTCATTATCTTGATTACGTTTGCCCATCCAAGAAGTTTTTCTATAAATTTGGAAACTATCCCAGTTTTGAAATTTCTTTATAACTTTATAACTGAACCTAGCCACCCTCCCCAGTTTTATGAGCATAATCACCATGAATTCTAATCTCTGTTCACTTGCTGCTACTGCCACCCACTAATAAACTATAACCTGTTAAGAACATGTTCTTATTAATTTTTATCACCAGAATTGGAATCCTTGCCTAACACACAGTAGATATTCACTTTTTATTTTATTTTTGGAAAATTGGCATGATGAAATTTAGACCTCAATTAAAATATTTTATTTAGTTATTTTTCCTTTTAACTGTAAAGCATGTTTTGCTGAAAATAAGTGATTCATCATGCAAACAGAGACTTATGCAGAACTGCACTGATTAGGAGGCATTGCTAAGACAACAGTTGCTGATTTCTTATTAAACATTTTTTAAAGATATAAATTAATATATGTGAATGGTTAAAAAGGTAAAGGAATAGTGAGAAAAGACTTAAAAAGACAGCAATGACTATTTCACCCATTTGTCCTCCCCAGGCCCTATTCCCAGAAGCAACCTCTTTAGCTCTTAGTAGTCTTTGTTCTGGCATTTCCCTCTATATTTCTAATTTATTATACTTATGATGCAGTTTATTGTTTGTTAAATTTAGATATCATCTACTGATTTCCTATTGAATTAGCTGAAATTTAACTTTTCACACTATCAGTACACCACCGCCACAATCCCTCTTCCTTTATTTTCCCAATAAAGTGCATCAATTTTGATTAAATTAGTAGTTAATGAATATACTATTTTCATAGTAAAGTTGTTTAGTGCTTAGTCAAGTGGTAGTCAAATATTATACTAAGATTAATTTCCTTTCTTATAAGTAAGAGTTCTTATTTTTTTCTTAAATAACTCCTTGTTTTTCATTTGCTTTATTTTTATCATTAACCCTTCCATCATTTTTTTAATGTTCAAAAATAATATATCAAAGGCTTAGCAATTATTTTTCCTTATACTCAAACACAGGTGATTATAACTTTTTTTTTCTCTTGAAGATGTTACTCCATCTTACCAGTCTCCTACTCCAATAAGGAATTTTTAGCTTTCAAGATTGATGCAGAGCTGTCATACTGGGACATCTCTTTTCAACTTTCTTATATTAGATCTCTTCTTGATCCCATGTCTTTCACCTTTTTGATTTGCTGCCTTATTTTACTAAGACATTCTCTAGTAGCTTCCTAAGAAAGAGTGTTTGAGGAGTTAATTGTTTGAGCCTTTTCATATCATAAAATGTCTTTTTTTTTTATTTTTTCCTACCTACAGAGTTGATTAACTATTTGGCTGGATGAAGAATTCTAAGGTAGAAATTATTTCCTCCCAGAACTTTTACAGAATCATAATGCTGCTCACTTTAACAGACAAATTTGCTATCAAATAGCCTAATGTCATTCTGGATCCAAATCTGTCTTGTGATTTTTAAAATTTGTCTGTTTCTTTCTTTCCTTTCTTTCTTTCTTTCTTTCTTTCTTTCTTTCTTTTCTCTCTGTTTCTCTTTCTTTCTTTCTTTCTCTTTCTCTCTATCTCTCTCTCTCCCTTCCTCCGTCCCTCCCTCTCTCTCTCTCTCCCTCTCTTTCTTTCTTTCTTTCATTCTTCCTTTTTCTTTCTTCTTTTCTTTTTCTCCCAACCTCTTGTTCCTCCACAGTACTAGCTCTTCTAATGTTTTAGGATCTTCTCTTTAACTCAGTATTCTGAAATTTCATAATGCTGAGCCTTGGCATGGTTCTGCTTATTCTTTATGCTGATCACTTAGTAAGCTCCTTTTTTCAGTATATAAAATGATACCTGTTATTTCTGGGAGGCTTTCCTATATTATCTCTATAACAGTTCTCTAATTTTAAATTTTATTCGCTTTTTTTCTTAAGCTACTGTAACATAAATTTTAGAACTTGTGGCTTCTCAAATTTTATCTTTTCCTACTTTTCATCCATGTGTATTTTTTCTTTTTGTTCCATTCTTCCATATCCACTCTATATATTATACATACATATATACATACATATGTATATACATTATGTGTATATGTGTATGCATATATGTGTGTGTATATATGCATATGTGTACCTGCTACATACATATATTTTTAATTTTAAAAGCTTAGAGATATAATTGGCATGTTATAAACTGCACATAATTAAAGTGTACAATTTGATAAGTTTTGACTATGTACGCACCCATGAAACCAAACCTACAGTCAATATAATAAAATATTGTTTATCCCTGAAGGTTTCCACATAGCACTCCTTTCCTCACCTACCTGTCCCTCATGTCCCCAGACAACTAACATGATCTCTGACACTATAGATTACTTTGCATTTTCTAGAATTTTGTGTAAATGACATAATTTTATGTAAATGGTATATACTATTTTTGTCTTTTTTTGTTTACTCAGTATAATTATTTTTATATTCACTTGTATTATGTATATCAATAGTTCATTTCTGAGCTTCCCTGGTGGCGCAGTGGTTGAGAGTCTGCCTGCTGATGCAGGGGACACGGGTTCGTGCCCTGATCCGGGAAGATCCCACATGCTGCGGGGTGACTGGGCCCGTGAGCCATGGCCGCTGAGCCTGCGCGTCCGGAGCCTGTGCTCCGCAATGGGAGAGGCCATAACAGTGAGAGGCCCGCATACCGCAAAAAAAAAAAAAAAAGTTCATTTCTTTTATTGCTGATTAGCATTCCATTATATAATGTATTTATTTCCCTTTGCTGCTATAACAAATTACCACAAATTTATTCTCTTACATTTTTGAAGGTCACAGTCCAAAATGAATTTCACCAAGGTAAAGTCAAATTGTTGGCAGGACTAGTGTGTTTTGGAGACTCTAAGAGGAGAATCCCTTTCCTTGCCTCTTGAGCTTCTAGGGACTGCCTGTTTTCCCACTTGTGGCCCCTTCCTCCATTTTCAAGGTGTGCAGTACAGTCCTGGCTGCTGTCACCATATGGTCTCCCCTTCTGTAGTCCAATTTCTCTTCTCCTCCAGTTTATAAGGACATTTGGGGTTATATTTATGGCCCACCCAGGTAATCCAGGAGAATTTCCTTACCTGAAGATCCTTAACTTAATCACAACTGCAGAGTCCTTTCTGCCATATAAAGTTACATTCACAGGTTAATGAGAAGAGGACTTGGATTAATCAGCCTGTCACATATGGATATACCAAAAATTGTTTATCCACTCACCTGCTGATGGTCATTTGAGTTGTTTCCAGTTTGGCGGTTATTACAAATAAAGGGACTATGAACATTGAGTATACGTTTTTGTATGGATATATGTTTTCACTTCTCTGAAATATCGAGGAGTCAAATGACTGCATCATCCTATAGATGTATTTTTAACTTTTTAAGAAACTGTCAAACTGTTTTCTAACATGGTTCTGTCATTTTATATTTCCACTAGCAGTATATGAGAGTTCCAGTTCCTTCATAAATTCACCAACACTTTCCACTTTTAGCCATTCTAATAGGTGCTTAGTAGCGGTATCCCTTGGTGGTTTTAATTTGTGTTTCCCTAATGATTCATTATGTCAAACATTTTTTCATGTACTTATTTTCCCTCTGCATACCTTCCTTAGTAAAGTATCACTTCAGATCTTTTCCCCACTTTAAAAATTGGGTTATTTGGGTTTTTAGTTTGGAATATTCATATACATTCATATATATTGCATATACAAGTACTTTATTAGATATAAAATTTGCATTTCTCCCAGTCTGTGGCTTGTCTTTTCATCCTCTTAACGGAATCTTTGGTTGAGGAAATGTTTTTCATTTTAATGAAGTAACATTTTTCAGTTGTTATCTTTTATGGGTCATGCTTTTGTATCATATCTAAAATATATTTGCCTAACTGAATGTCATAAATGTTTCCTTTTATGTTTCTTTCTAGAAGTTTTTATAGTTTTAGGTAGTAATTACATTTATTTCTATGATCCATTTTACATAAATGTGTTTTTTGGGTTTATTTTGCGGTACACGGGCCTCTCACTGTTGTGGCCTCTCCCATTGCGGAGCACAGGCTCCAGATGCGCAGGCTCTGTGGCCATGGCTCACGGGCCCAGCCGCTCCACGGCATGCGGGATCTTCCCAGACCAGGGCACGAACCCATGTCCCCTGCATCGGCAGGCGGACTCTCAACCACTGCGCCACCAGGGAAGCCCTACATAAATGTTTTATATGGTGTGATATATGGATCAAAGTTTGTTTTTCATCTGAATAACCAATTGTTCCAACACCATTTGTTGAAAATAATATCCGTTTTTCTCTGAATTGCTTTGGCAATTTGTCAAAAATCAGTTGTCCATATGTGCGTGGATCTATTACTGAGCTATTTCCATTCCATTGCTCTATTTGTCAACCTTTACATCAATTTCACAGTCTTGATTACTGTAGTTTTATAATAAATATTGAAATTCAGTTAACATTACTCCTCATTTGTTCTTTTTTTTCAATGTTCTTTTATCTATACTATGTTATTTGCATTTTCATATGAAACTTAGAATAAGTTCATTTCTACTTTATAAGCCTGTTGGAATTTTGATTAAATCTATAGACCAATTGGAGGAGAAATAGCATCATAACAATATTAATTCTTTTGACTTACAAAACGGTATATCTGTTTAATTCTTATAATTTTTCATTCGTTATTGTGTTTGGGGTTTGTTGAACTTCTTATATATATGCATTTACAGTTTCTACAAATTCAGAAAAAAAATTTGGCCAGTAGTTTTTCAAGCATCCACCGTCCCCTTTTGTAGTCTCCAGTTACATATAAACTAGGCTAAATGAAGTTGTCCCAAAACTCAATTATGCTCTCTTCGTTTAAATTTTTCTTCTTCTTCTGTGTTTAATTTGGAATTGTTTCCATTACTACATGTTCAAATTCACTAATGTTTTATTTCTTCCATAATTATTATTAATCTTTCTCAGTGTATGTTTTTTCTTACACAATTTTGGCTCTATCTCTAGAAGTTCAATTTGGGTCCTTTTTATGATTTCATGTCTCTGCTTAACTTCATGAACATGTGGAATAAAATTATAATAACTATTTTAATGTCTTTATTTACTAATTCTGTCATATGTGTCAGTTCTGGGTTAATTTTGATTAATTAAATTATCTTGTCATGTTTCAAATTTTCCTGGTTTTTTGAATGCCTAATAACTTTTTAAAATTAGAAACCAGACACTGTCAATTTTACCTTGTTGAATGTGGGACATTTTTATATTACTACAAATATCGTTGAGCTTTTTTCTAGAAGGCAGTTAAATTACTTGGAACTACTTTCTTTTATGTCTTGCTTTTAAGTTTTGTGAGATGGGACCAGGGCAGTACTCAATCTAGTTATTTCTCACTATGGAGCAAGACTTTTGAATCTTGAGGGGTTTTAGTCTAGCTAGTGGGAACACACACTATTCCCTGGAATGTATGAGTCCTGTGTACTGTAACCTGTAATTCATTGGAGTGGTACCAGTTGCATATCCAGACAAGGTCCTGCATTGACATCGGTTTTGGTGATGATTTTTTGAATATGACACCAAAAGCAAAGGCAACAAAAGTTATGGGTTTACATCAAACTAAAGAGCTTCTATACAGCAAAGGAAACCATCAACAAAATAAAAAGGCAACCTACCAAATGGAATAAAATGTTTGCAAATCATTTATCTGATAAGGGTTTAATATTCAAAATATATAAAAAATTCATATAACTCAATAGCAAAAAAATCCAATTAAAAAAACGGGCAGAGGATCTAAATAGACATTTTTCCAAGAAAACATACAGATGGCTAACAGATCCATGAAAAGGTATTCAACACCGCTAGTCATCAGGGAAATGTAAATCAAAACCACAATGAGTTATCACCTAATACTTGTCAGAATGGCTGTTATCAAAAAGACAAGAAATAACAAGTTTTCGCAAGTATATGGAGAAAAAGGAAGCCTGTGCACTGTTGGCGGAAATGTAAATTAGTGCAACCACTATAGAAAATAGTATGGAGGGCCCTCAAGACTTTAAAAATAGAACTACCACATGATCCAGCTGTTTCACTTCTGGGTACTTATCTGAAGAAAATGAAAACACTAACTGGAAAATACATATACACCCCTGTGTTCATTGCAGCATTATTTACAACAACCAAGATATAGAAACAAGCTAAAGGATCATCAATGGATAAATAGAATATTTTTCAGCGATAAAAAAGGAAATTTTTTCATTTGTGACAACATGGATGGACCTCGAAGGCACTATGCTAATTGAAATGTCAGACAAAGAAAGACAAATACCAAATTATCTCACTTATATGTGGAATCTTAAAAAAACAAACAAAAAAAGACCCAAGCTCATAGATAGAGAGAACAGATTGGTGGTTGCCAGAGGCAGGGGCTGGGGAGAGTGAGCAAAATGGGTGAAGGGTATCAAGAGGTAGAAACTTCCAAAAAAAAAAAAGAGGTAGAAACTTCCTCTACTTATTTATCTTAATAAATAAGTCATGAGGATGGAATGTACAGCATAGTAACTACAGTTAACAATACTGTATTTTATATTTGAAAGTTGCTAAGAGAGCAAATCTTAAAAGTTCTCATCACAAGAAAAATTTTCTATGTATGGTGACAGATGTGTATTAGTTTATTGTGGTGACCATTTAGCAATATACACAAATACTGAATCTATGTTGTACATTTAAAACTGATGTATGTCAATTACTCCTCAGTAAAAAAAAAAGAAAGTCCTTCATTAGGTATGTAAATGCAACTTCACCCCTAAATTTTAGCCTATTAAACTTCAAACTCAACATGTGACTACATGTTATACTTGTTTGCCAGAAGTCAGGATAGGCCAGTTTAAACTTAATTTGAGGACTGTTTAAACCACATCAGAGGTCAGTGCTTATAGCCTAGATAATGAAAAGCTGTTGTTTGAAATGAGAAGTATCCAGGTTCTTATGAGTATTTTGTTAAGAGTTCCATTGCCTTGGGAAAAAGGCCCATGGGTACTTTTGCAGGTGTTTTGTATTTGCAGCAGTTTGGGGAATATTAGATTTATTTTTCATTTCACATACCTGATGATGTTTTATTGTTTCAGGCTTTGCCCTACATCACAGCAGAACAAAAAGAAACTGCACTTTGAAAAGATCTATTCTGTATTAAAATATTTGTCATAAAACATAATTGCAGTTAACACAGAAATGTGACTTAACTGCCTTTTGTAATGTAACTGATAATGTAATTGTAATGACTTACTTGAACCATTGTTTATGCTTCTCCCTTATGAGTGCCAGGCAAAAAAGAGTAGAGAGCATTTGCAATAAACATATTTATTTTGAAGGAAAAGCAAAGGGATGGTAATTAGGCTTCTGGTATCAGCTGCCAACTTTGGTGCTTGCTGCTCCAAAGATTTATAAGGTAATATTTCTGAAGTTACTTCTCTAACTACCTTATGCATGTCCCAGTTAGTACATGTATAGTACTTACAAAACCACCAGTAAACATTCATGTTTATTCCTCTGGCCCTCTGATTTCTTTTTTTTTTTTTTTTTTTTTTTTGTGGTACGCGGGCCTCTCACTGCTGTGGCCTCTCCCGTTGCGGAGCACAGGCTCTGGACGCGCAGGCTCAGTGGCCATGGCTCACGGGCCCAGCCGCTCCGCGGCATGTGGGATCTTCCCGGACCGGGGCACGAACCCGCGTCCCCCTGCATCGGCAGGCGGACTCTCAACCACTGCGCCACCAGGGAAGCCCATCTTCTGATTTCTTTTTGCAATAACCCCCTATTTAGGATTTTCATCTCTTCTCCATAGGTAGTTGCCTTCTGACTCTGCTTCTGGGTGGTGAACCCTGTTCCAGATTTTCATAAAATGCCTCTCTTTTTTCCCTCCTTCCACACGTCTCCATTAGAATTTAGCTGAACAATTGTCAATTCTTTGGACTTACTCAGTGACTGATTCACAGATGCAGGAGAGTTAATGGAACTATACATTACTCTCTCTGATTACCATTTCCTCCTTCAAATAGGAGTTTTTAATATGAGAATGACACTTTAATGGGCAGCTTCTCTCACTGAGCCCATGACAGAAATTTTTCATTGACTGTGGCCATGGATCTTGAGTCAAATCACAGACTCTTATTATTCTCACGACAGTGCACCAAGAAGCCACAATCAATCATTAAAAATCATTTTGCCATTTTTGGGCTTCCCTGGTGGTAGTGGTTAAGAATCCGCTTGCCAATGCAGGGGACATGGGTTCAAGTCCTGGTTCAGGAAGATACTACAAGCCACAGAGCAACTAAGCCCATGTGTCACAACTGCTGAGCCCATGCACCACAACTACTGAAGCCCGCGTACCTAGAGCCTGTGCTCTGCAACAAGAGCAGCCACCGCAATGAGAAGCCTGTGCACTGCAATGAAGAGTAGCCTCCGCTCACCGCAATTAGAGAAAGCCTGCATGCAGCAGCGAAGACCCAGCACAGCCAAAAAAATAATCTAAATAAAATAAATAAATTTTTAAAAAGACCAGTAGAATATTAGAAATGAAAATCATTTTGCCATTTTTGCTTTGAAAAAAGATAATGATTGTAAACATTTTCTGTTCCTACTATATGTTAAATAGTCTCTGTGGAGTTTTGTGTATATTATCTCTAATTCTCAGCTGTACAAGGTAGATTATGATTTTCCATCACTCAGTTATAGAAATTAAAGCTCTGAAGGTTTAAGTAACAAGTTCAGATTATTCCTTATGAAGTCTAAAACAGCTCTGCCTGACCCTGGAAAGCCCTCTTATTCCAGTAAGCAAGCCAGTTTATTTTAAAGGAATGACCAATGGCAAGCAAAGCCTGCAGATATTTGAGCAGATGGCTTTGTGGCAATTATGAAATCATGCTGGCTAGGGCTGACCCTAACAGAAGAGTTTCACCACTGATTTTAAATGCATGAGCAAACTGTGCTTTTGCTGTATGCCTCAGATTATCAGTCCCTCTCCTAAATTAATTTGATCTTTAGAGGAAGGAATTACCTTCCTTTGAATTCCAGAATAATATTACACTGTTTTTTTTCAAATATTCATTAAGGAAATATTAACAGATTGTTTCATATTTTGCTAGTTGTTATATTTCTGAATTAACTTGCATAGTTTTGTTTGTCAGTCTCTTCTATAAAAGAAGGTGTCATATGAATCCTCTTTATAATTCTCAGCATCAGTGGTGCTTCACACATAGGATATGTTTAAGAAATATTTTTAAATGACTCATTAAATGCATGATGTAGAATCTTTCCTCAAGGCTCTTACAGCTCAACTGGTGGACTAAAATATGCTTGTATCAGTCAAGAATGAATGATAACTGGAATTTGTTCAGCAGTCAGTAATGCAACTTATTAAGTGCATTTGTCAAGAGGATGGGAAACCTTGATGGGTTGGCATAATTAGGAAAGTCGTCATTCCCAGTAAATTTAAATTTGTGAATATCTTAGGGTTCTCCCATTGTCTAGATGAGGAAACTGTGACCTATAGAGATTAAATAACTTCCCATAAATCATCCTGTTAGTTAATAGCAGAACACAGACTCATCAGGTAGTCCATGTACAAATCTTAATTAATTGATACCCATTTTAGGATTTGTCTTAGTCAGAATTCTGTTTAGTGCTGCCATAACAAAAAGCACAGACCGGATGACTTAACAAAAATTGATTTTTTTTCTGGAGGCTGTAAATCCAAGATCGTGTCACCAGTTTGGTTTCTCCTTAGGCCTCTCTCTTTGGCTTGCAGGTGGCCATCATCTTGCTGTGTTGTCACATGGCCTCTTTCTCCGTGTGCATGCATCCTTAGGTTCTCTTTCTCTTCTTATAAGTACATTAGTTATATTGGATTAGATCCCGCTGCATATGATCTAATTTAACCTTAATTGCCCCTTTAAAGGCCCTATTTCCAAGACAGTCACATTGTGGGTTAGGACTTCCTAAATGAATCTTAGGAGACGCAGTGCAGTCCATATGAGGGTTCAAGTCTGTGCTTTCTGTGCACATGTCCTTGTATTGCTTTCATATTCTTGAGGCAAACATATTCTTTACTCATGAATTTATTTTCTTCCAATCTCCTGTCACCTTCTTACTGATAACTATATTTTCTATATTTTCTTCATGTTCTCTAATATAAGTTACAGAAAGAAAGATGAAGCCAATTGCCCTAACCCATCTCTCAAAGGAAGAAGATACCATAGGTCTGAGAAGAAAGGAGATTATCTTTTCAAAGTTCAAGGGCCTACTTTTGGTACATTTAGCCATGACCAGGACAGTCCCTTCTAAAGGACTGCCTTTATAGTCGGGGTTGAGGTATATTAGTTTGTAATGTTACTTAGAAGAGGTGGCCTTGTAGAAACTGTAATTAATCTCTGCAGTTCATTGTATTTTAATTACATCCTTTTGTATAGTTTCAACTAATAATAGATGTTGCTATCTCATGTGGGTCCACATAGCCCCAGGTCCTGGAGCCAATAGTCCAATAAGCTGAAGAGAAGAGATTTTAATTTCATTTCTTCTTCCATACAGAATGAGTCTATTGGCAAACTTAATCCTATCTCTGCATGTCTGGCCTCTGTTTGCTTTGAGGATCATCCAGAAGCACAAAGGTTGGACCTACTCTTTGGGTTTGATAACCTTACTGGTTCAACAGCACACCGTTTGCTAATACTTTCCGCAGTTTCTTCAGTAATTCTAAAACATCATTGCCTTTGGTCTAAAAAGGCCCATCTCTCTTAATCTCTCTTTTTCATGCCTTCAAGGCCATCATTTAGAGACAGCACAGTCTTTGTATTGATGCTCTTTCCTGTTGAGATCCTGAATTCTGTAAGTATTAAATTCCACCTGAGTGGGCAACAAATCTTGGTGACAAAGAATTGGTGTCCAGAAGTGCTGAGAGCACTCCCTCTGCCTCCTCACTGTGAATACGAATATTAATGACAGATAGCTCTGTAGGTTTTATAGAGTAAGCCAGGAGAATCTATGTCCTGTGACTTTTCTGTGATAATTAAAGGTTAGCTCTAACATCAGTTCTGAATGATCTCTGTATCAAAGTTTATATCAAGAACCTCAATAAAGATGAATCTAATTTAAAATAAAATTATACATTTTGTGGAAGTGCAACTGGCAAAATTCAATTTTCTTTATTCTTACCTAATTTTGAAATAGTGGAGCATGGCTTTTCATATAACTTAGGGTTCAAAAAAGCACAAAGTTCTACAATCATGGTATAGGTAACTTAAAACCCTATCAATTTACAGGGTCCACATTCACAGAAACAAATATTGTAAAATAAGGCCTCATTTATTTTTCTATTCTAAATCAGATAAGTAATGACATGAATGTGTGTGTGTGTGTGTGTGTGTGTGTGTGTGTGTGTGTTGGAAGTGTGGAGGTGAGGAGTGAGAATAGAGGTGGCAAAAGAAGCAGAAGCTGAATTCTGAAATACTTATCAGATTTCAGAAGGGAATCTAGGAAATCATTCAAATCTGTCCTTTCTGGAAACATTTAAATGTCAAAGAAACTATAACGTTTATCTTTGGTATTTTTTAATTTTCAATTTCTTCCTTCACTTCTTCCACCTCCGTCTCCTCCTTTAAATTTTTTTTCCAGTCTGAGAGCTCTGAGGCTAGCAGGTAAACATAAAGCTGATTTTTAAATACTTTATGATTTTTAAAATAGGAAGCAACAACACACTGCCAATGACCAACTTTTTTCTACTTTTGTTATAATACCTTTGGCAATCTTTAGGATACTCCTCCAATTTTAGCTCTTATTTTCAACATGGTCTGATTTTGTTTAACAATACCAAATGATGTACTCAACAGAATCTCTCTCTAACTTTATCCCCATGTTTTCTACTCCATCCCTGTGTAAGGAAAACATCTTTTTCCATTTTCTCTTCAAAGAGTATTGACTACTTTCTGGTTTACTGTTATTTTCTAAATTGAAATTCTCCCTGCTTGGTGTATCATTGAACCATCATATGGGACTTATCCTTGGATACTCAAACAAATTTCAGTTTTTAAACATCATCGGTTCTACTTCTTGTATCCTGCTGATTGCCCAAAGAGGAGATGAAACTGAGCAGGTGAATGCCTTCTCATCTTTTCTCTCCCTCTGTACTCAGACTACTCTTTGATGTGAGGATTCAATCTGTTCTTGGATGAAAATTAAATTGACCTATTTAGAACAGCATATGCACTAAGAATGATTAACCCCTTGAATATGGATTGCTAGCCTTTTTGTCCTCTCATGATGAAGAATCAGACCTGGATAAATGAGGTTAAATAAGTGTTCTTTTTATAAAAGAGGTTACTGCACATTTATAGAACATCGTCAGTGGATGCATTTTCCTTTTAATTCAAGTGTAAATCTTTAACAGTACTTTTTATACTATTTCAATTACTTTTTAAACAAATACTGATTGGTTTCATACAATGCACCAGACATTGTTCTAAATCCAACAGTAAACAAAACAGGTAAAAATTTTGATTCTTAGCGAGTTAATATTCTGATGGTAGAGAGAGACAATATAAGAGAAAATATATTTGCATAATGTATCAGACAAATGGTGACTGGTACCAAAGACATAAAATTAAAGCAGGAAAAGCGACTGTAAAGTGGCACAGTAATAGTTGAAATTTTAGATAGGTTGGCTAATTCACTTTGAGCATTTATATTCATATCATAAACATTATGTTTTTGTATGTGTTGTTTTATGGAAATAAGAGCAGTACATGTTTATTATAGAATATTTGGGAAAATGTAAAAATATATAAAAGATAACATAAAAATTATTAAATACTACCTAGATTTTACAACTTTTATCATACTGGTTTATTTCCTTCCAGTTGTTTTTCTGAGTTCTAAGTCTAAAGATATATACATATAAACATATGCATACATTTATACTTGTATACATGTATACAGACACAGACACATAGGTGTAAGGATTTGTTGAAAAGTCATTACTACTCACTATTGATGGTTATATAGTATTGGGTTGGTCAAAGATTTGTTGGATTTTAAGAAAAAATAAAAGACACTTTTTATTTACACCAAGAATTTTATTGAACAATGTATTTAGTAACCAAACAAACTTTTTGGCCAAACCAATATATTGGGCAAGAATTTAATTTTAGGACCAAATTGTTCTGGTACAAATCTAAGTTCTGTTACTAACTAATATTGTGACCTTGAACAAGTTATCGATGTTTGTTGATTAATCAGATCTGTAAAATGGAATAATTATAACACCTGGCTCACAGTGTCATAAGGATTAAAGTATTATACAAACAGACACACATTCATGCCCACACACACGAAGTCTATAGAACGGTACATAGCTTACAGAGCTATATTAAAATTAGTTATTAATAGAAATTAATATAAACTTGTTGATGAAAAGTGTTGGTGAAAGTGTTTATGCAGATAAGAAGATGAAAGAACAAGCATGCTACTTTAACAAATCTTAGTAATTAAGGAACAAGCCCCAAATAATTTTCCAGGAAAGATGACTGTATCTAACTGACCAGAAGTCTTTGATTTCCTGACTTCTTTCCTTTCCAGGACTTATTGTTACTTTAATTTTCTCTGCAGGTTTAAATCCTACTGGTAGGTAACACTTCCACACCTACCCCACAAAGTAAAATATACAAATGGTGTCAATCTTACTAGGTTCTGAGATCTTATTTGCTTCCAGGTTCGCAGCTATGTCATAGGTGCTTGTGTTTGCCAGATCTTATAAACCTGTGTGATTTAAAGCAGCATTAAATGAGGATATACTGTAGAATGTCTAAAGATCCATATTCCTTTTAGGCTCTTCTCTATTTCTGGAATCAATCTTTTTTTTGGGAGAGAGGGACTTTTTCATCAAATAATAGTTATTCTTTCTTATTTCTGTTGCAGAGTGGCAAAGAAACAGTTAAGGCATCTTATTTGATGCCTCAAATCTTATTTGAGGTGATAAACATCACATGATTTGCTGTGGCAGTGGCAAAGGGAAATGCTTCTCAGTCCTGCATAGGAGGCCTTAGTAGTGAAAGGACCCATAACTAGGATGTACGGTAAATTACCGTAGACCCATTTTACTTTAATGCTTTTGTCTGTTTCTGGAGTCAGTCTTTGTAATTAATATCTTAAAGATCAAGAAACTTGATCATAGGAAAAACAAATAAAATTCAAGTAGAACCAGAGAAAAGGTGAGTAATAATCATTTTTACATTTTAATTATATACTTTATTCAGGAAGGCTTTTGAAATTAAATATTACATTAAAATTTTAGTATGGATAAAAATTTTAGATTCCTATTCCCTAAAAGTATAAAGATATTCCTATTCCCTTTTTTACTCAGGGATACAGTTTATACACATGCCTAGAAATTCATTCATCTCCAAATAATAAGTTCTTAATAAATACATGGCATTTGGTAGAGAAATTAATGTTAAAATTATTAATGAAGTAAGTGGATTATTGGTGGCTGCAACAAGTCATGTGATTGGTCACTGATCCTGATGTGCATCAGTTATTTTAGTAGTGATTTGTGGATTGAAGAGCTAGCAGTGAAGTTCATCCTTTATTCAACTATATATAGCTAATATATCATAGTATGAACTTTTTAAGTGTGTTGTTAAGGGACTTGTTATTGAATTATATTGTAGATATTGAAATTTGTCCCTTTTAGAGCCATGCAAAGCAAGCACTATGTGTATCATCACTGATGGAATGGACTAGACAAAAAGCCTTGTTTATCTTGGCTGTTGCTCAGTGAGGAGGGAAACAAAAAACCTACTTTAAAAACTCATAGATCCACTCTAGATTTACATAAATCACAATAAACACAATGTATACAGCAAACCACAGTGATCAAGAATTGGCAAAATTAAAAGATGCCCAAGGGCTTCAGATATTGAAATTATCAAATGTAGAATATTATTATTTAGGTATAAATAAAAGAAATGGATGAAAAATATCAGTACAGAGACCATAAATAGAGAGAACAGGTTTGAAAAGGAACCACACAAGCCTCTTGATTTATAAACACATAAGTGCTGTCATAAAAAGCTAACTGTTAAACTACAAAATTGACATGTATGAAGACAACTAATAAATTGGAATATATGAAGATAATTACAAAATATAATGGAAAGGAATGAGTTAGAAACTATAACGAATAGGCTAAGATATGGAGACTAGAATGAAAAATTTTAACATACGTCTAATTGGAAATCTGGAAAAAGAGAATAGGGAGAACTAGGGAAGCTTCCAGAATTATTGAAAGTCACCAGTCCTTAATAACAGGAAGTCCAATGAATACCAAACATATAAATTAAAATAAATATACATCTGGATACATTGTAGTAAAACTGCAGAATATGAAAAAAGAGAGACTCTGGAAAGCATCCAGAAAAAGAAATGATTACCTACCAATGAACAGGAGAGAGCTGACTTCTCAAGAACAATGGAAACCATCAGAGGGTGGTACAGTGTCTTCAAACTAAAGAAAGAATTGTCAATGCTGAATTTTACACTGTGATAAAACCATCTTTCAAAATGAGCTGTGAAATAAAGATATTTGCAGAGAATCAAAATCAGAAGAAAAATACCCAGACTGAAGACCTGAGATACAAGACAAAATGCAGAATAAAAAAAAAAAAAATGAAACGTGGATAAATGTAAACAAACAATAATAATCTGTAATATCTTGGGTTCGAAAATAAATTGAAATAAAAACTAATGGACAACAATACCATTTGAAGAAGCCAGACATATCAATTCACAAGCAACTCTGGACCAAGATAAGCCTCCCCTCTCATGCAGTATTAGGATATAAGGTACTTGGCAACTTTGGTATTATTCTAACTCTTTGAGGCACCTGCTGAAACTGTGAGACAAAAAGGAAGTCCCATGTGATATAGTTTACATGAAAACAAAACCAAACCAAGAAATGATAAGGAATGCAGGGAACGAAGAGAGCAGTGTGGAAAAGAGTGACATTCTCTGAATGTTGTGGAAGAAAGTATCTTAGCAGGTAACAGAATGATAGACAGCTCTCCCTTGAAAGGTGTGGAAAAAGAGCTACTAAAAATATCCTAAGGAAGGAAAAATGTGAAAAGAAATAGGAGAAGATGGCCTTGGTTGAAGTGAAAAACAGACAAAAGATACAGACAAACCACATGAAAATTATAAAACTGCTTTTAAAGTTTGGATTCCCCCCCACGCCCCCCCCCCCCACCCAAGTTTCAAGCCATTAGACTGTTTTAAACAGAAGAGAGGCGTGATCTAATTTCCATTTGTAAATCCCTTAGCCTGATCCTTGGGAAAGAACTAGGTGATGAATTGGTTTCAGGAGAAAGGGAAAAGGAGGAATCAAGGAAACCTGGGAAATGTGCCTTGAGCAGTTGGATGTATTGGTGGGGTCTCTTTACATTAAAAGATTTTTAGTTAATTCTGTTTAAACTCTACCCCATGTAGCTCATTAAGAGGTTCTTAATATTCACAATTTCTGAGCTGTTCTGCCTTCTAGGAGCTGATAGGCATGATTTCTTGTTGGTTTCTCCATGCACCTTCAGCTTTTCACTAATTTCCGAAGTCAGTCGTCAATCGTCTACCTGCTTTTCCAGATTCCACAGTTATAGGACATCTACTATAATTGTTATTGGAAGCAAAACACTCAGAAATGCCTGGCCCAAAGTATGTGCTATGTAAATGTTAGTTATTATTTTGCTATATTTTACTACTTATTTTTGTGGGTTATCTTTTGGAATATTTTACTGTCGTTTCCTTGCCAGTTGTGATAGGGATAGAAATAAAACATGAGTCAATGTCCATATGTAATCTGAAGTCTGAATTTTGTATTCTTTGTTTTTTCTAATTCAGGCTGAATCCTGGTACATGATTCAGGATCATTCTCTTTTTTCAATGTAATTCTTCTTCTAAAGGCAACCTGAGGTTGTGTAAACTGAAGCTTAACATGTTAGCAACCAGAATTTAATAATCTAAACAAATTCACAGTAGGGTGACCCATTATTTAAATTATTGTCAGCTCCTGAAGCTTACAATCCACTCCCCTATCTTGAGGTTATTATCAGGAGCTTTTTAGCACATGATTATGGAAGTTCCATAAGACACCACACCAGAGTAACAGATCCTTGCTGTTCCCTCTTCCTAGGATGTTCTCTCAGAGCTCGCATGGTTGGTTTGACTTCCTCTTATCATTCAGGCCTATCCGTACCTTCAATAGGCTTTTACCTGCTCTGAACACCCTTTCTAAATAGCACTCGTGTACCCTACTTTCCATGCCGTCATCATGTTTTGTTTTCCTTAACCGTCTAGAATTATTCGTGCAGTACTGACTTTCTATTAACTGTCTCATCCCCCTTGAAAGTTCTAAGGAACCATGTCTGTCGTTCATTAGTACATAGAACAGTACCTGACACATAGTAGGATCATAATAAATGTTTTTTGATGAAAGAAGTGTTTGCTTGGCTGCTATATGAAGCTGGTAAAGCCTCATTCCTAAAGTATCTCCACCTCCACCCTCCATTTTTGTGAGTCTGATATAGAATATTGCCAACAATGTACAAAGAATAACTTGTCCAAAGCTCTCCTCATCAGGGATTATGGGCAGGGCTATTTCCCACAGAGGGTGATTGTCAGCTATGATTGAGAAGTTAATAGTAACTCTCCAGTAGAATGGAGAATGGGTATTTTAATTTTAGAAAGAAGCATAGGATGGATCTATGCATAAACACTTTTTTTTAAAACTTCTTGGAAAAATACCCTTGATAGCAGGAAAAACCTTAATTGTGTTCTTTGTTTCTCAAACTGGGTTTTGAGGATACCGCATTTTTATTGATAAATAGATTCACTCTATATTATCATAATCTTTAAATTTTAGCCAATTTGGGTAATAATTTAGCCTATATACATGTGTATACATACATACATATCAACCTGTACAGTATATATTGTGCAGTGAGCTTTCTGGGCTTAGCAGTTTTATTAGAAATTCATCAGTAAGTTGCTCAAAGAAGGGTAAAAATCATAAACTATGTCAGTGTATATTTCCCAAGTTAGAGGTTCCAAGACAGTAATTTGGACACTACTGACATTATAATAATAATAGCAATCGTGTCCATATAATGAATATATGGCCTTATAGTTTTCAAAGCAATGGTCTCTTCATAACTGGTAGCCAAACTGACACCCTCACAATCCAGTCTGCTGGGATTCCCGGAGATGAGAATGTAATTAGCAAGAACGATCTCTAACACCCTGTACTTGGCTCCTCTACTCGTCTTCCTTCCTCCTTCCTCCACCACCCACTCTGATAATCTCTCAGCTACAAAGAAGTATGAACTCCTACCTTATAAAATTTAATAAAAATGGGTGTTATTTCTTAAAGAAGAAACAGTTGTAGAAACAGGCTGGCTGTCCCCAAACGCTCCTCTACTGTGGAGTTAATCATCCTGTCTCAGAAATTACATAAATATTCTCTCAAAGCCCACCCTGTCTCTGGTAACAAGCTTATAACATTTATGAACCTCATCTCGTAAACCCGTTTCTGCCTCCTTGATGATTCTCCAAGGTAATGCAGTAATTGCGCTGCTTATATAATTAGAAGTATGTGTTACTCAAGCTGGGAGATTGCCTTCTTTAGTTGTGAAAACACTGGCATTATTTGAAAAGAAGTCAAAGAATTGCAGCGTCTGAGCCTAACTATTTTTGTCAAAATAGCTTGCCTGCAGTGGTGAATCCGTATAGGGAAATTGGATTTATCCAAATCTGTGATATCCTGGACTTTGAGTAAACATATGCCTGACCTGAGGTATTTGTAAATGTCACTATTACTGTGATATTCAGTACTAAGTAGAAAAGAGGTATTCACTTACAATTAGATTGTGGCATTTTTAGATGAAGTTCAGTCTGTATCCACATTTTCCAAAGTGTGGTCCCAGAAATTCTATTAAATATCCAAAGAAAAAGGAGTTAGTAATCAAATGAGGTAGGAATTTGTTTCTTAATATATTTACTATCCCCTAATCAGCTCCAAGATAGATATTAATAGTGAAAATTAGCATGCTAAAGACATATATAAGTTAGTTTTACCAAACTCTGGCCAAATATGTTTTAAACAGACTTGTTTTCAACCAATATATACTAACACACTATAAAAGAATTCCATAAGACATGCTCTGAGAACTTCTAACCAAAGAGTGGGTCATTAAAACTACATATTCTATCATGTTTAATTGTGAATTTAGTTGTGAGAATCTTGACTTATTCTCACTTTTGATGATACAATGCCTTATGGACATTTCACAATCACATGTTAGACTGTTCCTGATAATTAAACTCAAATTAGAGTAGTAGATTGGCTGTTTTAGGAAATGACAGCAATTTATATAAAGGGTTACCCCATCCTAAATGAGTTTAGACTATAAAATTGTGACATATAACATGTCAAACAATATTTTCATAATTATTTCAGGTTGCCTTTAGAGAATAACTACATTGAAAACAGAAACATCCTAAAACAAGTGCCAGGATTCAGCCTGAACTAGAAGAGAAAAAATACAATACTCAGACTCTTTATTAAATATGTATATTGACTAATATTTGCTTATGTCTAATCCCATCAAAACTGGCAAGGATGTGGAAGAAATAATAAGATATAACAGAACAACAACAATAGCTAACCCTTATATAGTATATATTTTGTGCCAGGCATTGTTCTCAGTGCTTTACATACAATAATAATTGATAATAGATGCCCTCACAGTTTTGGAATCTGGAAGAAGTAGATAAGCAAGTAGTAGCTAACTTTAGACATGATAGGTGAAAAGCTGAGAATACATGGAGAAGCCAACAAAAACCATGCCTATCAGACCTCAGAACAGCTCAGAATTGTAAATATCAGGAACCTCTGAATGGGCTACCTGGAGTAGAGCTTAAACAGAATTAACTGAAAATCTTTTAAAAAGTAAAGAGAACACTTCAATGCATCCAAATGCTCAAGGCACAACTCCAAGTTTTCCTTCTTCTTTTCTCTTTCTCCTTAAACCAATTTATCACTTAGTCATTCAACTCTACTCCCAACACATGCCAGATCTTTCTTTTTTTCCTTTCTGTCCTGCATTCTTTGTAATTTGTTTAAATCCAATACCCCAGATCTCGCTATAGCTGTATCTAATCTACTGTATAACTTCATTGAGTTTTATATTTTAATAAATATATTTTTCATTAATTTTTTTCATGTCTCAAACCCAAATTTTATGAATATTCCTTGTTTGTTCATCTTTTCAATTCTGTATTTTATTTTTAAACATTTTATCGTCAGTTACTTTATTATATGTGTTACGTGTGTTATTATTTAAGTATATAAAACTCTGAAAAATCTAAACCTGTGTTTTTTTTCTCCTGATTTTCATTTTCTTCTTTCTTTGAGTGATCTTTATGTGTCATATTTGCCAGATCTTAATCATCTTGATCGGTGGGAGTACTAGTGATCTCAGAGAGGCAACAGTGAGTGGTGGCATGAAGTGAGATCTTAATTCCCTGCCCAGGAATTGAACCTGGGTAGCCTGGATGAAAAGCAGGAATCTTAGCCACCACACCCCTTGGCTCTTGCCCCAGTGAAAAATGCATTTCTCACAGAGGCAAAAACTGTAAAAACAGGTACAAAGTTTATTGTTAGAGACATAGCACAACAAGTGGGAGAGCACATAGAGAAACAGTTTGTTTAGTTAAGGTAGGAACAAGACAGAGATGCACACCTGGAGAGAAAGGGTGTGGGCGTACTCCCCAATGAGGAGTGCAGTAAAGAGGCAGTTGAATCATTTATATAGGGCAGTTCTTCCAGGTCTTTGTTTACCTTTGGCCAATTATCTGATTTCTTTTTCCGCACCTGATCTGCCCTAGGACCCTGCCCAACATGCGTGTGCAACTTTTTGCCAAGATGGATTTCAGCCCAGAGACCTATAGGACGGCCTTGGTATCACATATTATGGGGTGGTGCCCCCTCCTTTTGACCCCCAAGGAGCCTTTCTGTGTATGTGCAGTGTTTCCGTTGTCCCAAGGATGGGAAATATATGACCTCTTGATCTTTTACTCAGACAAGGTTTATCCCCTTTCTGTTCCTGCCGTGACTGTTATCATAAGGTGTCCGCAGGAAACAAAGCTATTTACCCTGTTCCTGTTGTTACTTCCATTTCGGAGAGCAAACAGGTGGCTGATTTTAAATGTCTAACCTGGAGCCCATCTACCTCCTGTCTCAGGAAATGTAAACAGGAGACTAGTTGTAAGTGTCCAGCCTGAAGCCTACTTTTTCCTGCCCCATGAAATGTAAATGGGAGGCCAGTTGTAAATGCCTAGCTTGGGGCCCATCTATCTCTTGCCTCACTAGGGCTTAAACCAGGGATGCTTTTCTCCAGAGAAAATTCGTGTTTTCCTTTGCTGGGAGCCAGGGGACAATGTGCCTGGGACCACTTTTTCCTGATTTAAATGCCCAATCTTAACATGAAAATCGCAGTTTTAGCTCCATACTTTGGAGGGGCCAAAGGTCTAGTCTCCTGGGTAACACAGGCTTTTACAAGCTTACCACTCACTACCTCTGTTCTGGTTTCAGATCATGATTATTTCTTTGTTTAGTTTTTGTTTAATTTGTTTTGTTATGCTATTTTTTTTGAGAGTTTCATTACTTCCAACAGTCTAAGAAATACATCAAAATATGTTTTAACCAGAATCAGGTAGTTCTTTAGCAAAAGAATTCTTTAAAATGTCAAGTCTTTTATTATGCAAAAAGAGGAATATTTTATATATAACATTTTATTATTTTTCCTGAAGTGACTATAAGTATCTTATGGATAACGCCAGTGTTGCATATGCTTATTGTCTTGGCTTTAGCACAGAATTTCACACAAAATAGTTGATTGCAAAGTCAACAATAAATGAATTAATAAAGGTCTATTTGAAATCTCTTAACAATAGCCTTTAACATATGTAATAATAGCTAAAATTTACTAAGCATTTAAATATGACAAGCTATGTTCTAAGTATATTGCATGTATCTCATTTAAGCCTCCATAATACATGCATGACTAGCTACTAATTGTTTTCTCATTTTACAGATTAGAAAACAGACTGAGAGAGCTAAATGAATTGTTTAAAATCAAACCTTACAAGTCATCCCATTATGATCAATTTTTAATACTGGTTATTGAACCACTTGAAGTCACTGCTAATGACCCATATTGAGAGAATGCCAGCAACTACACAAGGGGGAGGGGGCTTTAAGCAAATATCAATCAATCAACAAAGTTTACCCAAATAGAGTAATGTTGGGTACGATGTTAACACTTGCAAGAAATATTGGGGAGGGCTTCCCTGGTGGCGCAGTGGTTGGGGGTCTGCCTGCCGATGCAGGGGACACGGGTTCGTGCCCCTGTCCGGGAGGATCCCACATGCCGCGGAGCGGCTGGGTCCGTGAGCCATGGCCGCTGAGCCTGCGCGTCCGGAGCCTGTGCTCCACAATGGGAGAGGCCACAGCAGTGAGAGGCCCGCGTACCCCAAAAAAAAAAAAAAAAAAAAAAAAAATGAAATATTGGGGAACATTTTATACTTGAGAAAATCTAAATGTCAAGGCAAACCTAGAGGTGTTCATGTGTGCAGAATAAAAATTCAGTGCTTAGAGGTGAAGCCTGCAGAATTTCTTCCTAAGCCATGCATCCTTAAGACAACTTTGATATGTTAATTTATAAATTCACATATTTTAATTTCTTTTCTACTCCATAGCAACAAGATCAAGCCAGTGTCACAGAGATATCAGTAACTACTCCAAATGTGATGTTTTTCCCTCTTTATTAGTGAAAAAGTGTAGAAACAAAATGGTACAGCGAGGAATAAGAACATGTGCTGAGACTGCCTGGGTTCAAATCCCAGCTCTACCATTTACCCTGTGGTGTTAGGCTAATTCACCACCTCACTTTCCTCCTGAATGTAATGTGAACGTTAAAAGTTTTTATCTCAGGGCTTCCCTGGTGGCGCAGTGGTTGAGAGTCCGCCTGCCAATGCAGGGGACATGGGTTCATGCCCCGGTCCAGGAAGGTCCCACATGCCGCGGAGCGGCTGGGCCCGTGAGCCATGGCTGCTGAGCCTACGCGTCCGGAGCCTGTGCTCCGCAACGGGAGAGGCCACAACAGTGAGAGGCCCGCGTACCCCCCCCCCAAAAAAAAGAAGTTTCTATTTCAAAAGGATTTTGTGAAGTTGTCGAGTGAATAGAGCTGAGTGCCTGACTGACTGAATGAATGAATAAATGATTCCAGGGTCTGACACAGCCAAGCTGACCCTCTCATGTGCAAAACGGGCACTCTTTGCAAATTGATAGGTATAGATACAATTTTTTAGAAGCTTAGGAACTTTGATTAACCTTTGAAAAGAATTTTAATTCCTATGAAAAGTCTTGCTTTATAATCATGAATATGTATTAAGTACCACATGTTTGCTAATTTTGTCTAAAAGTTGAGTATCTCAAATTACATTTTATAGTTCTTTATCTTTTCATTATGCATACTGAAAAGGTATTATTTTTCATCTTAAATAAAAGACTGAGGAATATTGAAATTCTAATTCTGTATGTACTCTGCAAAATTTTAAAATTTAAAAGAGGTTTATGGTAAACTTGATGTATTTTTGAAATATTATAATTAAAAGGCACTGTGAACCTCTGCTGCCTAACTCAAGAAGGATGTACTGAGCTGTCTTAGGAAGTTCAGTACAATATGTGTGTAATGGTCCGAACTGAGAGGTAACACTTGAGAGCCGATATAAAAGTTAAATAAGAGGGGCTTCCCTGGTGGCACAGTGGTTGAGAGTCCGCCTGCCGATGCAGGGAACACGGGTTCGTGCCCCGGTCCGGGAAGATCCCACATGCCGCGTAGCGGCTGGGCCCATGAGCCATGGCCGCTGAGCCTGCGTGTCCGGAGCCTGTGCTCCGCAACGGGAGAGGGCACAACAGTGAGAGGCCCACATACCGCAAAAAAAAAAAAAAAAAAAAAGTTAAATAAGAAAGCAGTCAGTAATCAATAAACCACTCACTGTCCTACCTTCACGTGGTTTTGCCTTTTATTAAGTTTCTCCAAACAGAAGCCATAGGATGTAATTTTGTGGTTGGAAGAGAATAGTGTGCCAAACTCTTAGAATATCACTAAGAGGGTCTTTCTTTCCTCTTAGTGAAGTTTTACAGAAATATGCACTCAAATTAGACCTCAAGTGTTTCTTTTGTGTAGTATGGATGTTAATGTCTCGGTAATTCAAAAAGGAATGTTTTCATATTTATAAGCAAGGTGAATTATAGGTGAAAGAGAAAGACAGAAGTGAGAGACACATTTAGGAGGTTATTACAGTAAGGTGATGAAAGTGCTGATAAAGAGATCCCAAGTCCTACTGCAGAATTACCTTTATCTTGAATTTTGTAGGAATTAGCATTATATTGAGAGAGAGAGGGAGAGCGAAACTGAATTAATTGAAGAAAATTATGTGATTTGTAGTCACTATTTAAATTTTAAAATGATTTAATTATTTTGGTCTGGGCTCAAGACTGAGCTCTATTACTCATTAGCTGAATAACCTTGGATAATGACTCTCCCTCATTCTTAAGACAGGAATAATGATACTCAGCTGAATGGATTATTTTGCAATTGTATACTTCTGAGAATGCACTTGGCTTGAAAAACTGAATGAGAATTTTAAAAGTCATAAATCAGAGAACTTTTGAGATTATCTGATTCTGGCATTATTATAATTGTGGAGAAACAAGCTCAGAGAAGTTATACTGCTTGCTTGGATCATAACAGAGACTAGAACCCAGGCCTTCTGACTAACAATTGCTTTTTTTTAAAATCACATAATACCTATAAAACCCATTCTTTAGACATTTCATTATATATTACGTATCCTTACAACATTACACTGCTTCCTAAAAGCTCTCTTTCTTCAAAATTAGTTATCTTTCCAGCGGATTTAGAATTGTAAATAAGTTTAGGTTTAGGAAGTCGGAAAACACACAAAAGTTTATGGAGTTAGAATGCTATTATGATAACTTTGACCAAATAACAAAATTGGTCAAAACTCTAAATCTCTCCTTAAAAACAGTATTGGGAATTTCCTGGCAGTCCAGTGGTTAGGACTCCATGCTTTCACAGCTGAAGGTCCAGGTTCAATCCCTGTTCAGGGAACTAAGATCCCACAAGCTGAGTGATGCGTAAAAAAAAACAGTATTGATTAATGTCTTCAGTAATAGGAGCTGGGTTGAAAAAAAATTAATAGATTTCTGTAGATTTTCACAATTTTCTACAGTGTCAGTCTCATAGATAGAAACCAATACATAAACAGACATACAGTAAATAATGTTTCACCAGAGGCCCTTTTCCCAGTCTTCCAAGGCTCCTGGGAACAACATCATTTCATGGGAAAACTGTGTAATTTGGGACCAAATCTGTAGACTTGGTTAAACTCAATGTTTGAATTTTGTATTCAGCTAGGCTGTATGTGCATATGTGTGAGTGATCCTCATTACAAACTTGTATGGAAGAAATATTGTTGCACTTTCTTCGCAGATGAAAAACGTAAGACTTGAGGATCTGTTTACTCATCCACAGTCCCAAAATGGCAGCACCAGGTGCATCTTTGTGCCCCTTTTATAGTGATACCTTCCTCAAATCCTGGGAGAATTCTTTCTCCAGTCTCAAGTTCCCTTAGCCCTCGGATGTGTCTATCACTGCACTTGCCATACTCCATTGCATTTATTTGGAAACATTCATTTCCTGCTTCTACCCATGTAGCCCTCAAGTACGAGAACCAAGGCCTATTCCATGGGTGTCCTCCGACACTGACATGGTATCTTCAGCTGTGAGCAGATGTCAGTACATGTTTGTAAAGTAGTGTGGAGTCAATTTCTGTAATAATATTAATAACATAATAATATACTATTTCCATGTATTGTGTTTTTACTGTGTACCATGCACTTGACTAAGCACTTAAAATGGATTATGTTTTCTGTTTCTCACAATGACCCATGTTATAGGAACTATTTCAGTATATTTGTTTAGTTGGTTGGCTTTCCTCCCTCCCCTGGGGCTAGGAGACTCCTGGTGCAGAACCTCCAATTTCTCATTCTTCTCAGTTCGTAGGACATTTAGGTGCAGCTATTATCATTGTGTTACAGAAGAAGAAATGTGTATTAGCCTCAAGATCATCACAAGTACTGAGGAAGTTTCCAATGAGAAAAAAATTCAGTTTGTTCAATGCAATCAATTAACCCAGAAAAACATATTGAAGACCAAAGACAGTGATATAGGCATTTGTCAGACAGATGTGAGTCCCAGTCTTGAACATTTGTCACTTTAGAAAAGACAATGTACTTACTTTGAACCGCACTTTCCTCAGTGGTAAAAATGATGTTATAATTTATTTTTCGGAGAGATATGATGAATAAGATTTATCATCACAGCATAGCCTTTAGAAGTTTGCACCTGGTATCACAAAATGTCATTTTTTTTAGCCTGCTTCCCTTTTGTACAAAAAAAATTACCTGGAATTTAAAAAATTATCAAAACACAGAAATAGCAAAGGATCACAAGATCACTCTAAGAATGTATTTGTTTCATAAAAATGGAGCTGAAGTTCCCTTATACGAAAAGAAAACATCCTGGAAAGAATGCCACTATGTCTTGTATAACTTTTGAGAAGAGATAAAAATACAGCTGTAAGATGTTAAGATGTTTTCTTTGTCCAGTCCCATGTGGGTTATGACAATTACAGATCATCTCTTACATCCTCTATTCCATGGTTTATATCAGCTCTAAAATGATGAAGAAAACTTGTTCTCTTCAATTTTCTCAATCGTTATATGTATGGATGAAAAAAAAACCTTGAAAATAAAAGGTACTGTACAACGGCATTGTCTTACATGAGAAATGTGTGATTAAAATCTGCACAGCTCAGTAAATATTTAGGAAAAGAGCACTCAGAATGTCCTGGTGCAATTCCAAGCGACAGCTCTGATTTACGATCCATTAAGGGAGAGTGTACCCAGAATCACACTCCATCCAGGGTTCTGGACACAGTAATTTTGAGGAAGCCAAAGAACATAACTGATTTTTTTTTTTTTTTTTTTTTTTGCGGTACGCGGGCCTCTCACTGTCGTGGCCTCTCCCATTGTGGAGCACAGGCTCCGGACGCGCAGGCTCAGCGGCCATGGCTCTCGGGCCCAGCCGCTCCGCGGGATCCTCCCAGACCAGGGCTCGAACCCGTGTCCCCTGCATCGGCAGGCGGACTCTCAACCACTGCACCACCAGGGAAGCCCCATAATTGATTTTTAAAGCAATCTGGAGAGAGATTTTACAGGAAATAAAGAACTCTTAGCCGGCATATGATTGAGGGGAATGGGCTCTATGAATTTTCAAAAGATCCCTATAAGTATAGTGTTACCTTTGGAGAGGAATGGAGAGAAAAGCTGGAAAGAAGTACAATGTATATTTCATGTGTGTGGGAAATGTTTTATAACTTAAAAAACATGACACAAAGCAGATTTTAAAAAATGTTAATATTTGCCAAATATGAAATTTTAGTACACAAATGTTCACTGTATTATACTCTGTGTCTTTTGTATATCTTAGATGTTTTATAATTTTAAATTGATTTTCAAACAGGATCATGTGGGGTACTGCAGCATGGATGATTATTATTAGGACTAACTAAGTGAAAGGAACTGTATAAGGCATGAATAAACATAAGCCATACTTTCACTGTCTGGTAGAGGTAGGGCTTCCTCATAGAGCCAGACAGGATGTACCCTGCAAAACTCGAGTGACGCTATCCAGATAGATTATCACGGGAAGAACTTGTGTCCCCTGGTGTTGTTTCATTCATCAGTCCTTGGAAGGAAAGGTGAGAGAGAGGAACACAAGCTACCGAAGTGCCACTTATAAATTGGAGTGGACTAAGTGGGCAGGAACAGTTTTGTGAATGTGGTGACTGTTGAACTCAGTCTAGAAAGATGATTAGAATTTGGGTAGGTGATGGGGTAAGGGAGAGAGACAGCACATTCCAGGAAGATGGAATATGAAGGATGAAGTGATAGAGTTGAGAATATAGGGTGTTTGTACATTCCTTCAACTCAGAATTTGTCCAGTACAGACACTTTATCTGGAAAACCTTAAAATCTGGGAAGATAAATTTATACCCAGACTCAGGTTTTGCTCTCCTCCAGAGCCCAATTTTACCTTCTGTGCACCACTCTCTTTTTGTGAGTTTCAAGGAGCCCTTCTGCACTAAAGTCTTAAGAACTATAGGTATTACTTCTTTGGATATATTTTCAAAAGTGGAATTGCTGGATCGTATATTAATTCTATTTATTAAGGATTCTCCTTAAAATTTTTTTAAAGGATTCTCCATACTGTTTTCCTTAGTGGCTGTACCAATTTACAATCCTGGCAATAGTACACAAGGGATCCCTTTTCTCCATGTCCGTGCCAACACTTTGTTATTTCTTGTCTTACTGATAAAAGCACTTCTGACAGGTGTGAGGTAATATCTCATTGTGGTTTTGATTTGCATTTCCCTAGTGACTAGTGATGTAGAGCATCTTTTCATGTGCCTGTTGGCCTTGTGTATATCTTCTTTGGAGAAATGTCTATTTAGGTCTTCTTGCCCATTTTTTAATTGTAACCCAAACATTTGAGGAAACTTTAATATGCAAGATCATCAGGAGAAGTGGTTTCTGTAATTACTGGTCATGAGCTTACAGTGGATTGCTGGGCCATTTTCACAATCAAATCTTAATACTGAGGAAGCACTCAAACGATCATGTATGCCAACACAATCATAGCATGTGAGAGAAAGAGATCATCCTGAATAACTGCCAAATTTTATTTTACTTTTTGTTTATTGAAAATATAATATAAAACAATGTTGAAAACATTTTGTAGTAAAAATTACTGTAACAAATTATAACGCTTTTGTTTTTCTTATCACATCCTGATCCTTGACCATAGACATACCTATTTGGCAGTTGTAAACATAAACAGAGTGTGTCTGTCATTTGGCCTGTTGGTTTTTATTTCATAATTTAATTATTATTATTATTTTTTTTTGCGGTATGCGGGCCTCTCACGGTTGTGGCCTCTCCCGTTGTGGAGCACAGGCTCAGCGGCCATGGCTCACGGGCCTAGCCGCTCTGCAGCATGTGGGATCTTCCCGGACCGGGGCACGAACCCGTTTACCCTGCATCGGCAGGCGGACTCTCAACCACTGCGCCACCAGAGAAGCCCCTCATAATTTAATTTTTTTTTAAATTTTATTCATATGTTTGCTTTCTGTCAGGGAATATGCTAGGTGCTGAAGTTACAGTGGTGAACAAAGCGTTCACCACAAATTACACACACATATATACACTAAACAATAAAAGAAAATGAGGTTTCCATTAGTAAGAAGGAAATGGAGAAATTTTTTCAATAAATAACTAATAGTATATCTCATAGCCTATCTCTTTGCTCCATACATGCATATCCTTTTTACTATGTGCACACATCAGTAGCACTTAGACACCTCACAGCCCAAAAAGAGAGAAAATACCAAATTGCCTTCATGAACTGCTTTCATCCGGAAGTCAAGTGTTTCTGTTTACTGTTGCTATTCTTTTTAGAAAGTTTTTTATATGTTTCTATGTGTAAAAATTATCATTCACTTTTAGATAACCATTATATGATGGCACAAAAGGAACAGGATATTGGCAGAAAACGTCCATTTCCAAAAGGGAGACTGGGATATCAAAAACAGTAGTCATTGTGACTTGACATACAGCATATCCCTGCGAACAGGAAAAGTTTTTGGTCATGGAAGTGGAGTGAGTTCTGGGATCAACTAATCATGGAATAGCCCCTGAGTCTGTTCTCTAAAATAATTTCCTCCATTTATTGTCCTTCGTTGTCCTAGTTTTACCTTCTGAGAAAATCTCCCTTGTCATTCTCCTTCATGGCCTTATCTGAGATGGGAGAAGGCCTTTCTAGAGAAAGCACATGGTTAATAATACACCTCCTGATACCTAAATTCAAGGATACAAGGATGACTTCCGTAGTTGAACAATTAGAGGATTTTGTGAAACAGAAATGGGTTTCTTTAATGTTAAAATTTCATTCTAATTTAATATGCTGCTGGTCACTTGTTTCTTGTCAATCCCATGCAGTAAGAGCAACAGCCCGATATTGTGTGATCTTGTATAACATGAGACTCCCAGCTCTTAGTCACATTTTTCTATATTTTGACAACTTCCTTGCTAAATTTTCTGCTTCCCTGGCTTTTCTGTCACCAACTTTATTGTGAAGTGGAAAGCAGTTTTCCAGCCTTATGAGAGTCCAAAAAATTCACTTTTTATTGTATGCCACAAAACATGTCCTTAGAAAAGCTATATTTTACTCCCTCCCTGCTTTTTTCTTATGCAGCAGCTTTATATAAATTTTATCTTTTCTTGAAAAATTTTACTAAAAAAAAAGTGGGAATCAGTTCTTCTATGAAAGCATTCTGATTTCCTTTTTTATTATTTCCCCTAAGATGAGTAACTGAGTAAAAGTTGAAAAATATGTAACTATTTTACAAGCTCATAACAGGGACTGTCATCTCCCAGGCCTGAAATAATGGGATCCTTGGTCCCTTTGCTGCACGGTGGAGTTTGGCACACTTTCTTCTGTAAAAGACCAGATAGTAAATACTTTGGGGTTTGCAGGCCACATGGTCTCTGTTAGAACCACTAAATTCTGACATAACAGCATGAAAGAGCTGTAGTCAATATGTAAACAACTAGACAGGCTGTGTAGCAATGAAATTTACTTACAAAAATAAGTGGCAAGTCAGGGTTTGACCTGCAGAGAATAGTTTACTGACCGGACTCTAACTTCTTCACTCATTCAGTTCCACATTTTAAAGTCTGTTACTTCCCAACTCCTGCTGTTTTAAAATAAATTCTGATTTGGCAATAGCATAAAACCTAATTCAAAACAGTTTAAACAACGAGGAACATTTATTTTCTCACAAAAGCAGCAATTCCAAATTAGGGCTCCTTCAGTATTGTTTAATGCACCAATTTATCAGTACTTGCTCAAGGTTGTCAGCAAGGACCCAGGTTATATACATGTGTCTGAACTACCATCTTTAGAGTCTTGTTCTCTAGTTATGCACAAACACAATATCACATGTAAAAAAAGGAAGAGTCTTTTCCTTGTATCTCCTTTTCATAGTGAGAAAACTTTCCCATATGCCCCATTAACATATTTCCCTTCACTTTCCATCCACACAAACTAGGTCACATGCTCAGTTGTAAGCAGATTACAGTTAAAAGAAATAGTATTACCACCATTGGCTTGGACTTCTCAGAATTTATAACTGACTGAAGATAGAGTCACCTTTTTAAAATAGTGGATGCCTGAACAAAATCTGGGTCCTGATTGCCGTGATGTGGGAAATGGAGTTTTGGGTGGAAAACCAATAAATGTAAAAAGCATACTTAAGGCTGCTTGTGAACTATTTCCTTTGGGTAATATCTCAAAAGAGTAATTAATTCATCAAATATTAGGCATATTCTTACCATTTATGGTTACATTTTTTCCCCAAAAGGTTAAAAGAATGCACTTGGAGAGTAAGACTAGATTAGTTATACAGCAATCCTGCCAATATTTCTACTCAATTATCTTTTTTTAGTTTTTTTATTTAGTATCTTTTTTATTTTTTTATTATCTTTTATTAGTATCTTTGTTTTATTTAGTATCTTTTATTTAGTATCTTTTTTATTTATTTAGTATCTTTTATTTATTTTTTTATTTAGTATCTTTTATTATGGAAAATTCCAAATGTATAAAAAGTAGAGGGAATCATATAATGAATACCTATGTACACACACTGAGCTTCAACATTATCAACTCCTGGCCAAACATGCCACTGGATTAGTATTCATCAGACACCATGTATCTCATGTTTTATAAAATATTTCAGTGCATACCTCTAAAATTTAAATAATATTTAAACCTAAAACTAAAATATAATTTTCATACTTTAAAAAATCATCATCCTTAATATCATGTACTAAAATCCAGTCCTTGTTTATGTTTCACAAATCGTTTCTTAAATTGAGTTTTGAAGTTGTTTAAATAAGAACCTAAAAAGATCCATACATTGCAATAGGTTGATATTTCTCAGCTCTCTTTTAGTGTATAGGATCCTCTCACTCTCATTTTGTCTCTTGCAATTTGTTTGATGGACAGCTTAAATTTTTACCTTGTAGATTTACCCACATTCTAGACTTTGCTAGTTATATTCCCTTTATGTTGTTTAATATATCCCTTGGTCCCCTGTGTTTCCTGTAACTTGAAAGATAGATTTTTAAGTGTGATCAGATTCAGATTCAATTTTTGTTAAAGAATATCTCATAATTGGTGTTATATATTTCCATCAGGAGGCACATAATGAATGGTTTTCTCTTTTTGCAATAATAACAGTCACTGGTGGTCATTGTCTGGATTTATTATTTAACTAGGACATCATTTTATCCTAAAGATGTAGAAATTGAGGTTCAATTAGCTTCAGTTATTTTTACATAGTCACAGAGGAAGTGTGACAAAATTCATTAGCAAATCCTTTTGGCTCTAACTTCAAAATATAGCTTGAATAGGACTTTTTACACATCCTCTCGCACTGCCATATTAGTTCAATGTCTGTTTTCTGTTGCCTGAACTACTTCTGTAGCATCTTAATTATCCAGTTTCAATCCTTACTTACTCCAGCCTATTTTCCTCATAGTAGCCGAGCCAAGCCTTCAAAACAACTGACCAAGTCACTGCTTTTAACCTTCCAATGACTTCCCATCTCATGTATTATAAAAGGCAAATTCCTTATTGGGGTTTACAGGCTCCTGCATTATACGGCTCCTGGCTTTTTCGTTTACCTTATTTAATGCTGCTTTTCTCCTGCTCACCGTTCTGTAGCCACAGAGGCCTCTTTGCTCTTCTTTGAACATTTCAAACTCTTTCTAATTCAGGGCCTGCACTCGTTTTGCATTTGCACCGGGATGCTCTCAGCCCATATGTTTGCATGCTTTATTCTCCACTTCACAGATTTTTGCTCATTCTTCTCCTTCACAGAATGAGCTTTTGTGATCTCCCCATCTAAAATTGAAATGCCCATCATTCTTTGTTCTCATACCCTGCTTTTTGTTTCTTTTCTGAGCGCTTATAAATAGCCTGACATTACATGTTTTTATGGACAGTCTTTCCCTCTTGTATGTGAGTCACACAAAAGGAGGACTTTGTGTTATTCATCCTCTTAATATGATAGAACTAAAATAGTGCCTGTCACAAAGTAGGTGCTTAGTAATGTAAATGTTTGAATAACAGGATGACTGAATGAGTCAAAACAAGAAACTACACTGAATAACTCCTAGTCTTCATCAGAACTTGTCCAGGTGACGCTATGTGATGAATTTGAGCTTCTGTTTTGTTGGACTCTAGAGCACCAATTCTGGGCTTACACACCTTATGAGGCCTGTTTAATGTTGTTTTGCCTAATCACTTTGGAAAACTACTGCTTCTCAAGGCAAATTTACTCCCTGTCTGATTTGTAGAATAATTGCTGCCCTTACTAACTAAACCTTTCTCTAGATTTGATTCTACATAAAGAAGAAAAGTAATTAGTGAACAATGTGTTGCAAAGTTTAGAAATAACACATGCAGAGTTCCTAGAATATTGCTGATGCTTGATAGAATCTGGCAGTGCTCGTGGCAGTAGTAGCAGGAGCAGTAGAAGAAATCATTATCCTTACTCAACTTAAACTTCATTTTGGTTTCTTTTTCCTTAATGCACTTCCAGTTTAGCGAGCCGTTGGAGGGAGGATCATTTTTGTAAACTAACATCTATAGGAATGTAACCATTGTCAGTGTTGTGATGAAAAATTGCATGGGGAAATATAACAGTGATTTTCTTTCAGAAAATACCTCCAAAAGATAGGATACTTAAAAGAAAACCATAAAATTCCATGTCTTGTGCAGTGGAATTAAGTTTTAAAATCACATTACTAATTCTTGGTAAATTTTTTAATAGCTGCTAACTTGAATAACAAGTGATTCCATGTGTTTGTGTGTGTGTATCTAAAGTCATTAGATAGCAGTGCCTACTAAAGTGTTTACCTCACAGCAGTCATTCAAAAAATGATACTTTTTTCTCCCCCTCACAGACACTGTATAGCTTTTCGTTCTTTCCATGAAAAAAAAAAAATCTACAAAGTGAAAAAAAAGAATAATTTAATTAGATAAAATGCCATTTGCTTTATATGGTGTTATCTACTAACACTTTGCTGATGCTTGAAATAATCCCTTTCTGGAATTCTCTTATCTCACTTGGATGAAGTCATAATATTGCCTAACTATTTTCTGGGCTTGTCACAGATTCTAATCTTGAAGTTATTTTCTTCCAGGTTCTATTAAAGAAAATAGAAAGGAGGTATGTCTTTTTATTGACAAGAAAATTACAAATGTGTATATGTTCATTTCTTTAGTACTTTATTTTTTAGGTGTTCTGACTTCTGGTAAAACCTAGTAACCAAACATGATTGAGAACCATTGAGAAGACACTGTGTCTCAGGATATCAATGGCCAAGTCTGCACACATTCTTTATAGGCCAACCTATAAGATGATGAAGCTAGTACATGGCTGTCCTCTGTAAATGTCATGCATTTGGGCTAATGGTCAAGACCAACTGATCAAGAGCAAATAATCGTGACACAAAAGATTTGAGACAAGTCCCCTATCATCGTTAAAAGCTACTTGTGCAACTTTGAGCAAATCATTTATCTTCTCTGTCAGTTTCTCTATTGATTAAATGTGAAGGTTACATTGTACAAGCAGTTTTCAAACTTAGGGAGCATGAGTATGTATATTAAAAATTCAGATTCTTAGACTCCTTCTTGAGGGATGTAGTAGTCCTGGAAAAGGACTGAGGAGTCTGTATTGTAATATACTCTGCAGGTGACCATGGACCTCACATTGAAACTGCAGAGCTGTCTACAGGGTCTCCTCTGACTCTACAATTTCTAACAGGTTTTTTTTTTCCTTTTTCTCATATTTTTGGCATTCTAAGCCTTGATGACATATTTTCTAAGTGGGATCAAACAGAGAATCCCTCTAAGTCACCATGTTTCATCACTCAGAGCCTTTGCTGATAGACCACTGAATGCAATTTTTTTTTTTCTTTTCGGTACGCGGGCCTCTCACTGTTGTGACCTCTCCCGTTGCGGAGCACAGGCTCCGGACGCGCAGGCTCAGCGGCCATGGCTCACGGGCCTAGCCGCTCTGCGGCATGTGGGATCTTCCCGGACCGGGGCACGAACCCGTGTCCCCTGCATCGGCAGGCGGACTCTCAACCACTGCACCACCAGGAAAGCCCTGAATGCAATTTTTAATATCACAGAGAATTCCTGTGAGAATTCCACAGGAATCCCATTTTATCTTTTGATAGAATTTTCTCAGTAATCACAAGATTCTTGGAAAACTTCGGTTTAGTTAGCCCTTCACCTACATTACACAGAAAAAGAAATGTTTGGGGTCCATATGGACCTACTGGCAAAATAAGACTGAACATATAAACTATTGTTAACTTTTAAGTGGGTAAGTTTTGCAGTAGATAAAAAATTAAACCAGCCTGGTTTAAAAGGTCTAAGAATCTATTGCAGTGTGTGTGTGTGTGTGTGTGTGTGTGTGTGCGCGCGCGTGTGCGTATGTGTGTTGGAGGGGCAATGGGAGGTGTGTCTGACCTTATCTATAACATCAATTTCCTCAGTTGTTCCAATCATACAAAATATACTTACTCTTTCCCCTCAAGTTGTCATCTACTGTGAAGTTGATTATGTATGTTTTCCGGAAATCAAGACTAGGTTTAAGTTTCTTATGTTCTAGGAAATAGATTAACTCATTTTAAAAATCAGCCTGAATAAATTCCACAGAATTATATATAATATATATATATATGAATTAGGAAAAACTATGTTATAGAGTTCAAAGTCCAACATTGTGCAATGATCAGCAAAAACAAAACAAACATTTCTGCAATTGAGTGTTCCAGTCAGTACTATACATATACCTCTGTGCCTGGGTTAATTTGCTTTACTGTTTTGTACATCCAGCTTTGCCCTCTGAAAACCACATGCATTCTTCAAGACATAACTCAAATGGCACGTTTTTTCTTCTACCACTGTTACTATCCCCACTTGGAACTAATGTCTGCTATCTCTCTGCTTCTATGCTGTTGAAACATACTCTAGTGCTGACAGGATATTCTTTTATATTTAGTATTAAATGAGTATTTTCAATCAAACCTCATGGCCTGTGAATTCTAACTTTCTAAACTGTCTACTTTTTTCTAGTTCCACGGCCACAACCATGGCTCTAAGGCCACCTTCTGTTCTCCTGTTGATAACTGAAGCAGCCTATTCACTTGTTATCATGACTTACTCTTATCCTATTCACATCCATTCTCCACACTGAGAAGATGAATTAGACTGTGTCACTCCACAGCTTAAAAGCTTGCAGTGGCTCCCTGTTCCCCTTAAGATAAAGTCTAAACTCCCCAGCAGGCCATGCAAGGCCATTCAAGAGCTAATCTCTGCTTTCCTCTGTAGCCCCATTTCTGTCCCCTGTCCCACTCTCCATCACTTTCTGCTCTGTTTTCCAGTAATAAAAAACTTTTTCCTCACCTCCAGATATTTCTACACAATGTTACTTCTCTCTGGGAAAAATATAACACAGTGAAATCGAGCACAGGTTAAGAGTTGATTCTGAACTGAATCCCAAATCATCACCTTTATAGGAATTGAAGGAAGATGGTGTGTTTCGGCAACACCCAAAAAACAGTTGTCGAAACAAAATCTTTAGTTTAGAGAATACAGAATTTGAAGGGGAAATGATAGCTGTCTGCAAATATTTGAAAAGCTGTCATATGAAAGAAAAACTGCATTTTTTTTTTTTTTTTTTTCTGAAGGGCAGAACAAACCAATGTCAGGAACCATAGGCAGGCAGATTTTTGCTCTACAAAAAGTTCTGTACAGCTGGAACTGTCTGAATGTGGAACAGGCTGCCCTGGGGGAGCCATCGACAGTTTTAGAGCAGGGAATGACATAATGTAAGCAGAGCTGCAGAGTCTGATGTTAGAGCAGTATCAGTAGATATTTCCATTGTTTGGAGGATGGGCACCCTGTGAACTCACCATGCTACTGGCTGTCAGAAGCCGCTTTGTCTTTCTGTCCTGGGACCTGAGATTCCTGAACCTCTGGCAGAGGGTTTTTCTGGTTCAAGGAGAAATTGCTAGGCTTGAATTATAATAATTTTCTAGAGTAGGAGAAAGGGAAAAGTATCTTAACTTTGATGGAAACAGAGGGATCCATTTGTAAAATTTGTCACATGGAAAATCAACTTGGATGTATCTGAGGATTGAAATATGTCATTCTGTCATTCAGGAATTTGTCTGCTCTGCAAACTATGCAGGGTATGGTGTCCCATGGTTTGCAAGATAAAAAGATATATTAGTTTGCAGATCTTGACTGCAAGTAGTCAATAGTCTAAGAGAGAGGACTGATGCGAATAATAGCTATTGTGTGGATAAAGAGATGTTAATTGTAACAAAAATGTTAAGTCTAATTAGATTAGCTGAAGAGTTGCAAATTTTGCCAATGTGAGAAAAGTGTTTTATTATCATTTCCACTGTCTCCAATAATTACCATAAGTTAAGCTAACATTTCTTTTGGAGATATGCCAATTATAGTGCGCATATTAGACTGCATAGAAGTAGACCTTATAAAAAGGAACTTATCTATCCCAGATTTTTCCAAATAAATTGATCCTGCTAATACCATTTTGCATTTCACCAAGTACTAACTTCTAATGATTCAAGTCAAAACACTCAGAAGTATGTTCACAAACTTTAGCCAGTATGATCTCCAAGTGACATGCTGGCACATTTGTATGCACTTATTGAATACTTCTGTACACATCTTACTTCCTTTTTATCATATCTGTTCATTTGCTCACTTCAAGAAACCCACACCTATTTTTGCCTTTCCTATGTTCTTCATAATTTGTAGTTTTACATATTCTATATTGTAGGTACAGTTAGCAGTATAACTGTTTTGCCCATCTTTGCAATTGAAGAGTTCATTTTCACTTGTCCTTTCCCCTCCATGAAGTCTAAGATTAGATGTTATAGCCCCACATTTTCTACTTCCCTTGTAACTTTCCACGATAGGGCCAGTGAAGTAGGTACTTCCCAATGTGCGTGGTTGATCATGAAAATTGGGGGAGTATTAATTGAAAATTAATGACATAAAATCAGTCACTGTGTCTGTTAATTAATATGCTCTCCAACAACAAATATTTCCAAGTGATATACTGATCATTCCTTAAATTAAGTAAATTATAATTTAAAAATTCAAAATATTTATATGGAGATAAGAGAGCTATTGTGAAAATTCCACAGGATTTGGATAAATATAAATCTATGTTTGAATGTTAGCTCAACTTTATATGGCCTAAAGCAATTTAACTAGGCCCTCTGAGCCTATATTTTCAGCCACCTGTTAGATGAGGATAATGATACATTTTATGTGATCAGAAATATGGTATGTAAATGGTTTAGCATAGTGCCTGGCATATAAAAATCCCTTAATGAATATAATCATCATTATAATAATATTGACTAAGCAAAAATAGAAAAGTCAAATAAAGGATTTATTTGATAAATAATAACTCATCAAAATCATAATTTTAAAATCATAAAACATAAAAAATTACATGAGTAATAATCTCTGTGTGTATACATGTTAATAGGTAATATACTTTAAAAAATCTAATAGCTGTAGCATATAGTGAAACAATATTGCTATTGATATACTAGTCTGATAGCTGTTTCAGGATTTTTACTCTGTGATGGTATATTGGTATATTTTAAGGAGCATGGCTGGCCCTTGGTATACTGAAATCTACATAGTGCTTCAAGTTGCTCCGTGAATGTAAAGCACTGACCAAGCTACTATGGCAGAAATGAGGAAGCATCTGTTGTCCCTGACCTCAAGGGACTGAGTTCAATGGTAGAAATATAGCTTACTCGCAAAAATTACAATGCAAATAAAATTACCATTATTAGTTAAGGAGCCTAGGTGCTATTAAAACTCAAAAGAAAGAGACATTACTTTTTTTTTTTTTTTTATGCAGTTCGCGGGCCTCCCACTGTTGTGGCCTCTCCCGTTGCGGAGCACAGGCTCCGGTCGCGCAGGCTCAGCGGCCATGGCTCACGGGCCCAGCCGCTCTGCGGCATGTGGGATCTTCCCGGACCGGGGCACGTAACCCATGTCCCCTGCATCGGCAGGCGGACTCTCAACCACTGCGCCACCAGGGAAGCCCAAGACATTACTTTTAAGGAAAGAATAAAGGGAGATTGTGTGAGTGTATGGATGCTTTTGAATGTACAGCTAGATATATGAAACTCCCCGTTAACCTCTAAAGTCATAAGTGGAGTCAGAAAAATATCTATGTACTTCAGGAAATGAATGTTATATGCTGTCACCAGTGTTCCAGAAATCAGGGTTCTTTTAAAAGAGATTCACAAGACACAGACTATTTCATATGTGTGCCTTACAGTTGGGAATGGCTTGAACACACTTAAAATTGTACCTCATCCTGCAATTCCATGGCAGCCATGAACTATATTTCCTCAGCAGTGCTGAGTTCTGCCTCGACAGTAGGTTGCCCATGGTGCTCTTAAAATCAGGCGAAGGAAGTGAAGGGAATTATGCCTGGTTCAATCACACATATTTGCAAGTTGTCATCCTATCATCCCGGAATGCCGTTCCCATTGGTACTTCACTGAAGAAATTACTTTATATATTGTTTAACTGAAGATAATAATTATACTGCCTTTACGGTATACTCTTTTAATCCCTAAATAAGAATATATGAAGGCTGCTATGACATGCATTGGGGGGAAACTGTTATCTGAAAGTGACTTACATGCATGTCCTTGGAATTGTCTAATTTTTTGATCTTAGTATAATTACTCTTTCTATGTTTGTAGAGAAATATTATTATTTTAACCTATGTACAGAACTATCATAAATTTCAGTCTATTTTAATATGTTGGAGAACCAGTTTAACTTGAAAATGAATTTAATATGAAACTAACCCCTTACCTTAGGAGTTACTTCAGAACTTAACCTCAAAGCACTAATGTCATAAACTATATTTATGTACTCCTTTCATCAATTTAGTCTTTGAGTTCCCTTGTTATTTCTTTCAAAAACAGAACAAAGGGATTGGGTTAGTGAAGAGAATTTACACACAATGGCTCCTGCCCAAGTCTATAAACATATGCTACCTGAGTTTATAGCCTCCTTGCATTTATTGGCAGCTTCACAGTTGCAGACTTAAAGAAACTGAAGGGAGGTTAAATAAAGTAGGGCTGAGAAGAACTAGAACAAAACCTGAAATAAAGGCCTTGAGACTTCTCTTAGAAACAGAATCACAGAATTTAACTCTGAAAACCATAGTATATTGCAGTCTTGGAATTGAAATTGTCCAGAATCTGGAAGTTAATCCAAATCTAGCATTGGAGTAATCCCCTGCTTTGGGATTTTTAAAAAAATAATATGCAGTATTCTTCCTTAGAATTGTTCATGACCATTATGATCAGGCCAATTTATTTGTTTCGATTTTGGGGAAATTGCTTATAGTGTAGAGGAGTGATTTCTTTTATCCTGAAACCATACTCCCAACCCCAAAACACACACTGTGGCTGTGAAGTAGCCATGGGTACCAAGGGAGAGAGCCAGACTGACCAAATGTTACTTGGTGTAGGTATGAGTATATGCGTGTATGTGTGTGCATGTGTGTGTGTATGTCTGTTTGGAGATGCAAGTAAGCTACTTTAAGGCCTTTATATGCCCAGGTCTATCTCGAATCTCTTTAGGAGCTACTGAATATTCTTAGCACTGCCCTGAGACCACTATACCAACTGACATATTGAAAAATACTGTATGCTAGACCTGCTGGGGTATTCCCTTTTGAAATGAGAGTCCCATCTAAACCTTTTCATTCACATAACAGTATGTCCTTAAAAAGACCTATTACGCCTAAAGATAACTATATTCAGAGGTTCAGTGCCATACCCAGAACTGTGTTTGTGACCTATACCAATTCCAGTCTCACCTGTTTGACCACTGCTGCCTCTGACTGCAAAACGTCTGTAATCCAGTCAGTAAGGTAAAAATAAATAAAGTAACCTTTACTGACAATGCATATCTGAATAAAAAATTATGGCTATAGTTTCCATTGGAAGAGACAAAGCAGCCAGTGGGCTCTTGTCTTTTGGATCTGTTCACATTTCTTTGCTGTTCATTTTTTTTTCCTATTGAAAAAAGCACCTCTTCTTCATCCATCAGTCCAATTTCCTTTTTAAAGAGTAGAAAAGAAAATTCCAGAACATTTCTTTGTTCTTTTGTGTGCCATTTTGGAAGAAAACCTATCAAGGACAAGTGATTCCTTGAAAACCAGGGAAATAAAGCAAGAGACATGTTCCCTTTTTCTCTGTCTTTGAACTGGGCATGAAATTTCTGCATATCGTGAGTGATTTGAAAACATTCTTTTTTATAATGTCATTCTATCAATTTGAAATACATTCTTCATTCTATAGTGACAAGATTAGAACATTTATACTCAGACAGCTTTTAAAAGAAAATTAGGAGGCAATGAAGCTCCCTTGAAGTTTTTGACATTAGACTTTTACTGAATTAAATGAATTATTCTTAAATTTCTTACTGCTTTCAGCTTTGATGTAATAACTAAAGTGCTGAGCATTGATTTTGTATAGGTTGGCAATTGTTTTCTTAATAACTTTCGTTTTACATAACAAGTGGTCTTGCTGTAGATACTCCATCATATTCTTCCTAAGATCATCCAAATTCTACTCTCCTTCTCTACCCCAAATAAAAAATATATGTATATTTATTTTAAAGCACTTTTTTAATTGTCCCTTAGACATTATTTGAATGTCGGTATCACTATTCAGTAAGTAAATTCCAATAATGCTGTGGAACTAGACAAAGAATGTGAGCATAGAATCCCTAAGGATTTGTAAGCATTTCTTGAATTAAGATAAAGATTTAACTGAGACCCAGGAAATTTATTTTCAAATCTTAAAATAGATTCATGAGAAAGATATGCAGAGAAGACACAAGACAGTGTGTTTTGTTTGTTTTATTTTTTTCTAACTAGGGCCTTGGCCTCAAAATTCTAGGGGAAATTATTAGCTCTGCTGAACTGGACTGTGCTTTAAGATATAAAATAACAGCAGATCTAGTGGCCTTTTAGGTTTCTTTCTTCTAGGCCTATATCTAATTTTGAACCTTAAAGTCACATTCTTTCAGAACCTTAATAAACACCAGGAAATCTGAAAGAAAATGAAAATATATCCCTAAGGAGTAGTCTAAACTGGTTAAACTATCCTCCAAAAGGTTAGCGGCATAAGCCCTATACTGTTTTTGCTTCACCTTCACAAATCCCAACACATGGTAGACAAATATAGTGCAAAGGCAAGACCAAGAGAGAGGCTGTACATGCCAGAGTTTGTGATCTCTTTTATCAGTGTACCCATTGGCTTCACTCTTAAGAACCCTGGAACAAACATGTCCATTTTCTAGAGGGCCTCTTTACCTTGGAAGTGGAGTATAGAGAGGGAGAGTCTTTGTTGTTGCCCTAGAGGCCATTAATAATATTTCTTCTTGATATTTGTGAAAGGCAGGGTGCTATGGTAAAAGGAACATAGCTCAGGCATCTCATGGACTTGAGTTCAGTTCATAGGTTTGGCAATTACTGGGCTGAATGTCCTTAAGTTAACTCTAATTTTCTCAATCTTAAACATGCATAATCAAAACTTTCTTTTAGGATTACTGTGAGAATTAAATATATTAAATATCACCTAGGAATGCAAGGTTGGTTCAGCACTCAAAAAACAATCATTATAATTTACCACACACTAACAAACTTGAGTGGAAAACTACATGATATATCAATCAATGCAGAAAAAGACATTCAACATCTATCATGATAAAAATGTCAGCAACCTAGGGTTAGAAAGAAACTTTCTCCATGTGATAAATGCATTTACAACAGATTTACATCTAACATCATACTTAATCGTGAGAGCTTGCTTTCCCCCAAGATTAGGAACTAGGCAAGATTTTCCACTTTCACCACTGCTATTCAGTGGTTGGAAGTTCTAGAAAATAAAATGAGGATAGAAAAAGAAATAAAGGTATACAGTTGGAAAGTAATAAAGTACCCTTTCTGGCAGACAACATGATAGTCTATGTGGAAAATTCCAAGGAATCTACAAAATGTTTATCATTCCTAGAACTAATAAATAATTTTGAAAGTTCACAGAATACAATAGCAATAAACAAAAATTAATTGCATTTCTGTACATTAGCAATGCATGATTGAAAAATGAACAATGGAAAACTGAAGTTTAAAAAGATACTACCTTTTGTAAAAGCTCCAACAAAATGAAATAGTTAGCTATAAATCTAGTAAACTATGTACAGGATTTGTATGAAGAAAACTACAGAAATATAGTTCAATCAATCAAAGAAAGACCTAAATAAATAACCATATGAGATTCATGGACTAGAAAACTTGGCATAATTAAGATGTTATTTCTTCCCCAAGTGATATATATTAGATTTAATTCGATCTCAGGCATAATGTCAACACAATTATTTGTATATATAGATAAGCTGATTCTAAAATGTATAAGGTCAGGTAAAAGAACTCAAATAGCCAAAGCAACTTAAAAAAGAAAAACAAATTTAGAGGACTAGCACTACCTGTTTTTTGTTTTGTTTTGTTTTTTTGCGGTACGCGGGCCTCTCACTGTTGTGGCCTCTCCCGTTGCGGAGCACAGGCTCCGGACGCGCAGGCTCAGCGGCCATGGCTCACGGGCCCAGCCGCTCCGTGGCATGTGCGATCTTCCCGGACCGGGGCACAAACCCGTGTCCCCTGCATCGGCAGGCGGACTCTCAACCACTGCGTCACCAGGGAAGCCCAAGTGCTACTTATTTTTAAGAACGTTATAAAGCTAGAGAGGTCAAGACAGTATGGTATAGGTGAAAGGACAGACACATAACCAATAGTGTAGAATAGAAAATTTAGGAAAAGACCTACATAAGTATGGACAACTGATTTTTTAAAGAGGTGCAGAGGCAACTGAATGGAGAAAGGAAAGTCTTTTCAACAAATAGTTGAACAACTAGCTGGAACAACTAGATAGGCATATGCCAAATATGACTGCTATTCTATACCTCATACTACATAGAACAATTAACTTAAAATATCTTATATCCCTAAATGTCAAAATAAAACTGTAAAAATCTAATCTAAAATATTCTTAACATTGGGTTAGGCAATGATTTCTTAGATACAACACCAAAAGCATGATACATAAAATTTTACTTCATTGCAAATAAAAACTTTGCTTTGCAAAGGACACTGCTAAGAAAATGAAAAGGCAAACCACAGACTCGAAAAATATTTACAGAGATGAACGATTTGTGTACAGAATGTATAAAAGACTCTCAAATCTTAATAATAAGAGAACAAACCACTTAGTTAAAAAAATAGTCAAAATATTTGAACAGAGACTTCACCAAAGAAAATATATGAATGGTAAAAAGCGCACGTAGGGATGCTCAATCGTTAGTACTTAAGGAAATGCAAATTAAAGTCTCAATGCAAACAGCCTCTCATGATTAAGTATTAGAAAAATCTAACAATAACAGCAACAACAATTCGGTTGATGAGTGTATGGTACACCAGAAACTCTCTCATACATTGGTGCTGGTACAGCCACTTTTGAAAAAAGTTGGCAGTTTCTCTAAAAGTTAAATGTGCACTTACCATATGACCCAGCAAGCCTACTTCCATGTATTTATGAGAACTTAAAACCTCTATATGAATGTTTATAGTAGCATTATTCATAATCACAAAAACTGGGCACAACACATACGTATCAATACTTACATGAGTGATTGAGTAATCAAATTGTGTTACATCCGGGACTTTCCTGGGGGTCCAGTGGTTAAGACTTCGCGCTTCCAATGCAGGGGGCACGGGTTTGATCCCTGGTCAGGGAACTAAGATCTCACATGATGAGTGGTGTGGCCAAAAAAAAACAAAAAAAAACATTGTGTTACATCCATACAGTGGAGTTATGACTTAGTAATACAAATGAATAAATTATTGATACACAAACATGGATGGTTCTCAAATGCATTTTGCCAAATGAAAGAACCTAATCTTAAAATTTATACAGCGTATGATTCCGTTTATGTGGAACTCTGGAAAAGGCAAAAAATAGGTAAAAAGAACAAATCACTGATTGTCAGGAATTAAGGGTAAAGGGAGAGTCTGAACACAAATGGGAGGACTTGGGAATTCTTTGGGATTTGCAAGTTTTCGGACTTTGCCTTTGGAGTGGTTATAAGAATTTCTGTTTGTGTCAAAATTCAAATAACTCTACACCAAAAAAGTCAATTTTATTCCATGTAAATTAAAAAATAGATAAATAAAAGGAGAAAACACCCCCAAGCACATGTGCTATCTCTCAAAACACATGTGGTTTTTATAATGAGAATAAAAATTGCTTGACAAAAATAATCTTAGGTTTTATTGAACTCAGAACTTTGCAAAATTGTATAATCTTCCTGATGAGTATAAACCATGATTTTAAAAATATAATTTCAAAAATCAAGGTTAACAAAAAAAAATAAATCAAGGCTAAAATACTATTAAACTAAATTAAAACTCAAATTCTGACTTTCTATAAAATAAATATCCCTGAGAAGAGTAGTTGATAAATAATAGGTGGTAAATTAATTATTAATAATTAGTGTTACAAACATAATAAACAGCAATATTAATAATAGCAATAATATATCCAATCCTTATTATTTATCACTTGTCTTTAAAAATGGACTTTATTTTTAAACACCCTGGCAATAGTTAAAATTTCTCATCCTGAACTGGTTGAAAAAGTATCCAGAATAAATACTATTTTTCTGGGGTTTTTTTTCTAGCATTAGTAAACTAATTTTTTCCCATTCTTAAGCTTTTGAAATAAGCTTTCAATGATAGACTATGCCAGCCTTGTTCAAAAGCAGATGTAGAAATTGCCAGCCTTTGGCACAGTATAAAGAAACCCATAAGTAAGAACAAGAGCAACAGGTGGCAAGAAGTGGGAAGTTATATGGTTACAAATGTTCACAGCAGGAAAGAAATATAGAACAATTTGTGCCCCAGTGCAGTACTGGTTAGACTAATCACGCTTGTGTTTGGGTTCATATTCTACACATCAACAAAATTTCTTCTAGTTAAGTTATTGGTTTTTCCAATAACAATGTGTGGTTGGAAGAGATTGGACCAGATTTTTAGTTTTTCAAAACGTTGTCATAGACCTGAGAGATGCAGTGGGTGGTCTCCAGAACCTCCCTACTTCAGGACAGGGTGTAATCCAGGTTCATTGCAGGGTCCACGTACTTTGGTCAAATGACTTTTTTGAGCTCTTTAGAGTGGAACAACCTGTGCTGTTCTCAGCAGTAGTATAAATATTATAACTTTGCAGCTTGTCAGAAGTACTATGAGACTTTAAGTGTTTTATCTTTATCCAAACCCAAGGTTAGTTTTCATTTGCTATTACTTTCCATGAGACAGGCAAGGATGATCAGGGATTCCATTTTACCCTATTATACACACACACACAAATACGTTGAGTGTGATGCAAGGAGCACCAATATGGTTTTCATAATAATAACTCCAAGGTATTTAAAGGTTTCATTTTCATCCCTTTCTCACAATGTTGAGAACCCAAACACTTTGATTAGGCATTTGAAGTCTATCAGTGGTCATGGTAGTGCTAGAAAAAAAACAACAAATATTTTTGTTAAACCTGATGGCCATGTACTGCATTTCCATTTGAATATGAACTTGATGATGAATGAATGTTACTGAAATCTCCTTGTTTTTAGCTAACTTCAAGCAAGAGATAGCTCAGGAGCCTATATCCCAAAAGCACCTTGTGTTTTGGGTCTCATGTGATCTTATAGGAATGTGTGAAGGGGCATACATTTCAGGCACACACAATGGGATGAACTGTCAATTGTCAGAATTCCTCCAATGATCACTACTTGGTTCCACCAAGATCATTACCAGTCTTTCCTTCAAGAAGTCCACTGCTCCCATCTGCATGAAACACAGCTGTGGTACATTAATTGAATGATAAAATTCAAGGTTTCAAAAGTTATCTGGAGGTTATTTTAAAAGGATATCTGCAACTGTTCAAGGTTATTTGTGATACGTGCCCTAACCAGGCTATCTCCTGTTCGTGCTTCCATGATTTCCAAACACAAAAAGAACTAGCAAAAGGAAAAGAATGTTTATGAGCCTTGTTAGACATTGTAATTAGGCAGATCAGGAGGAAGTTTTGGTCCCATTTGGGTTTCTCCATTAGAACCATTGTCAGTTTGCATGAAATTCCCTAATTTCTTATTATGTTGGTAGAAAGTTTGCTTCTGCTATTAGATTTTAATCTTTGAGAGTGTATAGGGAATCCACTAACTCTCAGTTTCTCTCTTAGGCATTGATTCATAAATCCTTATTCAAATGGCTGTTGTCTTTTGAACATAGAGATCTCGTTCCTTCAAGGACTTAGGCAGGAATTCCCTCAAATATATTGCATTTTCTTTCACCCAGATGCAGTCCTTGACCCAAACTACGAAAACCTAAACTAGATTAGTTTCTTTATAGTGCTCTGTATCTCTGTGCTACATGAAATATGAAGTTTTTGGAAAATGAGCTCCTCATTATTTTATTGGTATAAAAGCTCCAGAAGCTTCCCTTTTTTTTAAATTCTACATACTACATATTTATGGCTCTGACTTTAAATCTTATTACATCTTATATATACATGGCATCATTGATTCAGTTATAATAATAGCAAATACATATAGGATAAACTATGTACCAGGCATTATTCTAGCACTTTATGTTTATCTAATCATTTAATTTTCACACTCATAATTCTGTGAGTTTATTATTATTATTCTCATTTTAAAGATGAGGAGACAGAGAGATTAAAGAGTTTATCCAAGATCAAAAATTCATATTGTGTCAGATTTTGTGCATGAGTGAAACCATCACTCTTATCCATCTACCCGTACATTTCTCTCTCTATATAAACCAAAAATGTGCAAGATGCCAAGATCTCAAAACTGAATGAGACTTGGTTTCCTCCTTGAGGGGGCTCATGGTGTCACAGAAAAGTGCGTATCAATACTAGAATAGAGATGCATTGAGAGTGTTACAGAAGCACAGGGAACATGATAGCTAATACTGTATAAACGCATTAAGAAAGATTTTCCAATGTTGGTAGCATCTGAGCTCCACTCTGAAGGGTAGAAGTTGGCAGGACAAAAAAAAAATAACATGAGGAAAATGTAGCTGAGTGAATGAACAAGTTATTGAAGGAATAAGGAGACACTGACTGTGGATGAACTATATATCATGAGCTTATGAACTTGACTATGTTGGGAAATTATGGGGAAAAAAACTGTTACAAATTTATCTTTTACTACTTTGTTGTTGTTTTTTTCCCTGCGCATTCTAAAGAGAGCCCTTTGCATCATAGCACCTTTCATAAGTAGCAGACATCTCTATGACTCTTCGGTTCAATTCCTGCCAAAATCTATTTGAGTTTTAAAAAGGAAGCAAGAACATTAATGGCATGTGGGGGAGGGGGGATTTGCAATACCACAAATAAGTGTATGAATCATTGTTTCTGTTTTTGTTGTTTTTTTATTGGAGTAAAATTGCTTTATAATGATGTGTTGGTTTCTGCTGTACAATGAAATGAATCAGCTCTATGTATACCTATATCCCCTCCCTCTTGGGCCTCCCTCCCCCCCTACCCCCCATCCCACCCATCTAGGTCGTCACAGAGCACCAAGCTGAGCTCCCTGTGCTATACAGCAGGTTCCTGCTAGCTATCTATTTGTAATGATAAATATTCATATCTTATTTGTGGCATTACCGAATGGATATTTAACTTAAAGGAAAATCTCATTTGTACTTCAAAACAACACTAAGGTGATAGGTTGTCTGAGCCTTCAGATTTCAGAACACTGTACCACAAAGAGTAAATGCCTCTCGAGGTCCCCTTGAGATTTTAATCTCTATGGGTACAGGGTCTTTTATCTATTTGTTCACTGCCATATCCCCATTGTCTAGAAAGAATATCTTGCATCTATTACAATAAACACTTGTCAAATGAATATATTAATTAGTAAATTAATTAATAGAGCTTTATCTTTATCTCAATCTTTCATTTGGTAAGTCTTTATTTGCATACTGTACCTGCAGACCCAGTGCCAGGTGCTGAAGTTGTGGCTGTAAACAAGACGAGTGTGACCCTTGCCCTCATGGAACTTCCCTTATAGCTAAAAAGACTATATGTTAAATAATATCCTAATAAACAAATACATGCAAACATGGTAAGCAAAGTATATGTTTCTAACAGGACATATAACAAGGGAATGAGCCTACTGGGGTGGGCTATGTGACTTGGAAATTAGAGAACAGTGCACAAAGATAAAGATAAAAACAAGGGCACTCATTTTACCTTCAAAACTTTAAAAATGTATTTTCATCAATTTAGAAACCCCTTCATAATTTTGTGCCCTAAAGTATTCTGTCTTGCATTAGACTTATAAGAGAGCTTTTCTGATTCACTGTAATATATTATAATTGAAGAGATAACTTTTGATGTTGCTAGTTACTAATTTAAAAGTTCACTGTATATTGTTCACCTTTGTCTCCTGCATCGTCTTGCACAGAGCAAGCAAACTCAAAAGTACATTAACGTCAATAGTTGCCGTTCCCATGTTTGCTTGTAAGCATCTACAACTACTTACAGTTTACTAAAAACAAACAAACAAACAAACTTTAAATTTTATTCTTTAGTGGTAAAACTGCATACATTGTTTTCTGCCCCCAAGGGTGATGCTCAAAGCTCCTCTGAAGTTATACATCTGTACATGTGTAGTGGATAATCTCTGTAGATCCCTCCAGACTCATCCCGCACCTTTTTCTACCCTGCCCCGTGCCCCAGCAAACTGATATCTATGACTTACAGCAACCATGGGTTCTCATGACCTCTAGCTACTGTTTAGATTTGACCAGTAGGAGGCATCAGCAGCAGATTAGAAGTTGACAAAAGAGAGGTTGGGATATTTTATTTCCCTGGCTCCCTTCATGTCAGTCTGTGGTTGGCAGTGGCCGCATTCCTGTGTCTAAGCACACAGGATCTGCCAGATTTCCTCTCCCCCACCTATAATTGTCTCCAGGTTCATATATCTACTTCCTCTCCTTGCTCTGCAGGCCCAAGGGTGGTAAAGTTTTCTGGGCATTGTTAGTTGTAGGGAGCCTTACCATTATCCTTTTTCTCTTAATCCTGCCCACACCCTTTAAATAATCCCTTTATTAAGCTTTCTTCAGTTACTCTGAGTTAGCCATCTCTGCCCTACTAGGACTCTATAAGTAGACAAACTTTTTCTTGTTCAAAGTGAGAGGAAAACTAAAAAGTGAGTGAAGAGCAAACTTGTAAAAGAAGTTTCTGAGTAAACAGAGAAGTTGCTTGTTATATGACAAAGAGCAGAAGCCTTGAAATCAGATGGACCTGGTTTGTTTCAGGCTCCAGCACTTCCTGTGTGGGATACTTGAGAAAAGTTACTTACATCCTTTGTGTCTCAGGATTTTCACATGTAAAGTGGGGATGACACATCCTAACAGGACTATTATGAGAATTACTGGTAACACACAGGATGCATCTAGCACTTTGTAGGCACTCAATAAATACAGCTTTTATCATGTAGAAATAATTTATGCCAAGAAGGACACACTCAAGCCACATGTTCTTTTGAAGGAGAGAAAACTATAATGATTTTGACAAGGCAGAAAAATAAGAAAAGTCTGTGCCCATTTATGCTTTTCCTCCCCAAAGCTTATTATTTAGATAAATGTGCTTTGATTGTATCCACTAATATAGAAAAATGTGTTTGGATTTTATGAAATGAAATGGCATCCTAAGACACCACCTCCCCTCAGCCAAACAGTTCTAAAATACTTCTGATAAAGGTATAAAATCTTACTAAACCACATAATTCATCTTGAGAATAAAACAAGAGACAAATATATTTATTTTTAAGTTTATTTTTTAAATTTCCCTCTTGTGGGCATAATATAAAATTCATTAGGTTATAATATCATGTTCTTTTGCTACATATATCCCAAAATTCTTCTAACAATGTACTTGGCAGAAATTTCAAAGTTTGATCTATAAAAAAAAATACATATTTTTTTTCACATGAGTCCTTAGGATGAGTTAGTCTTCTTGAAATTTTACTAAAAGAGTGGATCTTTTGAAAAATGTATTTTTCACTGAGAATAACCAATTTTTCTTTTCTCTTCAATTTTCTCTTTGAAGTTTTCAAAGAATCTATTTTTCCAATTAAAACTCCGTATCAGCTCAAAGCCCATTGAGTTAAGTAGTATCTTAATAACAACTTTACATCCTTTGATGTCAGGTGTCTTATGTGAATGTACTTCTAGAAGATACCTTATTTGCAATTACATCTTATTTGCAATTGGACCTTTGTGTATACCCAAGTGAAACTGTCACTTCATGAGATCCTTTCAAATATGTGAGCATTTATGAAGTCCTCTTAGAACAGTTGGAAGTAGTACTAATTGTTGCTTTAGAAAAATCTGTTCTAAGTATAGGAAATGACACATTTCCACACTTCTACAGGTTTATCCTTAAACTTAAGAGTTTCATATGCTTGCCCAAACTGATGTGTTACTGTGGTCTCTTTTCTAGTTATTAGCTTTAAATAGGTAGCTATCAAATATTATTCAAGGGTACCAGGTAAAGTCATACCAGAAAAGAAATGGAACTTTAGAATATAGAAGAAAAAAGGCCTGGATGTGCTGTGGGGGTAGTTGTTAATCATGCCAAGCAAAGAACAGATATTGCTGGTTATGCCAAGCAGAATATGATGGCATTCGATGTGGAACTTTGAAAAGAACTGTACTCTTTCGAACATTAGGATTTCATACTTTCAGCTTAGATTATATTGGTTTCTAGCAAAGCTGATCTGTATGATAGCTTTGGAAACACTTGGTAGTTCAGGAAATGAGAAAGCATTGCTTTAAAGATAAATGGGAAGGAAAATGCAGAGCTGTAGGAAGGATACGTGCATCATCAACGTTGTTTTCTCAATTTCCTTTACATGTAGCATTTAACAAATTCAGCAGTTACGTGTTTATGGAGAGTTTTATACAGACTTTCTTTATATGCATAATCCTTTGAAAAAGATGTATTAAATCCAAGAAGTATAAATAAATAAAAATATAGGAGAAGGAATATTTCAAAAAAATCAGCTCAGGTTACCTTCACAGTCAAGACTTTCCTGGTACCACCACTTGGATTCCTCTTTGGTGGTTCTATGATGCCTTATCCATATTTTGTATATTAGTTTTGAATAAAAAGAACTGCTTTTATTTATTTATATATACACTTCTCCTGATACTGACCACCATTTTCACCCAACACTGAGTTAAGTTCTGGTCCAGAGAAAGAACTCAATAATTGTTTGGAATTGTTAAATAAATGATAGAACACTGAATGAATAAAAATTAAGTTTAAAAATAATCATTAGTATTTATTTCATATAACTCAGTTACACACGTTGTTAACTAAATGATGGAAACTGAAAAATAACAATTAGGATTACAAATAATAGCTGATAACTTATTTTGTGCAACTCAGTTACACACATTGTTAACTCATAGCAGATTTTATATTATTCATATCTATTATTTTATAGATCAGCAAAAGAACAACAGTTTCATAGATGATGGGTAGACATTCCCAGTTAATGTGTACCAAATAGCACATATTCATTTTTCATCAACATATATTTCACAGTTGTCTAAGACTGTGGGTATAGAATTACAGATTCTGAGGTTTGCTTTCGGTCTGTGGTTTCTACATTCAGAGCTCTCTACTTAAAATTTGTGTGATATTTCTACGAAGTGAAACCATGATAACGACCTATCCAGGATTGGGGTTCATGAAGAGCCATGGAGCATTCTGAAAAGATCATGGGTTTTGGAATCCAATGGCCATAACATTCACATTCAGTTCTGCCAGTTGCTTGATTTATGACCTAGAGTAAGTAAATTCCATTGCCTCTCCCAATTTCATTTCCCATTTGAAGTGAGTATATTTAAAATACTTTATGATTTTTGGCAAATGCAATTATTCAAAAAAAGGACATAAGGCAGATAAATTTGTGGAAAATAATGGGCAAATAAGCATATGCAGAATTCCCTAAAGAACAGTAGGTAATTTTTATCCCCTACCTGGACTGCAGCTATAGCTCCTTTACACTTCTTTCTCTCATTTACTGTACTGAAAACAGTTTTATTGTTGTTGTTTCCAATTTGTAAATACATTGCAATCTTCATACCTCAGGGCTTTCACACACGTTATTATCTTTGCCTAAAAGCACCCCCACAAACATACATATATATAAATGTCAACACAAACATACATAAACACCTTTCTGTATGTTAGGTTCCTTTTTATTTTTTGACTTAACATGTCACTTCTTCAGACAAAATGTCCCAGACCACTTCATAAAGAAAGTCCCCTTTATTATTCTCCATAATATAACCATGCCTGTATTTTCATAGCATTTCAGACAATTTATGTGTATATACATATTTACTTGTTTGGTCAATGTCTGACACTCTACTAGAATGGAAGTCCCATGAGGGCAGGAATTATATGTCCACATTGTTCACCACTGTATACCCAGTGTCAGCAGGATGCCTGCAGAGAGCAAAAGCCCAAATAACATATCCTCAATGACTAGGTGAATACAGGGATGAATCAAATGGTGGAAAATACTGACAACATGGATATGCATAAAGCTAGTCTCACCCTATATTGGTTTATAAAATAATAATATCAACCAATGTGATTGTCATCTTTAGCTCAAAGAACAGTTTTTGAACATACGTGCTGGGGTCAGTGAATTAAGGTGACTAGTATTATTATAGAGTCCCCATCAAGGCCATTTCTCGGGTCCAAGGCATTTCTCTCTGAGTCTAATATCTTTACAAGCAACTATCACCATCTTCCATCTGTGTACCGCCACCTCCAAAATAATATTTATTCTTTTACTTATATGTTCTTCTTGAGTAAAAGGCAATTCTCAACCAGAGCCCAGTAATAAAAAACTGATCTTTTAATATTCTACATCTGTGTTTCCTAAATAAAAGAAAATATAAGAACACATGACAAAATATTCACAGGCATAAAAAACTACTAGGACAGATTTTTCCTGTGCTATTTTTTTTTTTTTTACATCTTTATTGGAGTATAATTGCTTTACAATGGTGTGTTAGTTTCTGCTTTATAACAAAGTGAATCAGTTATACATATACATATGTTCCCATATCTCTTCCCTCTTGCGTCTCCCTCCCTCCCACCCTCCCTAACCCACCCCTCCAGGTGGTCACAAAGCACCGAGCTGGTCTCCCTGTGCTATGCGGCTGCTTCCCACTAGCTATCTACCTTACGTTTGGTAGTGTATATATGTCCATGCCTCTCTCTCGCTTTGTCACAGCTTACACTTCCCCCTCCCCATATCCTCAAGTCCATTCTCTAATAGGTCTGTGTCTTTATTCCTGTCTTACCCCTAGGTTCTTCATGACATTTTTTTTTCTTAAATTCCATATATATGTGTTAGCATATGGTATTTGTCTTTCTCTTTATGACTTACATCACTCTGTGACAGACTCTACGTCTATCCACCTCATTACAAACAGCTCAATTTTGTTTCTTTTTATGGCTGAGTAATATTCCATTGTATATATGTGCCACATCTTCTTTATCCATTCATCTAATGATGGACACTTAGGTTGTTTCCATCTCCTGGCTATTGTAAATAGAGCTGCAATGAACATTTTGGTACGTGACTCTTTTTGAATTATGGTTTTCTCAGGGTATATGCCCAGTAGTGGGGTTGCTGGGTCATATGGTAGTTATATTTGTAGTTTTTTAAGGAACCTCCATACTGTTCTCCATAGTGGCTGTACCAATTCACATTCCCACCAGCAGTGCAAGAGTGTTCCCTTTTCTCCACACCCTCTCCAGCATTTATTGTTTCTAGATTTTTTGATGATGGCCATTCTGACTGGTATGAGTTAATATCTCATTGTACTTTTGATTTGCATTTCTCTAATGATTAATGATGTTGAGCATTCTTTCATGTGTTTTTTGGCAGTCTGTATATCTTCGTTGGAGAAATGTCTATTTAGGTCTTCTGCCCATTTTGGATTGGGTTGTTTTTTTGTTATTGAGCTGCTTGAGCTGCTTATAAATTTTGGAGATTAATCCTTTGTCAGTTGCTTCATTTGCAAATATTTCCTCCCATTCTGAGGCCTGTCTTTTCGTCTTGTTTATGGTTTCCGTTGCTGTGCAAAAGCTTTGAAGTTTACTTAGGTCCCATTTCTTTACTTTTGTTTTTATTTCCATTTCTCTAGGAGGTGGGTCAAAAAGGATCTTGCTGTGATTTATGTCATAGAGTGGTCTGCCTAAGTTTTCCTCTAAGAATTTGATAGTTTCTTGCCTTACATTTAGGTCTTTAATCCATTGTGAGCTTATTTTTGTGTGTGGTGTTAGGGAGTGATCTAATCTCATACATTTACATGTACCTGTCCAGTTTTCCCAGCACCACTTATTAAAGAGGCTGTCCTTTCTCCACTGTACATTCCTGCCTCCTTTATCAAAGATAAGGTGACCATATGTGCGTGGGTTTATCTCTGGGCTTTCTATCCTGTTCCATTGATCTATCTTTCTGTTTTTGTGCCAGTACCATACTGTCTTGATTACTGTAGCTTTGTAGTATAGTCTGAAGTCAGGGAGCCTGATTCCTCCAGCTCTGTTTTTCGTTCTCAAGCTTGCTTTCACTATTCGGGTTCTTTTGTGTTTCCATATAAATTGTGAAATTTTTTGTTCTAGTTCTGTGAAAAATGTCAGTGGTAGTTTGATAGGGATTGCATTGAATCTGTAGATTGCTTTGGGTAGTATAGTCATTTTAACAATACTGATTCTTCTGATCCAAGAACATGGTATATCTCTCCATCTATTTGTATCAATTTCTTTCATCAGTGTCCTATAGTTTTCTGCATACAGGTCTTTTGTCTCCTTAGGTAGGTTTATTCCTAGATATTTTATTCTTTTTGTTGCAATGGTAAATGGGAGTGTTTTCTTGATATCACTTTCATATTTTTCATCATTAGTGTATAGGAATGCCAGAGATTTCTGTGCATTAATTTTGTATCCTGCTACTTTACCAAATTCATTGATTAGCTGTAGTAGTTTTCTGGTAGCATCTTTACGATTCTCTATGTATAGTATCATGTCATCTGCAAAGAGTGAAAGCTTTACTTCTTCTTTTCTGACTTGGATTCCTTTTATTTCCTTTTCTTCTCTGATTGCTGTGGCTAAAACTTCCAAAACTATGTTGAATAAGAGTGGTGAGAGTGGAAAGCCTTGTCTTGTTCCTGATCTTAGTGGAAATGCTTTCAGTTTTTCACCATTGAGGACAATGTTGGCTGTGGGTTTGTCATATATGGCCTTTATTATGTTGAGGAAAATTCCCTCTATGCCTACTTTTTGGAGGGTGTTTATTATAAATGGGCGTTGAATTTTGTCGAAAGCTTTCTCTGCATCTATTGAGATCATCATATGGTTTTTCTCCTTCAATTTGTTAATATGGTTTATCACATTGATTGATTTGCGTATATTGAAGAATCCTTGCATTCCTGGAATAAACCCCACTTGATCATGGTGTATGATCCTTTTAATGTGCTGTTGGATTCTGTTTACTAGTATTTTGTTGAGGATTTTTTCATCTGTGTTCATCAGTGATATTGGCCTGTAGTTTTCTTTCTTTGTGACATCCTTGTCTGGTTTTGGTATCAGGGTGTTGGTGGCCTCATAAAATGAGTTTGGGAGTGTTCTTCCCTCTGCTATATTTTGGAAGAGTTTGAGAAGGATAGGTGTTAGCTCTTCTCTAAATGTTTGACAGAATTCGCCTGTGAAGCCATGTGGTCCTGGGCTTTTGTTTGTTGGAAGATTTTGAATCACAGTTTCAATTTCAGTGCTTGTGATTGGTCTGTTCATATTTTCTATTTCTTCCTGATTCAGTCTTGCCAGGTTGTGCATTTCTAAGAATTTGTCCATTTCTTCCAGGTTGTCCATTTTATTGGCATAGAGTTGCTTGTAGTAATCTCTCATGATCTTTTATATTTCTGCAGTGTCAGTTGTTACTTCTCCTTTTTCATTTCTAATTCTATTGATTTGAGTCTTCTCCCTTTTTTTCTTGATGAGCCTGGCTAATGGTTTATTAATTTTGCTTTTAGTTTTATTGATCTTTGCTATTGTTTCCTTCATTTCTTTTTCATTTATTTCTGATCTGATTTTTATGATTTCTTTCCTTCACAAAAAGAGGAAAAGGGGAAAAAATCATAAATCTTGCTCTCAAAGTCCACGTCCTTAATTTGGGATGAGTCGTTGTCTATTCATGTATTCCACAGATGCAGGATACATCAAGTTGATGTGGAGATTGAATCCGCTGCTTCTGAGGCTGCTGGGAGAGATTTCCCTTTCTCTTCTTTGTTTTCACAGCTCCCAGGGCTCAGCTTTGGATTTGGCCTTGCCTCTGCGTGTAGGTCGCTGGAGGGCATCTGTTCTTCGCTCAGACAGGACGGGGTTAAAGGAGCCGCTGATTCGGAGACTCTGGCTCACTCAGGCCGGGGGGAGGGAGGGGCACGGAGTGTGGGGTGGGCCTGCAGCGGCAGAGGCTGGCGTGTCGTTGCACCAGCCTGAGGCGCGCCGTGTGTTCTTCCGGGGAAGTTGTCCCTGGATCCCGGGACCCTGGCAGTGGCGGGCTACACAGGCTTCCAGGAAGGGAGGTGTAGATAGTGACCTGTGCTTGCACACAGGATTCTTGGTGGCGGCAGCAGCAGCCTTAGCGTCTCATGCCCGTCTCTGGGGTCCGCGCTTTTAGCCACGGCTCGCGCCCATCTCTGGAGCTCCTTTAAGCAGCGCTCTTAATCCCCTCTCCTCACGCACCAGGAAACAAAGAGGGAAGAAAAAGTCTCTTGCCTCTTCGGCAGGTCCAGACATTTCCCCGGACTCCCTCCCGGCTAGCCATGGTGCACTAACCCCCTGCAGGCTGTGTTCACGCAGCCAACCCCAGCCCTCTCCCTGTGCTCCGACCGAAGCCCGAGCCTCAGCTCCCAGCCCCGCCCGCCCCGGCGGGTGAACAGACAAGTTTCTCAGGCTGGTGAATGCTGGTCGGCACTGATTCTCTGTGCAGGAATCTCTCCGCTCTGCCCTCCGGACGGACCCCTGTTGCTGCGCTCTCCTCCGTGGCTCCGAAGCTTCCCCCTCCGCCACCCGCAGTCTCCGCCCACCAAGGGACTTCCTAGTGTGTGGAAACCTTTCCTCCTTCACAGCTCCCTCTCACTGGTGCAGGCCCCGTCCCTATTCTTTTGTCTCTGTTTATTCTTTTTTCTTTTGCCCTACCCAGGCACGTGGGGAATTTCTTACCTTTTGGGAGGTCTGAGGTCTTCTGCCAGCGTTCAGTAGGTGTTCTGTAGGAGTTGTTCCACGTGTAGATGTATTTCTGGTGTATCTGTGGGGAGGAAGGTGATCTCCGCGTCTTACTCTTCCGCCATCTTCCCCTCGTCCCCCTGTGCTATTCTTTGAATGTAGTATAGAAAACACTAGTCGGTCCTTAAATAAGGGGGATTGTATGGTGTATGGTAGGCTTTCAGTATGAGTTCTGTGGGCCTTGAGGAATTCCTCTTCAAAAGGGTATTTTCCTTTCTTATCATTACAGAGTCCCAGAAAGCTAAGAGACTGGATCAATTCATAATTCTTTCTTCAATCCCTTTCTAGTTCACATTTTATTTTCACACTGAGAATTAACGTGAAAATAAATACTTTTTTTTTATAAAACGGGAAGATAAAATCCCTACTGCTAGGTTTGTCTGCATTTCATCTATTCAACTATGTCTTATTTCTATAGAACCTCTCAAATATTGTCTTGTTTTTTTTTTCAAGATTCTCATTTGTCTCAAAGGGCAATGAATATTTGTACCTCTGCTTGTCTTTATTTGAATTCATGCATTTGAAAATATCCTTAGAAATCTGGAGTTAATTCATGAGCTGATTATAAAGTAGCCAAAAAGTATTGACTGAACCAATATGAGTAGAGTTTAGTTAAATTTGTTTGTCTTATAATAAATATAATTACTGAAAATATAATTTTCAGTAATTTCCTTTCCTGTCTGTACCCCTTGCCCGCAGAGTCTACTCTGTCTCAAAAATGGAATTAAGATGAGTAATTGCAAGGCAAAATTTTCATTACTTGAGTGCTGTATGTACTGGTGGGTTTGCTTTGTCTTTTTCACCTTTCAATCACTACATTTGAAATTTACTTTAATATAGAGAATATGGGCAGGTGAATAGGGAGGGTGGTAAAAGCAGATGTGTTTCTAGGTATATTCCGTCTGAGTTTTAGCCTCTACCAGAATGAATTTTGGTGTCTGTTCTTTACATTTCAGTGTCTGTGATTTTCGAGGTAAATGGATGGTGTGCAGGAGTTTCAAACTTAATTTATGATGCAACATGATATGATGGTTTTAGCACTAGAAACTGTTTGGAATATAAATCCCAAACAGTTTTCTTGTTGGTGTGATATAAGGAATGTTACATATCCTCTCTAAGTCTCAGTTTCCACATAGCTAATAGGTATAATGTCTGCCTGGTAAGATTGTTAGAAAACTAAATGAAATAAACACAGCATATATTACATTTAATATGTAGTCACTAAAATACTATATACATATATATGTGTATATGTATATATGAATGTATATACAGTTGACCCTTGAACAACAAAAGTTTGAACTGTGAGGGTCCCCTTACACATGGATTGTTTTCAATAAAAAATTCTACAGTACTCCACAATCTGAGGTTGGTTGACTCTGCAGATGCAGAACTACTGATAGGAACAGTGGAGTCAGAGGGCTGGTTTTAAATTGTATGTGGATTTTTAACTGCATGAAGGGTTGATACCCCAAACTCCTGCATATGTTTATATACACACATATACTATAAAATAATAAGAAAAAGCCTAACAACACACTAGAAAAACTATAAAACAGCTTAGTCACTTAAGAATTATAATTGGCTAGAAATATATGAAAACATGTTCAATCTGGAACATGAAGATTAAAACCGTTTTTTTTTGTTTTTTGTTTGTTGGCTTTTTATTTTATTCAGAATTAAAACAAATGATACTATCTAGAGTTCCCCAAGGAATTTCATAAAGAAATGGATTCCATCTTGTACTGTTTGGGGAAGTGTGAAAAGATAAAGCTTTTAGGGAAGGCAGTTTGGCATTATTTATCCAAATGATAAATATTCATGCCCTTCAAACCAGCAGTTGTACATCTAAGTGTTTCCTCTTAGAGAAATACTCAATATGTGCAAAAAAGGCATATACCAGAATACCCATAGCAGTATTCCAGGACTGAGGAACGCCCTGGGATTAACGTAAGGGGGATGAGGACGGATGGGGACAGGGGCATACAGGGACATGGGGACATTCATTGCTGGGAGAATACAGTTACTGGGGCTTCCAATTATGGAGGCAGAGTCCTGTTGAGGGGCATTCTTTCTTCTGGCAGATCAGTCTTCTCTGCATGAGGAGAGGGACTGTTACACAGGGCACAGGAATGCTGTCCCCCTGCTGGTCAGTTTTTGTACTAAACCATGTATGCTGTTCCTTTCCAGCCTCTTGATCACTATTAGTACGTTATGTGGTGTGTTTAAAGGAGGATAGGTTATAGAAAGAAGTGTTCTGGTTAATAATAGTAATTTGAATTTCTACACATTAGGTTTTATTTATTTTACTGCTTAAAAACCTAAATGGTTAAATTTATCCAAAGACAATCCAAATTATTATTCTCATAACTCTCCAAATGAATTTAAACCTCAGTTTCTTTTTTACAGAACCTTTAAAAAACAGTGAAAGCTCAATCTGGAAGAGGAGCTGTTTATTTCTCATAACTATTTGACAAAAATCTCAAAACACTTCCTCTGACAATATAGAAACAAACGAATTCCACTAGTGCTAATCCCTAGGTGATGCTTTTCAAGAGTACTTTTCTGAAACAGCCATCACAAGAATTAAAATTATTTGTTGATTTCTGCTGATTATTTCTTGTTGCTAAAACTTGCCATTTTGAATTTGCAGGTATGAATATAAGCAAGAGTGAGATAGCAAAAGAAACTTCATTAAAACCATCTCGGAGATCCCTGCCTTGCCTGGCCCAGAGCTATGCTTACTCAAAGAACTTGAGCCAATCTACCTCACTCTTCCAGTCAACTGAGAGTGAATCTCACGCTCCCACTTCTGTAACCTCAATCTCTGCTGACAAAGCAGAGCAAGGTGAGCTCTACTTTCTTGTTTAACTTTTAAAGAATAGTGTTTTCCACTAGTGTTTATAGAGTCTTCAGGAAGGAGATTGGCATAGAAAGGAGAACAGTAGCCTATGCCAGTCAGACAAAAGGCCGTTCGTTGGTGAGATGTGTGTTCTTTTCGTTTTATCCTTGAAGGTAGCCAACCCCATGCAAATATGGACCTAACACTTTCTGTTGGCAAGAGAAGACAGATCAGCCACCTAAATCACTGGCTCATTAGCATTCCTGGTGAGAATTTATTACCAGTAATTAAATATGCCAGCAATAATAAACTCAGTTCCCTAAACAGAAAGACCCAAAACTATAAATAATACTGAGAGTAAATCAGTGAACATTTGGTTGCACGAAGATGTGGTTAGACAAGTGTTGGCAAATAAAACTACACACATCTGACTGTCTGAGACTTAATATACCTTCAGACAATCCCTTTTCACAAGAGTCAGGAGTCAGAATACAACCAGGCCGCTGTCATTCAGTGGATGGGTATGTTTTTATTTTCCCTTCCATCTCTAAGAGCTTTTATATTATGAAAATTGATTCCCTTATGATTCCTTAGGGTTGCTTCTTCCTCTGGATAATTTGAAAATGCCAATATTCTCTTTTCAATAGTATTGGGAAATCACTATTTTAAATAGTAAGCTTACATCTATGTCTAATAAGGAAAGTGGCTAATTGTTTAAGAGAATCAAAGTGTTAAAATGTAATATAGATGTATCTCTCATTTCCACTCATTAACTTAAAAACATTTCTTCATGTTTGGCTGCTATTTGGACAGCAGTCACCACGGTAATTGTTCTAACTGTCATTATGTTTTTATTCCCCAAAACTAGAAAGTCTTTTTTGTTCTTGTTTCCAGTTAACACTGAGGAAGGCAGAAAAGACTCTGTGCTCAGATGTTCTTTTGCTGACCTCAGTGACTTTTGCTTGGGTGAGTTACTTTCTATTATTTCCTTCCTCCTTTCCCCCTCTCCAAAGGTAAACTGACTTCTACTTCAAATGTAGAACATTATTTTTTTAAGAAAAAAAAAAATTCATGTTTAGTCTTTAACATTTGATGGGTGAGAATAATATTCTAAGGTTAAAATATTATTAAGGTATTTCATGTACAGTTTGAAAGTCAAATACAGAAGATTTTTAATGAATAACAATCCTATAACTGAAAAATATTCTGTTGTTAGTCTTTTGGAAATTTCCTTCAATTCTCGATGAATAAGTACATTTATACTACTGTGTCTAGATTTATCAAATTTCAGCATTATTTGTTGATCTCTCGTGCTAGATGAAGGTTTATTAGTTCATTCATATAACCTTTCCTTATTTTTTTCATAGTTACACTGCCATTTTAAATCTCTCCACTGATTAAATTTGTAACTATAGTATATTTGCATCTTTATATCATGTTTTTTCTTTTTTAACTTTTTTCTTTTTTAATTTTTTAATTATTATTTTTAACATCTTTATTGGAGTATAATTGCTTTACAATGGTGTGTTAGTTTCTGCTTTATAACAAAGCTATACATATACATATATCCCCATATCTCCTCCCTCTTGCACCTCCCTCCCACCCTTCCTATCCCACCCCACTAGGTGATCACAAAGCACCCAGCTTATCTCCCTGTACTATGCGGCTGCTTCCCACTAGCTATCTATTTTACATTTGGTAGTGTATATATGTCGGTGCTAATCTCTGATTTCATCCCAGCTTAAGCTTCCATCTCCCCGTGTCCTCAAGTCCATTCTCTACGTCTGCATCTTTATTCCTGTCCTGCCCCTAGGCTCATCAGAACCATTTTTTATTTTTTTAGATTCCATATATATGTGTTACCATACAGTATTTGTTTTTCTCTTTCTGACTTACTTCACTCTGTATGACGGACTCTAGGTCCATCCACCTCACTACAAATAACTTAATTTTGTTTCTTTTTATGGCTGAGTAATATGCCATTGTATATATGTGCCACATCTTTATCCATTCATCTGTCGATGGACACTTAGGTTGCTTCCATGTCCTGGCTATTGTAAATAGTGCAGCAATAAACAGTCAGGTACATTTCACTTTTTGAATTATGGTTTTCTCAGGGTATATGCCCAGTAGTAGGATTGCTGGGTCATATGGTAGTTCTATTTTTGTTTTTTTGGGTAACCTCCATACTGTTCTCCATAGTGGCTGTATCAATTTACATTCCCACCAACAGTGCAAGAGGGTTCCCTTTACTCTACACCCTCTCCAGCATTTATTGTTTGTAGATTTTTTGAAGATGGCCATTCTGACCAGTGTGAGGTGATACCTCATTGTGGTTTTGATCTACATTTCTCTAATAATTAGTGATGTTGAGCATCCTTTCAAGTGTTTGTTGGCAATCTGTATATCTTCTTTGGAGAAATGTCTATTTAGGTCTTCTGCCCATTTTTAGATTGGGTTGTTTGTTTTTCTGATATTGAGCTACATGAGCTGCTTGTATATTTTGGAGGCTAATTCTTTGTCATTTGCTTCATTTGCAAATGTTTTCTCCCATTCTAGGATTGTTTTTCATCTTGTTTATGGTTTCCTTTGCTGTTCAAAAGCTTTGAAGTTTCATTAGGTCCCATTTGTTTATTTTTGTTTTTATTTCCATTACTCTAGGAGGTAGGTCAAAAAGGATCTTCCTGTGATTTGTATCATAGAGTGTTCTGCTTATGTTTTCCTCTAAGAGTTTTATAGTGTCTGGCCTTAACATTTAGGTCTTTATCCATTTTGAGTTTAGTTTTATGTATGGTGTTAGGAAGTGTTCTAATTTCATTCTTTTACATGTAGCTGTCCTGTTTTCCCAGTACCACTTATTGAAGAGGCTGTCTCTCTATTGTATATTCTTACCTCCTTTGTCAAAGAAAAGGTGACCATATATGTGTGGGTTTATCTCTAGGCTTTCTATCCTATTCCATTGATGTATCTTTCTGTTTTTGTGCCAGTACCATACTGTCTTGATTACTGTAGCTTTGTAGTATAGTCTGAAGTCAGGGACCCTAATTCCTCCAGCTCCGTCTTTCCTTCTAAAGATTTCTTTCGCTATTCTGGGTCTTTTGTGTATCCATACAAATTGTGAAATTTTTTGTTCTGGTTCTGTGAAAAATGCCATTAGTAGTTTGATAGGGATTGCATTGAATCTGTAGATTGTTTTGAGTAGTATAGTCAATTTCACAATGTTGATTCTTCCAATCCAAGAACATGGTATATCTCTCCATCTGTTTGTATCATTAATTTCTTTCATCAATGTCTTATAGTTTTCTGCATACAGGTCTTTTATCTCCTTAGGTAGGTTTATTCCTAGGTATTTTATTCTTTTTGTTGCAGTGGTAAATGGGAGTGTTTCCTTACTTTCTCTTTCAGATTTTTCGTTGTTAGTGTATAGGAATGCAAGAGATTTCTGTGCATTAATTTTTTATCCTGCTACTTTACCAAATTCATTGATTAGCTCTAGTAGTTTTCTGTTAGCTTCTTTAGGATTCTCTATGTATAGTATCATGTCATCAGCAAACAGGGACAGTTTTATTTCTTCTTTTCTGATTTGGATTCCTTTTATTTCCCTTTCTTCTCTGATTGCTGTGGCTAAAACTTCCAAAACTATGTTGAATAATAGGGGTGACAGTTGGAAACCATGTCTTGTTACTGATCTTAGTGGAAATGGTTTCAGTTTTTCACCATTGAGAATGATGTTAGCTGTGGGTTTGTCATATATGCCCTTTAAGTTCCCTCTATGTCTACTTTCTGGAGGGTGTTTATCATAAATGGGTGCTGAAATTTGTTGAAAGTTGTTCTGCATCTATTGAGATGATCATATGTTTTTTCTCCTTTAATTTGTTAATATGGTTTATCACACTGATTGATTTGTGTATATTAAAGAATCCTTGCATTCCTGGGATAAACCCCACTTGAATATGGTATATGATGCTTTTAATGTGCTATTGGGTTCTGTTTGCTAGTATTTTGTTGAGGATTTTTGCGTATGCGTAATCAGTGATATTGGCCTGTAGTTTTCTTTTTCTGTGACATCTTTGTCTGGTTTTGGTATCAGAGCAATGGTGGCCTCGTAGAATGAGTTTGGGAGTGTTCCTCCCTCTGCTATATTTTGGAAGAGCTTGGAAAGGATACGTGTTAGCTCTTCTCTAAATGTTTGAAAGAATTCACCTGTGAAGCCTTCTGGTCCTTGGCTTTTGTGGGTTGGAAGATTTTTAATCACAGTTTCAATTTCAGTGCTTGTGATAAGTCTGTTCATATTTCTATTTCTTCCTGATTCAGTCTTGGAAGGTTATTCTTTTCTAGGAATTTGTCCATTTCTTCCAGATGGTCCATTTTTTAGCATATAGTTGCTTATAGTAGTCTCTCATAACCCTTTGTGTTTCTGCAGTGTTTGTTGTCACTTCTTTTTCATTTCTAATTCTGTTGATTTGAGTCTTCTCCCTTTTTTTCTTAATGAGTGTGGGGCTAATAGTTTATCTATTTTGTTTATCTTCCCAAAGAACCAGCCTTTAGTTTTATTGATCTTTACTATGGTTTCCTTCATTTCTTTTTCATTTATTTCTGATCTGATGTTTAGGTTTTCTTTCCTTCTGCTAACTTTGGGGATTTTTATTCTTCTTTCTCTAATTGCTTTAAGATTAGGTTGTTTATTTGAGATTTTTCTTGTTTCCTGACGTAAGATTGTACTGCTTTAATTTTCCCTCTTAGAACTGCTTTTCCTACATTCTATAGGTTATGGGTCATCGTGTTTTCATTGTCATTTGTTTCTAGGTATATTTTGATTTCCTCAGTGATCTCTTGGTAGTTTAGTAGCGTATTTGTTTAGCCTCCATGTGTTTGTATTTTTTACTGTTTTTTTTTTCCTGTAATTGATATCTAGTCTCATAGCATTGTGGTCAGAAAAGATACTTGATACAATTTCAATTTTCCTAAATTTACCAAGGCTTGATTTGTGACCCAAGACATGATCTATCCTGGAGAATGTTCCATGAGCACTTGAGAAGAATGTGTATTCTGTTGATTTTGGATGGAATGTCCTATAAATATCAATTAAGTCTATCTGGCCTGATGTGTCTTTTAAAGCTTGTGTTTCCTTACTTATTTTCATTTTGGATGATCTGTCCATTGGTGAAAGTGGGGTGTTAAAGTCTCCTACTATTATTGTGTTACTGTTGACTTCCCCATTTATGGCTGTTAGCATTTGCCTTATGTATTGAGGTGCTCCTATGTTGGGTGCATAAATATTTACAATTGTTATATCTTCTTCTTGGATTGATCCCTTGATCATTATGTAGTGTCTTTCTTTGTCTCTTGTAATAGCATTTATTTTAAAATCTGTTTTGTCTGATATGAGTATTGCTTCTTCAGCTTTCTTTTGATTTCCATATGCTTGGAATATCTTTTTCCATCCACTCACTTTCAGTCTGTATGTGTCCCTAGGTCTGAAATGGGTCTCTTGTACACAGCATATATATGGGTCTTGTTTTTGTATCCATTCAGCCAGTTTGTGTTTTTTGTTTGGAGCATTTAATCCATTTACATTTAAAGTAATTATCAATATGTATGCTTCTATTGCCATTTCCTTAATTGTTTTGGATTTTTTATTGTAGGTCTGTTCCTTTTCTTGTTTTTCCTGCCTAGAGAAGTTCCTTTAGCATTTGTTGTAAAGCTGGTTTGGTGTGCTGAATTCTCTTAACTTTTGCTTGTCTGTAAGGGTTTTAATTTCTCTGTCAAATCTGAATGAGATCCTTGCTGAATAGAGTAATCTTGATTGTAGGTTTTTCCCTTTCCTCACTTTAAATATGTCCTGCCACTCTCTTCTGGCTTGCAGAGTTTCTGCTGAAGGATCAGCAGTTAACCTTCTTGGGTTTCCCTTGTATATTATTTGTTGCTTTTCTCTGGCTTTTAATACTTTTTCTTTGAGTTTAATTTCTGATAGTTTGATTAATATGTGTCTTGGTGTGCTTCTCCTTGGATTTATCCTGTATGGAACTCTCTGAGCTTCCTGGACTTGATTAACTATTTCCTTTCTTATGTTAGGGAAGTTTTCAACTATAATCTCTTAAAATATTTTCTCAGTCCCTTTCTTTTTCTCTTCTTCTTCTGGGACCCCTATAATTCGAATATTGGTTCTTTAATGTTGTTGTCCCAGAAGTCTCTGAGACTGTCCTCAATTCTTTTCATTATTTTTCCTTTGTTCTGCTCTGTGGTAGTTATTTCCACTATTTTATCTTCCAGGTCACTTATCCATTCTTCTGCAGAATAACTGATTCTGCTATTGATTCCTTCTAGAGAATTTTTAATTTCATGTATTTGTGTTGTTCATCATTGTTTGTTTGCTCTTTAGTTCTTCTAGGTCCTTGCTAAACATTTCTTGTATTTTCTCCATTCTATTTACAAGATTTTGGCTCATCTTTGCTATCATTACTCTGAATTCTTTTTCAGGTAGACTGCCTATTTCCTCTTCATTTGTTTCATTTGGTGAGTTTTTACTTTGCTCCTTCCTCTGCTGCATATTTCTTTTTCTTCTCATTTTGTTTAACTGCTGTGTTTGGTGTCTTCTTTTCACAGGCTGCAGGTTCGTAGTTACTGTTGTTTTTGGTGTCTGCCCCAGTGGGTGAGGTTGGTTTAGTGGCTTGAGTAGGTTTCCTGGTGGAGGGGACTGGTTCCTGTGTTCTAGGGTGGGGTTGTATCTTGTCTTTCTGGTGGGCAGGGCTGCATCCAGTGGTGTGTTTTGGAGTGTCTGTGAACTTAGTATAACTTTAGGCAGCCTCTCTGCTAATGGATGGGGTTGTGTTCCTGTCTTGCTAGTTGTTTGGCAGGGGGCGTCTAGCACTGGAGTTTGCTGGCCATTTGGTGGAGGTGGGTCTTAGTGTTTAGATGAAGATCTCTGGGTGCACTCTCATTGATTGATATTACATGGGGCCGGGAGGTTTCTCATGGTCCAATGTCCTGGACTTGACCCTCCCATCTCAGAAGCTCAGGCATAACACCCAGCTGGCACACCAAGACCCTGCCAGCCACACAGCTCAGAAGAAAAGGAAGAAAAAAAAAAAATGAAGAGATAGAACCCTAGGACAAATGGTAAAAGCAACCTAAACAGACAAAAATCACACAAAGAAGCATACACATGCATGCTCAGAAAAAGAAAAAAATGAAAAATAAAAATAGATAAATAAATTAAATAAAAAATAATTCGAAAAATAAAAATAAAAAAATTTGAAGTAAAAGAGGAGAGACACCAAACCCATAAACAAATCCACCAATGATAATAAGCACTAAAAATTAAACTAAGAAAAACATAAAACCAGAAACAAATTAGATGCAGAAAGCAAATCCCAAGTCTAAGTTTGCTCCCAAAGTCTGCTGCCTCAGTTTTGAGAACATTCATTGTCTGTTCAGGTATTCTTCAAATGCGGGGTTTATCAAGTTGACTCTGGGGATTTAATCTGTTGCTCCTGAGGCTGCACAGAGAAATTTCCCTTTCTCTTCTTTGTTCATACAGGTACTGGGGTTCAGCTTTGTTTTGGCCCCGCCTCTGCATGTAGGCCGCCCTGAGCCTCTTCCATACCCAGACAGGAGGAGGTTAAAGCAGCAGCTGATTAGGGCTCTCTTGCTCCCTCAGGCCAGGGAGAGGAAAGGGTATGGTTCATAATTAGAATGCAGGGCAAGCCTGTGGCCACTGCCGTGACATTGCAACAGCCTGAGGCGAGCCATGTGTTCTCCCGGGGAAGTTGTCCCTGGATCACGGGACCCTGGCAGTGGTGGGCTGCACAGGCTCCCAGGGTGGGTGTGGGTAGTGACTTGTGCTCGCACACAGGATCCTTGGTGGCAGCTGCAGCAGCATTAGTGGTTCATGCCCGTCTCTGGGGTCTGAGCTGATAGTCGTGGCTCACACCCATCTCTGAAGCTCATTTGGGCAGTGCTCTGACTTCTGTGGGCACACTGGGAAGAAATCCCCTTTCCTCATGCACCCCGACACAGTGGTCTCTTGCTTCTTAGGCACGTCCAGACTGTTTCCTGGACTCCCTCTCAGCTAGCTGTGACACACTAGCCCCCTCCAGGCTGTCTTCACACGTCCAACCCCAGTCGTCTCCCTGGGATCTGACCTCCGAAGCCTGAGCCTTAGCTTCCGGCCCCCACCCACCATGGCAGGTGAGCAGACAAGACTCTCAGGCTGGTGAGTGCTGGTCAGCACCAATCCTTAGTGCAGAAATCTCTCCACTTTGCCCTCTGCACCCCTGCTGCTGCACTCTCTTTCATGGCTCTGAAACTTCCCTCCCACCCACCCCCCATCTCCACCAGTGAAGGGGCTCCCTAGTGTGTAGAAACTTTAACTCCTTCACAGCTCCATCCCAGAGGTGCAGGTCCAGTCCCTATTCTTTTTTTTTTTTTGCAGTAGGCGGACCTCTCACTCTTGTGGCCTCTCCCATTGCGGAGCACAGGCTCTGGACACGCAGGGTCAGCGGCCATGGCTCACAGGCCTAGCCGCTCCACGGCATGTGGGATCTTCCTGGACTGGGGCACGAACCTGTGTCCCCTGCATCGGCAGGCAGACTCTCAACCACTGCGCCACCAGGGAAGCCTGACTTATTTATTTTATATCTGGAAGTTTGTACCTCTTGATCCCCTTCACCTATTTTGCACCCAACCAACTTGCCTCCTCTCTGGCAACCACCAATATGTTCTCTGTATCTATGAATCTGGTTTTCTTTTGCTTAATTTGTTTGTTTTGTGTTTTACAGTCCACATATAAGTGGAATTATATAAGTGAATTATGTAGTACTTGTCTTTGTCTTATTTCACTTAGCATAATATCGATGTTTTCCATCCATGTTGCCACAATTGGCAAGATTTCGTTCTTTTACTTATGGCTGAGTAATATTCTATTACATATATATACCACTTCTTTATCCATTCATCCACTGATGGACCCTTAGCTTGCTTCTGTATCTGGGTTGTGGTAAATAATGCTATAGTGAACATAAGGGTGCATATCATTTTGAATTAGTGTTTTTGTTATCTTTGGACAGATACCCAAAAGCAAATTGCTGGATAAGATGAGAGTTCTATTTTTAATTTTTTGAAGAGTCTCCATACTGTTTTCCACAGTGGTTGCACCAATGTACATTTCCAGCAACAGTGTACAAGGGTTCCCTTTTTTCTGCATTCGTGCCAAAACTTGCTGTTTCTTGTCTTTTTGATAATAGCCATTCTGACAGGTGTGAGGAGATACCTCATTGTGGTTTTGATTTGCATTTCCCTGATGAATAGTGACACTGAACATCTTTTCATGTGCCTATTGGCCATCTGTATGTTTTCTTTGGAAAAAATGTTTATTCATATCCTGTGCTCATTTTTTAATCAAGTTGTTTGTTTTTTTGATGTTGAGTTGTATGAGGTTTTATTATTTTTTGGATATTAACCCATTATTAGATATATGATTTACAAATCTTTTCTCTCAGTCAGTAGGTGTCTGTTTCTTTTGTTGATGATTTCTTTCACTGTGCAGAAGCTTTTAAGTTTAATGTAGCCCCATTCGTTTATTTTTGCTTTTTGCTGTTGAAGTCAGATCCAAAAAAATACATTGCTAAGACTGATGTCAAAGAGCTTACTACTTATGTTTTCTTCTAAGAGTTTTATGATTTCAGGTCTTAAACATTCAAATCTTTGATCCATTTTGAGGGATTTTGTTCTGTTCTGTTTTGTTTTTCATATATGGTATACAATGGTGCTACAATTTCATTCTTTTGTGTGTAACTGTCCAGTTTTTCCAACATCATTTATTGAAAAGACTGTCCTTTCCCCATTTGTATATGCTGTCCTCCTTTGTCATAAAATAATTAACCATATGTGCTTGGGTTAATTTCTGGGCTGTCTATTCTGTTCCATTGATTTATGTGTCTTTTTTGTACCAGTGCTATACTGTTTTGATTACCTAGCTTTATCGTATAGTTTGAAATCAGGTAGCAGGGTATCTCAGCTTGTTCTTTCTCAAGATTGCTTTGGCTATTTGGGGTCTATTTGGAGTCTCTTGTGGTTCCATACAAATTTGAGAATCATTTGTTCTAAGTCTGTGAAAAATACTATTGGAATTTTGATAGGGATTGCATTGAATCTGTAGATTGCTTTAGGTAGTATGAACATTTTAAAATTATTAATTCTTCCAATCCATGAGCATGGAATACCTTTCCATTTATTTGTGTCTTATTCAGTTGTTTTCATTAATGTATTGTAGTTTTCAGAGTACAGGTCTTTCATCTTTTTGATTTAATTTATTCCTAGGTATTTTATTCTTTGGAGTGCAATTGTAAGTGGGATTGTTTTCTTAATTTCTCTTTCTGATAGTTCATTATTAGTGTACAGAAACACAACAGATTTTTGTATAGTGATTTTGTATCATGAAATTTTAGTGAATTTATTAGTTTTAATAGTTTTTTGGTAGAGTTTTTAGAGTTTTCTATATATAATACCATATCATCTGCAAATAATGACAGGTTTACCTCTTCCTTTCTAATTTGGATGTATTTTATTTCTTTTTCTTGCCTAATTTCTCTGGCTAGGACTCCCAATACAATTTTAAGTAAAAGTGGTGAGAGTGGGCATCCTTGTCTTGTTTTTGATTTTAAAGGAAAAGTTTTCAGCTTTTCACCATTGAGATATTACCCATGGGTTTGTAATGTATGTCCTTTATTATGTTGAGGCTCATTCTCTCTATAACTACTTTTTTGAGAGTTTTTTATCATAAATGAATATTGAATTTTGTCATATGCTTTTTCTGAATTTATTGAGATGATTATATGATTTGTATGCTTCATTTTGTTAATGTGGTTTGATTTGTGAATGTTGAACCATTCTTGCATCTTTGGAATAAATCCCAGTTGATCATGGTGTATTATCCTTTTAATGTATTGTTGAATTTTGTTTTCTAGTATTTTGTTGAGGATTTTTGCATCTATTTTCATTAGGGATATTGGTCTGTAATTTTCTTTCTTTGTGGTGTCCTCTGGTTTTGTTATCAGGGTAATGCTGTCCTTGTAAAATAAGTTTGGAAGTGTTCCTTCCTTCCTCTTTTTGGAGTTTGAGGAGCATAAATATTAAATCTTTGAATGTTTGGTAGAATTCACCAGTGAAGCCATCTGGAGCTATACTTTTTTGTTGTTGTTGTTCTTGGGAGAGTTTTGATTGCTGATTCAATCTTCTTAGTAGAAATTGGCCTATTCAGATTTTTATTTCTTTATGGTTCAGTCTTGGAAAACTGTATGCTTCTAGGAATTAATCCATTTCCTCCATGTTGTCCAATTTGTTGGCATAAAATGTTCATATTAGTTGCTTATGAGCCTTTGTATTTCTGTGATATCAGTTGTAACTTCTCTTTCATTTCTGTTTTTACTTATTTGAGCCCTCTCTTTTTATCTTGGTGAGTCTAGCTAAAGGTTTGCCAATTTCATCTTTTCAAGGAGCCAGCTCTTATTTTCATTGATCTTTTCTATTGTCTTTTTAGTCTCTATTTACTTCCACTCTGATTTTCTTATTTCTTTCCCTTTACTAACTTTGGGTTGTGTTTCTTTTTCTTCTTCTAGTTTGTTTAGTGTAAAGTTAGATTGTTTATTTGAGTTTCTTGGGTTTTTGTATGTTTCTTCAGGTAGGCTTGCATTGCTATGAACTTCCCTCTTAGAAATGCTTTTACTACATTCCATAGATTTTGAATGTTCATATTCATAATGTTCATTTATGTCATATTTATGTTTTCATTTTGTCTCTAGGTATTTTTTTAATTTATCCTTTGATTTTTTTTTTTTGATGACCCAGTGGTTTTTCAGTAGCATATTGTTTAATCTCCACATATTACTGGTTTTCTAGTTCTCTTCATGTAATTGATTTCTAGTTTCATGCTGTTGTGGTCAGAAAAGATACTTGATATGATTTCAATAATCTTAAATTTTTTGAGACTTGTTTTGTGACCTAACATGTGATATATTCTGAGAATGTTCTGTGTGTGCTTTAGAAGAATGTGTATTCTGTTGCTTTTGGATGGAATGTTTTGCATATATCAATTAAGCCCACCTAGTATAATATGTCATTTAAGGCCAATGTTTTCTTATTGATTTTCTAACCAAATGATCTATCCATTGATGCAAGTGGAGTGTTAAAATTCAATACTATTATTGTATTTTATTATTTCTCCATTTAGGTCTCTTAATATTTGCTTTATATATTTTGGTGCTACTATGTTCAGTGCTTATATATTTATAGATGTTATATCCTCTTGTTGGATTGTCCCCTTTATCATTATGTAATGCCCTTCTCTGTCTTTTATTACAGTTTTTGTTTTAAAGTCTATTTTGTCTGATATGAGTACAGCTACATAAGCTTTCTTTTTGTTTCCATTTGCATGGAATATTTTTCTTTTCAGCTCTTAACTTTCATTTTGTGTATGTCCTTCATTCTGAAGTGAGTCTCTCATAGGCAGCATATAGATGAGTCTGGTTCTTTATCCATTCAGCCATTCTATGCCTATAGATTGGAGCATTTAGTCTATTTACATTTAAAGTAATTATTGATCGTATGTACTTTTTTGCCATTTTTGTCAATTTTTTTCTGGCTGTTTTTGTAGTTCCTCTCTGTTTGTTTATTCTACTCTTTCTCTCTTCCCTTGTGGTTTGATGATTTTCTTTAGTGTTTTGTTTAGGTTCCTTTCTCCTTTTCTTTTGTGTATCTACTATAAGTAGATACATAGCAGTCTAAGTTGCTAGCAACTTAAATTTGAACATGTTCCAAAGTTCTACATTTTTATCCCCCAACCTTGTTTTTTATGTCACATTTTATATCTTTTCATTTTATGAATTTTTAACTAATTTTTATACTTTTAGTTAATTTTACTACTTTTGTCTTTAACTTTCTTACTAGATTTATAAGTGATTAATTCACTACCTTTTCTATATATTTACCTTTGCCAGTGAGATTTTTACTTTTATGTTTCCTCCAAGGGAAGAAATCTCATTTAGCACCTAGTTTCAGGCTGATTGAAAACTATGCCCTCAGGCAGCATCTTTTAATGTATGCAAATACATACAATTTCTATGGGGCCGCAATCCTAAACCTTACTCGTCTTTAGACCAGGAGATCTGAGGGTGGCCTTAGGGGACAGTTACAAATATCAGGGCTCCAGGTAAGTGTATAAGATATTATCAAGTTGTAGTGATGCAAAGGGGTTGCACAATGTTGCTGTCTCCCTGCTTATCTCCCTGCTTCCCTGGAAGTACCTCCACAGCCTCTAGGTGTGTGGGAAAACTTAAGCCTGTCACTCAGGCTGAAGCTCCAGCATAAATAAATAGGCTTTTTCACAGGAAGATGGGGGTGGTTTCAGTCTGCTCTCTGTGCCGTGCCCTGAGGGTGGTTGCCTGCCAAGAATTGTCTCTGATTGTTACAGTCCAGTGAAGACCAGGTTGGCCACCAGGGTCACCTGATCAATAAATACCACCAGAGCGCCTGCTGGCTTTTCTGAGGCAACTAGAGTGTAGGAAGCCGGGCACTCTTGCAGGCTTTAGGAAGAGAGAAAATGCCTTGACTGTGCCTGCTTGCAGGCTTCAGTGATACAGTGGGAGAATGCCTTGTAGAACTTTGGAATATGTTCAAATTTAAGTTGCTATCAACTTAAAATAGACTGTTATGTGCATAGGATGTTATATGTGAGCCTCTTGGTAACCACAAAGCAAAAACTTACAGTAGATACAGAAAAGAAAAGGAGAAAGGAATCTAAACATAACACTAAAGACAATCATCAAACCACAAGGGAAGAATGCTGTGACTGCTCTTGTTCCCTGGTCCCAGACAGCAAGCAAGTGTCACAACTGCCTGAGCTTTTTGGTTTCAGCAAGGCAGTGAGACAGTGCAGTGACTGCTTGCCCCACCTGTCTTAGCAAGGCAGCAGGAGGCTTTGACTTGCCTGCCTGTGCTAGCAGGGCAGGTAGAGAGTACAAAAATGGTGTCCACCAACACCTCTGGGGAGAGATTTCAACTATCTCCTGCCCTTCCAGCAGATGCTTTAAGATTAGCAAGTGAATCTCCTTCACATTACGGTCTAGGCACTTTTTAAACTGCTGCTGTTGTGAGGGATCCTGGGGTGAATGAGACCACATGCAAGCCCTTTAAAAGGTGAATCTCAGTTCCCTGTGGCCCTTTGGGCCCCTTGTATGTATTCCTGTTTGTTTCCTAGCTAGGTATTTTGGGGGCTTGTCTTTCTGGTGCAGATACGAAGGGCTGGGGTGCCTCGTGCAGGGCACAAATCCCTTGTTCCTCTGAGAAAAGTGCTGAGCTGGGGAGATCCCTCCCTGTTGTTTGTCACTGCGCTGGGAGTGAAATTTTGGCAAGACTGTCAAATATGTTCTCTCCTACCTGTCTTGATGTGTTTTATCTTGTGTCTTGGAGGAGCAGTTCATCTAGTTTTCAGGTCTTTCTCAGAAGAAAATGACACGTACGTAACTGTAGATTTGATGTGTACCCAGGAAGAGGTGAGTCCTGGTTCTTCTTATGCTGCCATCTTGGACTTAATTTTATTTTAATCTTCAACCTCAACTACTTTGGCAGTCCTAAAACACGTTATCATTAGTAATGAATGGGAAGGTTACATAGTGGCAAATAAGTGGGGACCAACTAATAAGATCACCCACACATATTTAAAATTGTTCAAGAGTTACATCATCCACTTCCAGAGCCTTAAGCAGTTATAATACAATGTAACAGCATAATGAAATGAAATAGCATTATAATAAAGAAGAATGCTTGAGCTGGAATAATTTGGTTATTAAAATTATACTCCCAGAGATGACTCTAAAGTTTATGTTGCAATCTTAGTAGCCTGCTGTATTGATCACCTCCAGTTTTGAGCTGGTGCTGGTTTGCAAACAAAATTTAGAAGACTTTATGGATTCCCACTTGACTCAACAGAAGTTTTTATTATAAATAATGTTATTGGTGATTGTAAAAGAGATATTTAGATTAAATTTTAAATTGTTCATTGGCATACTTAAGGTAAGTACCTTGTTTCCTACCCACTTAGGCTTAAAAGGGAAGATAAGCCTTTTTTGGTTGCTCCAAATTACATAATTTGTTTTGTGGATTCTAAACATTAGAATTATGAATTTAAAGAAAGACCAAAGGAAGGGAATATATATTTCTTCAATACCTTATGTGTACAAGTCACATAGATTATTCCATTTAATCCTTGAAACGAGAAGATTTATTATCCCAAATTTTCATATTAAGAAACTGACCCACTGTCACTCAGCTAATAATTGGCATAACCAGAATTTTAACTTGGGTTTCATGGAACCAATATTATTTCTCTTTCCATTACATTAAGCTCCTTGTTTCAAGATACTAAATGATTTTCTTAAGCTTTGAGAATCTTGGTTTCTTGGTTGTTTTTTTGTTTGTTTGTTTAATATAATGGTTTTATTGAGATACAATTCACCTTAACCATACAATTCACCCACTCAAAGTAGTGGGTGAAAATTCAGTGGTTTTTAGCATATTCTCAAAGGTATGCACCCATCACTACAGTCAATTTAGATCATTCCTGTCACCTCAAAAAGAAATCCCCCACCTATTAGCAGTCAACTGTTATTGCAAGCCCAATGCCCCAAGCTGTAGGTAATAACAATTTACTTTCTGTCTCTATAGATTATTCTGAAAAGTTCATAAAAAAATGGAATCATACAATATTTGAACCTCTGTGACTGGCTTTTTTCACCTGGCATAATGTTTCCAGGGTTCATCCATGTTTTTGCATTAATCAGTACTTCAGTCCTTTCTATTACTGAATAATATTCCATGGTATGGATAAACTGTATTTTATTTATTTGTTCATCAGATGATGGACATTTTGATTTTAGTTTCCACTTTCTGGCTATTATGAATAATGCTTCTACAAGCATTTGTGTACAATTTTTTTGTGAAATTATGTTTTCATTTCTCTTGAGTGTTATACCTATATCATATGGTAACTCTATGTTAAAAGTTTTGAAGAACTGCCAGACTGTTTTCCACAGCAGCTGCACCATTTTTCATTCCCACCAACAGTGTTCAATTTCTCTGTTCAATTTCTCGACGTTCTCACCAACACTTGTTATGGTCTTTCTTTTTGATTATACCCATCCTAGTGAGTTTGAAGTGGTCTCATTGTGGGTTTGATTTGCATTTCCCTGAGAGCTAGTAATGTTAAGCATCTTTTCGTGTGTTTGGTTATTTTTGTTTATTTGTTTTGTTTTTTTTGCCACTTGTATATGTTTTTCAGAGAAATGTCTATCCAGATCTTTTGCCCATTCTTAAACTGGGTTGTTTGTCTATTATTGAGTTGTAAGAGTTATATATACATATACAAGTCCCTTATCAGATATATGATTTGCAAACTTTTTCTCATATTCTGTAGGTTGTCTCTCTTTCTTGATGATATTCTTTAAAGTACACATTTTTAATTTTGATGAAATACAATTTATTTTTAAAGGGTGTATGTCTTCCTACTGGAGAGCAACAATAGTTCCGTTTTTCATAATCAAAATTATCTGTTTTCTACTGTACCAGAAAGTTGTTAGATGTTTTTGTTTTTTGAAAGTCTGTTTTTCTTAATTATCAGACTTCCTGGATTTTAAAGACACTATCAGTTGTGAAAAGCATCATCAAATTAATAAGCATTTTTAGGAAAAATGGGTTGCTCCTATGTTAAATAATACATGGAATGTTGACCCCATCCTGATTTCAGAAATGCTAAAATGTGGGGGAAAAGCATCTTAGGATAATGAAATATGATATATATTTGGTATTGTAATTTAGTGTTATTGTTGAAATTAGGCAGTTTGTTTGAAATTTAATTTATTTTTACCACAAAGGGCAAATTTCATACAAATAAGGTCTGTGTCCTTGATCAGAACCAAACACACTGGTAGGTTTTGTTTATATTTCAGATAATCCTTCTAATGGAAGAAGGATTAGCTCTATTAATCAAAATGCAGTGTGGTCCTCTTCACTGTCACTCTCAGATCTTAATACCAACTGCAATTTTTTTAAACTTCTACTATTTATAATACACATAAAATTCTGGCAAGAATAATAGAAAAAGTTCTAGGGGGAGGGGAAAACTACTATTCCTCTGCCAAAATAAGAGAATGTTTCACATTCTTTTCATACTGTAGTTTTCACTCTTTGTCCTTAAGTTTACATAGTTTTACAAAGTTGCACTCGGAAGGGGAAGCATATTTGAAATAAAATATATCAAAATAGAAGAAAAGTAGCTTTTTAACTTAATAGTATACATTAAGCATTTCTATATGTTGTCAGTCTGTAAAATTAGCAATTTAACAGATAGAAAATAGTCCCACATATGAGTGTACCATCTATTCATCAGTTTATTCAACAGACAGTAAGTGCTTACAAAATGCTAAACAATGAGCTAAATAATGGGTATGTAGCAGTGAACAAAACAGTCACCTCACCAATGGCACTTACAGTGCGAAGAGATAGATAACCATCAGCGCTCTCTCTCTATTTTTTTCTTTGTCTCTCATATAGGTACAAGCACAAATATATGCATGTAGAACATGTATATGTTCATTTGTATATATATATATACATACATACATATGCACGTGTATATATACATTTGTATATATAGCATAAACTTATACATATGTTATATAGCTATGTTATAACAATGTCAGTTGCTGATATATATGTACATATGTAGCACATATGCTTTGCATATGTGTGTATTATTTTATATCAGGTGCTGATAAAAGTAATAAAGCCTTATGAGAAGACAGAGAACTATAGAAGTTTCTATTTTAGAAACAGTGGTCAAGGAGAGATTCTCTGATGTGACATGAGCAGAACTCTGACTGGAAAAGGGATTGAGCATTCTTGACAGAGAGAGGAGCAAGTGCAAAGGCCCTGTGGTGAGAGTATGCTTAACATCAAGGAACCCAGTGCAGCTGGATTGGAGGAAGTGAGGGTAGGGTTGTAGGACAGGGATGAGATGTGGTAGTAAGGAGACAGATGATGCATACACGGTGTGTCATATTATGGACTATGACTTTTACTTAGAGCTACAAAATTATTGGAAGGTTTTGAGTAAAGGTTAACGTGATTTAACTTAGGTTTTAAAAGGGCTACTCTGCCTGCCATGTAATAGAGGCAAAAGATAGGAACAGATCAGTTAGGAAGACTCTTATAGACTTCTACTCGAGATAGTGATGGCTTGGATTAAGAAACTGTTATCAAGTATTGACAAATGATCCATTTCTAGGTATAATTTGAAGATAGTTCAGGTAAGATTTACTGAGCATTTAAATCCATTTAGTTATTCAACAAATATTTATTGAATGGCAACTAAGTGCCCTTAGTTGTTCTAGATGTTAGGGATGAAGCAGTAAACAAAAAGACAACAAAAGTGAACAAAGTGAAAACCCAGCACCCAAATTACCTTGCTGAAGGAAACAGATAATAAATGAAGATAAGTAAGTGAAAACGTACAGCATGTTAGGTAGTGATATATGCTAAAGAGTAAAGCAAAGCAGAAAAATGATGCTTTGTGCTAAGTCAACAGAATTTACTTAAGGATCAGACATGGGGATAAGAGAAAATGAGGAGTCAGGATTTTGGCCTATGTAACTGGAAGAATTGAGTTGCTGTTTATTAAGGTGGCAGTGGTCTCTGTAGTATAGTATCCATAGGCTTGGTGAACATGCTTGTGAACATAGGTTTTCTTTCTTTTAGATTATAACTTTAGGATTACTCTCCAGTCATTCTGTTTAAAACATATTGACACATTTTGTTCCAAAGGTTTTACTAACTTACGTTGGTATAGAAAATAAATGATGATACCAGTTGCCCTAGAATCTTTCCAGCAATGGGTATTTTAATTAAAAACAAAAGATGCAAAAGAATATTTATGTACTAGCATAAAAGAGTACCATTTTTATTTAAATTATTGGTCACAGAGAATATTAAACCGCATAAAAATAAATGTTTTTACTAAATTTGTCTCACTTTTTATTACTTGTCTGTTGATAGTCTTTATCATTATCTATTGGGATATTAATATTTATGTATACAACATTGTCAACTTCAGGAAGCTAGAGAGCTATGTCTATAATCTAGAAATTTCACCCATTTTTCATTCAAAAAGTATACTGCATTTTTTAATAACCCACTTCTTTTTTCATTTGTAAATATTTTGTTGCCTCAAAGTTTCCAAAACCATCATCTGTCCAATACTACAAGAAGCAATGTTACATAGTAGCTGGGGATGTAAGGTTTAGAGCCAGATTTCCTGGACTCTAATTCTGCCATACACTAAATGTGATATCCTAGGTAACTGCCTAAATTTCCTCATGCTAATGGAGGCTGGTAACAATACCTTTAAAGGATTTAGTAAAATATTATGTGAAAAATGGCACCCTTCCCATTGCTCAAGCCAAAAACGTTAGGATTATTGTTGAAGTCTCTCTTTCATACACCATGACCAATAGAATTCTGTTAGTTTTCCCTTAAAAATATATTCTCAATCTGATCATTTCTCAGTCTTGCTACTACCCTGATACAAACCACATCCTCTCTCCCTCATTGTTGCAATAGCTCCTGACTAGTCTCTTTGCCTTTGCCATTGGCCCCTTCAACCTACCTTCATCTCAGCAATCAGAGTAATTTTGTTAAAATCTAAGAGAGATGATGTCATCCTCTGCTCAAATTCATCCAGTGGCACTCTGTTTAACTCAGGATGAAAACCAAAATCTTTCTAATGGCCCCAATCCTGATGTGCTCCCACTTCCTCCATTACCACTCTACAGGATATTCTGCCACCCTCGCCCTTGCTCACTCCTCACTGCCACACTGATCTCCTTGTCTGTGAACAGACAAGGAAAGCATGCTCCCACCTCAGGGCCTTTGCATTTGTTGTACCCTTTGCCTGTGATGATATTACCAATTGGCATTTTTGCTCCAATTTTACCTCAGGGAAGCCATTCTTAAAGAATTTTATTTAAAATTGCAAATTTCTGCCCTTCCCATACTCTTTATCTCCCTGCCCTTTATATTTCTTTATTGACGACATGAACTTCTACTATGTAAGTGGTATATTTGTTCTTTCCTTAATTTCATCACTGTCGACTTCATGAAGGTAAAGATTTTTGTTCATTGTGGTTCCTACTGTATCCTCAACCTGGAATAGTCCCTGGTACACTGCACGGCAGAACTCAATATATTAATTTAATGAATGAAGGATACCTGATACATTAAGTAATTATTAGCTATCCATGTTAAAAAACATTAGCTGTAAGTAATACTGTGTATAAAGTTAGTGTGAGAAAAAAATCAAGTATTTTAAAAAAGAACACAAACAACTTTAAGAACTTTCTATATTCAGGAATAATACATACTGAGTCACTAAGGATAGAGATTTCTAGTTTCTAAGCTGAGGAACATTGTATGAACATTGTGAAAGACAGTGGTACCATTTACATTATGAGGACAGGAGTTTGCAATCTTCATAGTAGTAAAAAAAAAAAAAGAAAACTATTGTTATATAACAGAAGAATCCTTTTGTGTAATGTCAAGGAAAATGACAATAAGAAAGATAAACATATCTACATTCCTAACAATAAAAGGGAATTTAAAATTATATCATTTAGGATCAAGATTTTCCAAAATAAGTACATTTTTTCCTTCTTCTTTTAATTAACTCATCTACTAATGATCAAGCTGTACTGGACTCTGTAGTAAATTAAAAAAACAAATAATTAAGAGAACATGGCCCTAGGAGAATTTTTTCTAAATTCAGAAAAATAAAAGGAGCCATTCAAAGAAAAAATGCAAGGAAGGAAAAGACGAAGAGAGAGGACAAGGGAGGAAGAGAGGGAAAAGAAAAGAAAAGAGGGAGAAAAAGGGGGAAAATATGATGCAGTTTGGAAGAGAAAAATGAGCAGTTCTAGTTGGGGCCTTGGGGCAAGAAGGAACAGAAGAAGATTTGAAAAGTTTTTGTGAAATTTGTGGCATTTGGCACGTCTTTTAAAACTGAGCTTTCCTCCAGCAAGATGATGATGTAGGTATGTTCTTATTCCAGGAATGTCTGTGTCATAAGAATTAAAGACAAAGAAAAGAAAGAAAGTCAAACTAAATGACATTTTAAAACCTCTGCATAAAAATTAAATTGTGAGTGGAATAAGATTTAAATGAGTGAAAAACTTCTATAAATTTTATTTACTGTGTTCCATGGGAAATGAAATGCATTAATTAACATAAATGGAATTTTATCTTTTATAAACATTAAATTAGTAATCAAATAACTTTTAAAGTTTGAGGACTCTGAGAACTTCTTCAAAAATCTCTGGTTTACAGATGAAGAAATAGATTCTCAGGGAAAGGAAATTACTTGGTTAGGACATGGCAGATTTAGGATGAGAAATGATGGTCTTGTGACCCACAGGCCAGTGCACTCTCCTCAATAGCATATGCCGTTTACCTATTGCTGTTTACACTTTTTACTTTCTCCATCTAGACCATTCTTCCTCCACTTTACCTGTGTGACTTACTGCCTCACCTCATCGGGTCTTTACTCAAATGTTACTACAATCCTCTGTACTAAAATAACATCTGTTCTCTCCACCTTGTACACCTGCATCTTTCCTCCTTACTGTATTTTTCTCCAATGCACTGACCACAAAGCATACCTAATATTTTATGTATTTTTGGTTGTTGCTTATTGTTTTTTCTTCTCTTACTTGAATCTTCCATGAAGGCAGGGTTCTGTTTCCTGCTATATGTCCTAAAAGAATATCTGGCATATCATAGGTGTTTAATAAATAATTGTTAAATAAATGAAATGTAATCTAGGGAAACATTATAGTATGGATATATTCACAAACATCAGCTTCAGAGTCAATCTGGATGTTTTTGATGCACCCCCTACTGGTTTAGTGATTTTGCCATGCTACTTAATTTCCATATGCCTTAGTTTATTTATTATTAAGGGTAGGTAAAAATCGTACACACTTCATAGAGTTGTTATAAGGATTAAAGGAAATTATATGTGTAAAGTTTTGGGCTCTTAATATGTGCTCAGCAAATGTTAACCATCAATCAGTGATAGCTATTATTAATAGCTGTAGGTATAACTCAAATGCCTAGAGCATTTTAACATAATTGGTAATTAATTATATCCTAAGATGTACTGTGATCTGTTCCTTCTTAGTTCATACCACTGCTAATAACCTGATACTGCTAGCTGTGCATCACATTCCATATGTTATAACAGATTTTAAGCATTACTAATAAAAGAAACTAATGCATGTAGTGTAAACAAAATTATTTTATTTTGTTATAATGCTAAGTCACACAACTGAACTCTTGAAAACACTATATATAGTTGTCTGTGTCAAAATTCGTTGTTGATAAGTATGAACATATTGAATAAAATAATTCCAAAACATTTTAATTTATTTGAAAAGACTAAATATTTAAGAATCTTTTTGAATTTGAAGAGATACTTGTATCACCTGGAACACAAATCCCAACCACCATGGATATTTCCTATTTTATACTCTTTTACATTGATTATAGCTTGCTCGTTATTCTTATAAGTTCTTACATGTGATTTATGTTTGTGGTTTACCCTTTCTGATTATTCCAGTGGTAATTGCCATATTTCAATATTCTTCCTCCTTTTTTGATGTTGTGGTTTCATTTCAATCTCCTAATATTTTTTAAATCTTTCTTGTAAAGTTTGTTAGCTTTTCTTCTGTGATTTCTCAGACTTCTTACTCTCTTCAAATTCACATTTATAAAACTGCAAATTTTTAAAAAATAAATGACCAAAATCAATAGTTTTTTTTAATTAAGCAAATAAATGCTTAAAATTTGCTTTAAAAACAAATTTCTATTGAATTTGAATTCTGTTCTATTGAATTCTTGCAAATATCTCGATCTTCAAGTTCAAAAGAAATGATGTGTCCAATGGCGTTTGCATGACTCTAATTTTGCTTTCAAAAAGTTTAAGTACATTATATAACAGAGATGCATTTAATTTTTTTGCAAGTTACTGGAGTGTTGACATTAATCCAATAACAGGCAAGAGTCCTTGTTACTACCATTTTTTGCTTATTTATTAGATGCATGGGTCATATGAAAATTATACCTGGTTACCTTGGGAAAACATGAAAAAACAGAGCTTAGTATATTTAAAGAGAGAGAAAAGGAAGAAGGATAAAAATGGATGTAATTTTCTCTTTCTCTTTTCTAGCCCTAGGAAAAGATAAGGATTACACGGATGAATCAGAACATGCTAATTATGACCGATCTCGCCTCATTAAAGACTTTGTCCCCCAAAATACTTCTGAACCCAAGCCCAGATTGCCTAAGGTAATGCAAACTAAACAATCAGTAAGTCATTTGAAGACTCTAACTTCTAAATCCATTCAGTTCTTTTCAATTTTAATCGATATTGTGCTGGAGAGAATAAGAGGCCACACAGGTTAATATATATCTTAATGACTTAAAATTGAAAAGTTATGTGTAGACATCGTATTCATTTATACTATCAAACAGAATTATACATTCTGAAACATGAAATTATTCAGTAATATTTTCTTTAGAGGCTTATTCCTTCATGTTTCTTGTTTTTTGAAAGGCACCATGTTTTAATGAGAACATGGATTTTAGTAACAAGTGGACAAAGATTTGAATTACAGTTCCAGTACTTATAGTTGTGGTAACTTGGCAGGTTAATTAAGCTCATTTAGCCTTGTTTTCATCATCTGTAGAATTAGAATCATGTGGTCTACTTGACAAAATTTTTTGTTTTTCTTTCAGTTTTATTGAAATATAATTGACACAGCACTTTATAAGTTTAAGGTGTACAGTATAATTTTTTTACTTACATACATCATGAAATGATTACCAGAATAAGTTCAGTGAACATCCATTGTCTCATATAGATGCAAAATCAAACAAAGAGAAATATATATATATATTTTTCTTTTAATAAGAACTCTTAGAATTTACTCTCTTAACAGCTTTCATATACGGCATACAGCAGCGTTCATCACAGTTATCATGTTTTATCCTTACATCCCTAGTACTTAATTATCTTATAACTGGAAGTTTTTACCTTGTAACTGCCTTCATCCAATTCCCCCTCACCCACTCCCCACCTCTATTAACTATAAATCTGATCTCTTTTTCTATGAGATTCTTTGTTTTTAAAGTATGACTGACCTACAACATGATGTTGGTTTCTATTACACAACAGTGATTTGGTATTTTTATACGTTTCAAAATGATCACCATGATAAGTCTAGTTATGATATGTCACCTTATAAAGATATTACATACTTATTGACTATATTCCCCACACTGTATATTTCATACCCATGACTCATTTATTTTGCAACTGGAAGTTTGTACCTCTTAATCTCCCTCACTTATTTCTTTCCTCCCCTCATCCCCTTCCTGTCTGGCAACCACCTGTTTGTTCTATCTATAGCTCTGTTTCTGTTTTATATTTGTTCATTTGTTTTGTTTTTTAGATTCCACATATAAGTGAAATCATACAGTATTTTTCTTTCTCTGTCTGACTTATTTCACTAAGCATAATACCCTCTAGGTCCATCCATGTTGTCACAAATGGCAAGATTTCATTCTTCTTATGGTTAAGTAGTATTCCATATAATATATATACCACATCTTCATTGTCCATTCATCTATTGATGGGCATGTAGGTTGCTTCCACATCTTGGCAATTGTAAATAAGGGTGCAATGAACATAGGGGTGCATATATCTTTTCTAATTAGTGTTTTTGTTTTCTTCAGGCAAATACCCAGGAGTGGTATTGCTGTATCATATGGCAGTTCGATTTTAAATTTTTTGAGGAGTCTCCATACTGTTTTCCCATAGTAGCTGCACCAGTTTACATTTCCAATAAAAGTGCACAAGTGTCCCCTTTTCCCCACATTCTTGCCAGCACTTGTTATTTGTTGTCTTTTTGCTAACAGCCATTCTGACATGTGTGAGGTGATATCTCATTGTCATTTTGATCTGCATTTCCCTGATAATTACTGATGCTGAGTATCTTTTCATGTACCTGTTGACCATCTGTATGTCTTCTTTGGAAAAATGTCTATTCAAATCTTCTGCCCATTTTTTAATAGGATTTTTTTGTTTTTTTGATATGAGTTCTTTGTGTATTTTGGATATTAACCACTTATTGGAAATATTGTTTGCAAATGTCTTCTCTCATTCAGTAGGTGGCCTTTTTATTTTGTTGATAGTTTATTTTACTGTGCAAAAGCTTTTTAATATAATGTAGTCCCATTTGTTTATTTTTTATTTTGTTTCCCTTGCCTAAGGAGACATATTCAGAAAATATTGTTGAGACTGATGTCAAAGAACATACTGCCTATATTTTGTCCTAGAAGTTTCATGGCTTCAGGTCTTACATTTAAGTCTTTAATTCATTTTAATTTATTTTTGTGCATGGTGTGAGAAAGCAGTCCAGTTTAATTTTTTTGCATGTAGTTGTCCAGTTTTCCCAACATCATTTATTGGAGAGACTGTCTTTTCCCATTGTATATTCTTGTATCCTTTGTCACAGAACCATTGCCCATACAAGTGTGGGTTAATTACTGGGCTGTCTATTCTGTTCCATTGATCTGTGTGTCTGTTTTTGTGCCAGTACCATACTGTTTTGATTATTTTAGCTTTGTAGTATAGTTTGAAATCACATAGCATGATAACTCCAGCTTTTCTTTCTCAAGATTGTTTTTGGCTATTTGGGGTCTTTTATGTTTCCATACAGATTTTAGAATTATTTATTCTAGTTCTGTGAAAAATGCCATTGATATTTTGATAGGGGTTGCATTGAATCCATAGAATGCCTTGATTAGTATGGTCTTTTTTTTTTTTTTTTTTTTTTTTTTTGTGGTACGCGAGCCTCTCACTGTTGTGGCCTCTCCCATTGTGGAACACAGGCTCCGGACGCGCAGGCTCAGTGGCCATGGCTCACGAGCCCAGCCGCTCCGCCGCACGTGGGATCCTCCCGGACCGGGGTACAAACCCGTGTCCCATGCATCAGCAGGCGGACTCTCAACCACTGCGCCACCAGGGAAGCCCTATGGTCATTTTAACAATATTAATTCTTTCAATCCATGAGCATTGTATAACTTTCCATCTGTTTGTGTGGCCTTCAATTACTTTCATCAGTGTCAGTTTTACAATTATAAGCCTTTTACACTGTTAGGTAGATTTATTCCTAGGTGTTTTATTCTTTTTGATGCAGTTGTAAATGTGATTTTTTTTAAATTTCTCTTTCTGGTAGTTTGTTGTTAGTGTATAGAAATGCAACATATTTCCATATATTAATTTTGTATCCTGCAACTTTTCAGAATTCATTGATGAGTTCTAGTAGTTTTTTTGGGTGGTATCTTTAGGATTTTCTATGTACAGTATCATATCACCTGCAAATATTGGTAGTTTTACTTCTTCCTTTCCAATTTAGATTCCGTTTATTTATTTTTATTTTCTGATTGCTGCAGCTAGGACTTCCAATACTACGTTGAATAAAAGTGGTGAGAATGAGCAGCCTTGTCTTGTCCCTGATCTTAGAATCAATGCTTTCGGCTTTTCATTGTTGAGTATGATGTTAGCTGTAGGTTTGTCATATATATTGAAGTATGTTCCCTCTATACCCATTTTGGTGGGAGGTTTTATTTTTTATTCTTATTCTTTTAGTAGATTTATTTATTTATTTATTTTTGGCTGCATTGGGTCTTCATTGCTGTGTGCGGGCATTCTCTAGTTGCGGCAAGTGGGGGCTACTCTTCGTTGTGGTGTGCAGGCTTCTCATTGCGGTGGCTTCTCTTGTTGCGGAGCACAGGCTCTAGGCGCGTGGGCTTCAGTAGTTGTGACATGCGGGCTCAGTAGTTGTGGCTCCTGGACTCTATAACACAGGCTCAGTACTTGTGGTGCATGGGCTTAGTTGCTCTGCAGCATGTGGAATCTTCCTAGACCAGGGCTCGAACCCATGTTCCCCGCATTGGCAGGCAGCTTCTTAACCACTGTACCACCAGCAAGTCCCTGGTAGGAGTTTTTATCATAAATGGATGTTGAATTTTGTTGAAAGCTTTTGCTGAATCTATGGAGCTGATCATATGATTTTTATTTTTCAGTTTGTTAATGTGGTGTATCACATTGATTGGTTTACAGATATTGAACTATATGGAAGGTTTTTATAACAACTTGGAGGTTGAGAACACCTCATTGAAACTATAGTTCATCAGCAAATGAGTCCCTGGGTTGGGGTTTCGTTTTAAAAATCCCTGGCTCCAGCAATCCCACCATTCCTAAAATTCTCTTGCGGATTCTTCAAAGCATCTGAATATGGTCATCCAGCACCGAATACCATCCCCTTTTGATACTTTTCAATAGAAATTCTGACTCAGTCCAAGCTCACTTTTTAAAAATTGCTTCTTATTGATTAAAGTGGGAATGACTTTGTAAAAGAAATTTGGATATTAAATGCAATTTAACCCAAGGAATGACTTAGCTTTTGGTTATCACTGCATGGACAATAGCCAATAATCACTTCCCTGAAAATATCTTTTTCTGTGATGTTTGATTTAGTTTGACCTGGATTAATTTTTCAAATCCCTTCATTAGTCACCATCAATGTGTTAGTGAAGAAATATGGCACAATTTAAACATTACTCTTATAATGATTCTGAACTGTAGTAAGTAGATACAGAAATAAATGTTTGTGTGAGATTTATTCATTCCTCTTTGGTTTGGTTTTGTTAAAGTGGGTTTACAATTTTATGCTGATAATACTTAGGTTATCTTCACAGATCAGGAGTTTCTCTCTCTCTGTTTACTTCATCTGCCTCCCTATGTCTCTCTCATTGGCATAGGAGAGTCTCTCCTATCTGTAAAGCATTGTTTCAAGAGACCTGAGCCTGAGACAAATTATAAGAAAAGTTGAGAAAAAGCAGATGTTGTTCCTTAAGGTACTTATTGCACCAGTGAATGGGAAGACAAACACGATATGTTTCACATAATTAGAAAATGAACTAAGATTAAGTAAAATTTGTGTTATCAGCTTCTCTAAAATTTAGCACATGCCACCAATGATACCCGCCACTTCATTTCTGCTCAACAGTAGCCATTTCCCAAATCTTGCTTTGACTGACTTGAACTTTAGAATAGTAAAGTTAAGAAGAAATAGTTAAACCTGCATGCATGTTTTGTTTTTGACAGAAAAATAAGAGAATAATGTGCGATGATGGTAACATGCCACAGCTGTTCAATCCAAGAAATCCTGGCCTAATGTCCTGTTAGTCTTACTGCACTTCTATTCAAATTCGAAAATGTAATGCATCACCTAGATGTTTTTGGATTCACTCTTTTAGTGTCTATGTAAATATGTCCACTTTTATCCATTTCATAAGTTAGGGTGCGGCACAAATCCAATTTGCACAAATATTTCTATTCCAAAAAGAAAAAAAGGTATTTAAAATCCATTTAACTAGGCTACTTGCTTGCAAAGCTTATCTATAAATGAAGGGCAAAATAATCTTCTTAGATATAGTCTTTGTGTACATTTATCAGAGAGAACCTCAAAAAAGCAATGACCTATATATCTATTGTTTGACCTAGTATCTGGATAACCTTCAATTTATAACTTTGCTGACCTTCCTCTTACTCCATCCCATCATTACATGATATGCATATATGTGTATACACATTTATATGTGTGTGTATTTTAAGGTTTGTCTTATGAAATTGACAGTATTCATTCACTTGTGACCTAAAAAAAGGCAACTTTCATATGGTTTAAATTAGCATGTATTAATCTGTATGTATCTAATTGTATAGCTGATGATCTGTGCCTCACATTATTTGCTTGGGATAATTGTACTGGTTGCAACCTGTCCCATGCATATTATACAGTGTAACTGATATTTTATTTCTTCACAATAGTTATTTGGTTACATGTTAGAGATGACCTTTTAGAGATGACAAAGCAATTTTATAAAGAGTCAACAGGAAGGGAGCAAAGACTCACAGAGGAAAATAACTCCTAATGTAAACTACATTGTAAGTAATGCAAGTATTGCATTACAGAAAACAAATACAGCTTTCTAATAAGATTTGTCATCAGCTATAAACTAGGTTCTAGGAGATAACTCCATATCTATCAAAGTAGTATCGTACATTGAAATTATGAAGAAACTCTGTTGAATTTATCAACAGTATAAACAAACAAATATAGAAAGGCATCTGACTAGAGTACTGGGCATTGTGTAGATAGACTTTACATCTGCCTGAGAATTTCATTTATCAGTCATTGTGCAAAATTTCCTTAATGATCTCGAATCAGTGTGGTGAATTTTATTTTGATCATATATCCACTGCTTATGATAATTTTATAAGCCAAATATTTACAAGACACTACAGTTTGCTCTAAAATTGAACTCAGATCAATGAATTGTCTTTAGAATATTTTGCTTCAAATCATTAACTTTTAGCACATATCATTTATACTAAAATTGTTTAATATTTTAGAGATTAAACTCATCTGTGATGCTGATATCTAATATGATGAAGTGATATTGATAAATTAATAGGACATTTTTCATTTATTTGGAACCCACTGTGAGTAAAGTTTGACACTATAGGACAGAGAACAGAGAAAGATGGCAAACATGGACAGGTCTTGATTTCCATGTAATACAATTCAGGAGGTGCACATACGTGTACATGGAAAAAGCTAAGAGGCTCTAGAAATTAGAGATGATACTAAATATGGGGTAAGTCTAGATTTATTTAGCCTCAAGCTTTATGGTAAAAGCCATATTTAAGTATCTCATGGGCATTGCTGTAGATAGAAAAATTGGCCACAGCCCTTCTCTCTTCCCTATATCTACTTTGTTTTCAATGAGACTTCGCAGGTCCTCCCATCCAAGAGTTTGACTCTGTTAGACTGGCCTTGGGCCTTGCTTTGACCGATAGATGGCTGCAGAAGTGACAATGTGCCAGTGCTGAACCTTGAACTCGAAAGACCTTGCATTCCCATTATTCCTCTTGGGCCTCTTCCTCTACCATTTGAATAAGTCAGAGCTATCCTGCAGGAAGATAAGGCCATGTGGACCAGAGCCTAGTGAGTCCAGTTGCCCCAACTGAGACAGAGATGTGAGAAAATCCAGTGGCAAAGACCAGGAAACTCAGACCCATAAGAAGGTCTAGCTGAGACCAGAAGAACTGCACAACTGGACCCAACCTATTCACAGAATCATGAGCTAAATAAAAATTATTTGGGGATGGTTTATTTCTCAGCAATAGATAATGGAGACAGCCATAAATGTTAGAGAATATCATATTTGCTGATACCAATGATTGTTAATATATAGTGAATTCTTCATCACAAGAATGGGAAGATTTGCAAAATTGTCCCTGAGTTTTCCACAGATACTCATATTATCCATTTAACTCTATAGATCCTGAGTATATTTTAAATGTCATAACCTAAATTGCATAAAATCTAGGCATCTAAAACTTTCTGAAATTATCTTTTTTTAAACTCTATTTACAAAAGTAGTTTTTTATACCTTTAAATAAGTGCAGAATTCCAAGATTACCTTCAGTTGAACCATATGTGTATCATTAGCAGTGTCCCAAACACCCATTAAAATTGGTGAAGAACTAACTTTTTTAAAGGCAAGTTTATTTCCTTTCTAGCATTTTGACAAAAAGGTTCTGTAACACATGTGTGGACAAGAAAACTGAGGAAGCAAATGTATAATGTAATGTGAGAAAAGGAACAATTCTATGAATTCATAGACTGGAGCTCCTTAGCTGACTGCAAGCAAGTCAGAGAGAGGGACGGTTTTTAAGATAGTTTGGATATATATTGCCTTTCTCTGTCTCATTAGTATAGATACCACTGTGAATAACACTTGAAGATAAGGTCCTATAACCAACTGGATGGTACTGAGAAACAAAATCCCTCTCTCCATCAAGGAGTCATGTCCTACATACCAGCTGAGGCTTCTAGATGTGGACAGGGAATGTCTATAATTAATCTAGGTTAAAAGGAGCAAAACTGTGAAGCAAAATCCATGGCTTGTGTACTAGACATTAATGAAGAGTTTGCTGCTGCTACTGTCCCTCAGGATGCCAAAAATAACTACAGATGTGCTAATAATGTCTGGGAATATAAATCTATACTCCAAATTACAGTGACTTCTCGACATTGGGTATCAAGTCAGGAAAGAGGTCATAGACCAGGAAAATCTTGATATGGATATTTTAGCAGCTCATTAAATTTAAATCACAAGGCTATTCAATTTGACTGTGTCAACTGGAATTGGTAGATGGTGTTCATCTTTAACTAAACTGGTAACAGGAATAATTTTCTCTTAAGAATGGATACACAGATCATGTGATGGCAAAGGTGCAGGGAGATGGCCTCTGTAGTCTTCTACAATGCTCCTTTCACATGGGCATTGGCAACTGTTTAATTTGGCTCAGTGGTTCTTTGCCTCCAAATCACATACATATACTGATATTCTGAACTTGCATACTTTTTCCCAGCAAATGTAAGATAACGTTAACTTAAACTACAAGATAAATGACTAAACTTGGCCCTATATGGCTGCTTCAATTGACAGAATTATACGTGAAATTAAATACTATTTATTTGCATTTATTGAGATAGTTTCTAAAGAAAATGTTAATATCTCCCTAACTTAGGACCTGAAATAATACTTTCATATTTATATTTGATAATTTCACTGTGGGAAATGGTACCCTAAATATTTAATTTTTATATAAACATGGGACATCCAGCAAATCATCTTGGTTGCTTAATCTTTTTAGCTAGTGTTTTAAATTTATCTTCTTGCCTAGTAGTAAGAAGACTCCTTTTTAAGCAGCCAAAAGGATACCTGGTCTTGTCTACAAAACCTTTGATACTGAGGAAGGCATATCTTCCCTGTAGCCATAGGAAGCAACTCCCTCCCTGGTACCATTTAATTGCCTACCTTGACCATCAGAAGCCCTCCCTAGAAAATGTTCTACACTAGCTAATTGCTAGTGTGTGTTTTCCCAAAGATTTAGCATAAGATTTTCCAGAATCACTCCATATTATCTATGGATTGCTTAAACCCAAATGTGTGTGCATGTGTGTATTATGATAAAAGTAGCATTTCAAATTGTAAAGAAATACTGATCTTAAAAATAATGTGCAGGGCTTCCCTGGTGGCGCAGTGGTTGGGAGTCCACCTGCCGATGCAGGGGACACGGGTTCGTGCCCCGGTCCGGGAATATACCACATGCCGCGGAGCGGCTGGGCCCGTGAGCCATGGCTGCTGAGCCTGTGCGTCCGGAGCCTGTGCTCCGCAAAGGGAGAGGCCACAACAGTGAGAGGCCCGCGTACTGCAAAAAAAAAAAATAATAATAATAATAATAATGTGCAAATGTTCTTACAATAACTGATCAATAATTTGGTAGGAGTTAAAATGTTTTCAGATGCCTACCTCACATCTTACACCAAAATGAACTGAAGATAGTTAATCAATTCAAAATTAATATGTAAAAATAAAATTAGCATTTTTTTCTAATCACAAGCTAGAAGAATGTCATTTCTAAATGACTTGTCTACACCAACAATAAAATTAATCATGGAAATCTTGATAGAGCTATTTAGATACTAACCAGTATCAAAATTACAATAAAATTAAGAAGTAAGAGATAAACTTAAGATGTGATGATGAGCTGACATACTAGAATATACCAAAGGAGGGCTTCCCTGGTGGCACAGTGGTTAAGAATCCGCCTGCCAAGGCAGAGGACACGGGTTCAAACCCTGGTCTGGGAAGATACCGCATGCCGCGGGACAACTAAGCCTGTGCGCCACAACTACTGAGCCAGCACTCTAGAGCCCATGAGCCACAACTACTGAAGCGCTCACGCCTAAATCCCATGCTCTGCAACAAGAGAAGCCACCGCAATGAGAAGCCTGCGCACCACAATGAAGAGTAGCCCCCACTCTCCACAACTTGAGAAAGCCTGTGTGCAGCACCAAAGACCCAACACAGCCAAAAATAAATAAATTAATTAATTAATTAATTACTTTAAAAAAAGAATATACCAAAGGGTGGTTAATGTTCTTATTCTACAAAGACATCATAATAATATAATTAATGAATGCAAGAGTAAAAAATATCATTAAAAAACAATATAATTTTAACATGTAAAATGATTAGCAGTACTAGTAATTGCAGAAATACAAATGTAAGCAACTTTTTTTAAACCAAATTATAATTTTTTTTAAATATAAAACTCAGAATTGACACTATAAACTGTTGCTTTTATTTCTTGCTGGTAGGTATGTATATTGATCCAAATTTTCTGGAAAGTAATTTAACAATAAGGATTAAAAACCTTAAAATAATCTTTCCTTTTGACCCACTTCTAGAAATCTATTCAGGAAATGTAACTAGATGTTAGCCCAAATAATTTTGTGTAAAGATATTTCTCACACTGTGAGTGACAGACTTGTGGGGGAGGGAAGATAAAGCACTTAAAGGATCAAGATGAAATTAAAAGCATGAATGCCTTTAAACAAGGTGATACTATGTTGAAAAATAAGTCCCCAAATTATTTAAGGATGATGGGAAATGATTGCAGTGTATGATTATATAATAGGAAGGTGGTTTTAAAAAAAACCAATATGTGCTGTTTGATACCAACTGTATAAAAATAATCTAGCTCTTTTTCATGGATAAAATTATTAGAATTGTATACAAAAAATTACACCAATTGATCAAATTCACATGACTTCAAGTTTACTTCATGTATTCTTAAATTTAAGCCATAAGTAAATATTACAATATTATCATTCCCATTTTAAAATCTCACACAGCAGGTAAATGGCTGATCCAGGATTTGAAATAAGATGGTTCTATTTTCCAAAACTGCTTTTCCACTTTGCTATACTAGTGAAACAAGAACAATTCAGGATTTCACCTTTTCAGTCTGTTAACCTTCATTAAATAGCATTTTAGGTTTTCCCCTAGTAAGTATTCATCACTTACACACCGGAAGCTTTATATATACATATGCATTATCTAACTTAATTCTCATAATAACTCAATGAAAGTAAGTAGTGGTAGTCTCATTTTACTAATGAAGAAAATAAGGTTTAAAGAGGTAAGTTTCTTGCCCAGTCTCTGAGCTAGGCAGGAGCAGAGCTGGATTGTAGCATGTCTCTTTGACTCCTATGCTTTTCTGACTCCCGCTCAATAGTTAACTGTAAGAAATACACTCACATATATTAAATCATATCTTTCAAAACCCCTGAAATGTTGCTCTGAAGTAGGCAGTTCTGTATTTTATTATTGTGTGGCTAACCCACAGCATCCAGGAGTGGACTGAGCTGTTGTAATTTACTTGTGTATCAAAAAAGTAAAAATTTACAGAGAGTTGGTTACAAATAATATTTCTAGCAAAAGTAGCCACGAGGGAGAATGTGTATACTCCTTGATATTCCACAATAATCAGTAGACTAAATATTTTCAACTGCATCTGCTACACAGTGTAGGAACTACCCTTGTAAATCAGTAAAAAAAAGAACTCTACTCCCCTCCTCCACAAAAGCCCCTACAACTATGACTAGAGCAGGAAGCTAGGAAATCAAGACATGGAGACGTTAATTATGAGAGTAGATTCAGGTGAGGGATGGATTTGTCGGGATCCATGTCTTTGTTCCCTCGAAGACTATATAGGAAAAAATGTACCTATATAGGAAGGCTTATTTCATAACCAATACCAGAAAACAAACAAGATGCCATAAGATGTTTTCGGTCTCCTGGAACTAATGTCTTGGTAATTAGACACAGAAGAGGCTTCCTGAATCTCCAGCTTGCTGGTTTTCCCCGTGAGTATTTAGTGCATCTTGGGAGACCTAAGCTTCCCTGGAGGACTCTAGCTCTAAAATGAGAGCTGCAATAACTTGTCTGCAGAAATTTTACTTATGTTTATGGGATGTGAAAGTAAATTCAGTAAGTTAATGCGTGGGCACACCAGTTAAATGGTGCAGATAATTGTTCTACTTCATATTTATACATTCAGTCAGTGATAGGCTCACATCAAATCAGTTCTCTACCTGCTGAGAAATGAAGGCAGCCAATAGAATCAGATCAAAACTAATGTCATTTGAACATAGTAGAAGTCAAATCTACTTCATTAATCTCCTACCTCAACGCTCTCTCCAGTTTGTGTATGTAGCAGAAGGAACACTGGATTGGGAGTCAGAACATTAATAATAATGATAATATTAAATAATTACAACCGCTAACATTTATTAAGGACCCTTCAGGGATTTTATTGATGACCTGTATTCATTTATAATCACATCTCTAAAAAGTAGGGTATATTTTTATCCCCTTTTCATAGGTGAGGAAATGGAGCCTTGGAATGGCTAAGTATCCCTGTTCTCATACAGCTAGGTAAGGCAGGAAGTATATAGAGACCACCACACTGTTAAGCACTGCGCTGTGCCGAGTACATTGGAGGTGCACAAAAGGGCCTGTAGAGGCCATGAGACAAGCACATCAGGTAGTAAGAGAACATGTTTGCATCCCTCAGGAATTCTCATGTTCACTAGGGACCATGAGTATCGTGCTTTCCTCAATGTTTTATGTTTAAGAAGAAAGTATAAAATTGAGGTTCCTGTGCTCAAATCCTAATCAATTGTGAGATACTCATCCCTTCCCTGCTGCTTATAGCCCTTCACTTCCTCATGTCCTTTGCCTCCATTCACATTGGCCTACAGACTTCTTAATGCCACCAAATGAGTCCATCAAAATGTGACTATTCTGAGCAACTATCACTATTTTCAAAGGGAAATATCAACAAAAATAAAGCACTGTTGGGTTTATTAAATAACTTCTGAAGCTTGTGGATTTTTAAAAAGTTGTTTTGTGGCTGTTGACTTCTCTGCAAGATGAAAATCAAGATTCCAGATGAGGGTCGCAGTCATGGAGACCTGTATGATTTTATTAATCCCTTGATGCCACAGGTAGTTTAGACACAGGGATGACAGTAATCTACCATATGTTGTTTAAAGGTTCCAAACTCTTGTGTGAAGTTAAAATGTTCTGTTATCTGGGCCTAACTGGAAAATCAGTTTTTAGCATGCTGATTAATTCAAGGCCATATCTATTAAGTGGCTGATTCTTTTTTTTTTTTTTTTTTTTTTCCTTTTGCGGTACGTGGGCCTCTCACTGCTGTGGCCTCTCCCGTTGCGGAGCACAGGCTCCGGACGCGCAGGCTCAGCGGCCGTGGCTCACGGGCCCAGCTGCTCCGCGGCATGTGGGATCTTCCCGCACCGGGGCACGAACACGCGTCCCCTGCATCGGCAGGCGGACTCCCAACCACTGCGCCACCAGGGAAGCCCGAGTAGCTGATTCTTAGTTCAGTGTCTTGTCAGTCCCAATTACAAACTATCCTGTGGAGGTTTTCCTGACAAAAATAAATGTAACCCTCTGTTGCATTGCATCATGTGAATGTTAACCACAAAGGGGCAAAATTTTTCAAGTTTATTTATTAGTTTGTTTCTTTTTAGATAGCAGTTACTTCTATTGCTTTCATTGTATGCAGCCCAGAACCAATATGATGCAATATCAAGTTTAACAGTTGTAGGAGTTTTCAGAAATTACAGATGTTACTATTGAAACTTTCTCTAGTGAAAAAGAAAATGAGGCAATTTACATGAAAAGCTGAAAAAATATATAGGCAATCCTAGTAAACCCATTCTATAAAAAAACATTACCTGGTTCACCAATAAAACACTTTTTGTTTGTCAGACCACTATTATTCAGACTGAAACATACCTCCCACCTTTTATGTTAAACTGCCCAACTAATTCAAATAACCTAAGAATATGCAATAGATTATTAAAAATTGACAGTAAAATCATCAAAATGTCACTGACATTATATGACTAAATGCCACTTAGGTGAATCATACATAGACACTATTAAACAAGGGCACATGAAGGCAGCCCCCTACCCGACCCCATAAACACCCCACTTAAAATAAAGTAATAAAAAACAATACAGAAGTTCTTATAAAGAGATGAGTTATCTTTTTTTTTCTTTTAATCATTATTCAGACTCAGGCATTTAAAGAGTTGTCTAAAAACCCTCCAGTCAAATGCTTTGTGCAGCGTTCAGTATGTAACACTAGCTAATGGGAAAAGCAGGTGGTGGAAGAGAGAACTTTCTGTTGTCATGCTGAAGAGTGTGTCAAAGAAGATTGTCATTTGAAACTCTGTTGTCAGCAATGAAGGATTCCAAATGCAGCTGAACCCAGAGCTCTGACTGTGGTATGTTTAAATAAATATATCAATCTAGGAATTCTCTTTTACTTTTCTGTTTTCTTAAAAATATGTAAGAAGCCAGCTAAGAATAATAGATATTGATTTCAGAATTGGAGATGAGTGTATCTGTTTTTTCAAAATACTAGAAATGTATTTTTAAAAATAAGAAATATATGATCTAAATTGTTATATTTTAAGCATCAGTGTTTATCTCACGTAACAGATGCTGCCTCTCTGAAGTTTTGACTATTTTTAAGTCATTTGATTTTTGGTTTCAATGAAATAGGTATTTACCAGTTCTACTCTAAAATTTGTTCTTGATTCAGAAATACATGAAATATGATCACTTGTAAAAGTATGTCTTTTTAAGATGTTCTTAAGAAATTATTATACAAGATGCTTTAGTAAATAATTTCAGTCAAAGTAGAATATCTGAGAAAATATCTTAATTTAAAGAAACATATCTTATAATATTAAATGTTAAAATAAATAAGTGACACAACTATGAAATTTATTGTGATTTAAACTAGGGAACAAAATGTTTTTCAACCTGCCATCTTTATTTTCTTATGCTTTTAAAGGTGATAAAATTAATTAATTTGTCCCATTCTGAAGGCTTTATTTTCATTTGTTTTAAAAATGTCAACTGCTTCCCTTTGGAGAACAGAGGTTCAACTTCTAAATCTGCATTCAAGGTTAGATCACCTAAAATAGATAATCACTGATGTGGAAATAAGTGTTCTTTTCTTTGAGAAAAATAAGTACTTAAAAGATTCATCATATAGTATTTAAAATATAAAAATCAGTGAGCAGGAAAGTATACTCAAATGTATCTTCGGTAAATTACTTTCACTAAGATTATATTTAAAGCTCACATATTAAAAAAGTATTTATTTCATTGAGAACCCAATAGAAGACCACAGTCTGCTCCATCATAGACTATTCTACTTAGAAAGGCTTGGCTTTTGGTTTTCATTAGAAAAAACAGAAAAACTTTGATTTTAAGCAAATAAAAATGGGTAGAGAGAGAATAATACAAGACAGTCTAAAAAAACAGCACTTAGTTCAATGCCTGTTACATTATAGAATTACAATCAGTATTTTGTTTCTCTCTTCCCTTTGGTTCCTTTTTAACTTCTGAAAAGAATATTTATACCTGCTTCATAATTTGTATTCTTTCTATGGGTATATGCCTTATTCTATGGTATTGAGAGTCACAATTATCCAGTTATGCAGGTCAGGTGTTTTGGATCCAATCTGAAGTCTCAACTTCAATCATTAATTTTCGATCTTCTTTGCAATTCCATTGATACTGTGTTGCTCAAGGAACCGGCTGCATTCCATAGGACACTCCAAATGTGAAAAACTGATTCCCCTTAAATAAAATAACTGAAGTCACTAGTGGAAAAATTCACCTCGAAGACCAAGTGTTTGATACATCATTCAGAACAATTCATTGTTTGAACCATCTTGAGAGAAGTAGGAAATGTACTTTTCCATAATTATACCTGATTTTAACGGAATTAATACTCAGCCATCAATAGGAAAGTAGCTTTACATTTGAGGACTCTTTTCAGGGAAGAGTATATGCTGCGTAATTTTACTTCATAGTCATAAGAATATGTGTATTTTATTATCTTAAAAGCAAAACTATAAGCAAAACTTCACTAATTGTCAGGTTACAATATTTTTTAAAATTATCTGTGGGCGTTTTTTTCTCAATAAATGAGAGATGACATTTGGTGATATTTAAGGTTCAAATTTCACATCCCAAGAAATTTTAGCTGTGGGAAGTTTTAAACAAAATATGTATGTTTCTTTTTCTAAACAGATACCTTACAACAGTGGTTGTCAGACTGGGAACATCAAAATCACCTGTAGGGCTTATTAAAAAACAGATGACAGAGCTCTAACTCCAGAGTTTCTGATAACAATAATTCCAGTTGAGACCGGAGAATTTGTGTTTCTAGCAAGTTCTCAGGTGATGTTGATGCTGCTGGTACTAGTACCGCATTTGAGAACCACTGCCTTAAATCTTCCCTTAATATCTCCAGTGTACTCTGCATTTTGAGAGCCTATCATATGCCAGACCCTGTACTAAGTCTGGATATTCCTTGATGAATAAAACAGGCAGAATTCCTACCCTTGCAAAGCTTGTAGTCATCTAGTGGAAGAGTCAGAAAATAAATAGTAAACCAACAAGTAAATAACTATTTACAAGTTGTCATTGAGTGGGTCATTAGGTAGTGGAAGAGGGGTTACTTGGGGTGATCAGGGAGGCAACCTCTCAGAAGGTTGGTTTTTTTTGTTTTTTTGGGGGATTTTTTTTGCGGTACGCGGGCCTCTCACTGTTGTGGCCTCTCCCGTTGCGGAGCACAGGCTCCGGACGCGCAGGCTCAGCGGCCATGGCTCACGGGCCCAGCCGCTCCGCAGCATGTGGGATCTTCCTGGACCGGGGCACGAACCTGTGTCCCCTGCATCGGCAGGCAGACTCTTAACCACTGCGCCACCAGGGAAGCCCTCAGAAGGTTTTAAAGGCAAGAACTGAAAGGTGAGAAGTCAGCCGAGGGGGGGGAGTGGGAGAAAGAGGCATTCCAGGCAGAGAGGTGCCTCATGAGGTGAGGGCCCTGAGGTGGGAAAGAAACTGACACGTAGCCTGTGTGGCAGGAACACAGAGACTGAACACCAGGATGGCCGAAATGAGAGGAGACAGAGAGGTGAGCAAGCACACCATTACAGGGGGCCTGTGCTGGGGAGTCTGGATTTTATTCTAAGTTTAAAGGGTTTTCAACAGATTTCTGTTTTCAAAAGATCACTCTGTACATGACAGGGGGGGAACAGTGATGGAAGTAAGCTGGCGTTATAGCATCCCAGCTGAGAGATGATGGTGGTTTAGCCAGGAGTGCTTGCAGTTAAGGTGGATACATCAGTTTCCAACATCAAAACCTGTACAAATGTATGATTACAGAGATGACAGTTATTAAAAATTCACAGTGAGGTTGATTAAAATGACATGTGAAGAAGGGAAAAAAGAAAGCAGGTTTGAAAGCAAAATTATACTTGTTTGTGTGTGTGAGAGAGTCACCAAGTATACTAGGACTGTAGGTGATTTTTTTATTCCCTTTATTTTTTATGCAATAAGAAAAAATGCACATTATTATAGCATTTCCAAATTCACATATATCATTGAAAAGAAAAAACTGTGACTTTGAGAAGACAACCACAAGTTGAATGACTAATTGAGTCATTCGTGTGCGTGTGCGTGTGTGTGTGTGTGTGTGTGTGTGTCGGTGCCTACACAGGCATATATACAAAGTATATGGATATAGCACTATCCAAAGTATAGTGGATATAAAATGAATATAGTTCCAGTCATCAAAGAGTTTGTAGTTAGTTGGGGAGGATAAGAATAGGGACATAAGAGCAACTCTGACTCAAATGTTAGAGTGCATAAGAATCATCCTTTATGTTCTTTGACAGTCCTTTCAGGTACCAATTTCTCCTAACATAACCAACACCCTAATAGGTCTTGAATACACTCTCTCATTTCCATGACCTGTGCCTTTGCATGCAGAGTTTTCTCCCCTTTCTTCTATTCATTTTTCAGGAATCAAGTCACATACCACTTTTTAAAGTCTATTTTTAGAGCAATTTTAGATTTACAACAAAATTAAGAGGGAGGAACAGAGATTTCCCATATCCCCCAGCCCCCACACATGCATAGTCTCCCCCATTATCAGCATCACTCACCAGAATGGTACATTTTTTACTAAGGATCAACCTACATGGGCACATCATAATCACCCAAAGTCCACGGTTTACCTTAGGGTTCACTCTTGATATTGTACATTCTATGGGCTGAATAAATGTACAATGACATTTATACAGCATTATAGTAATATACAGAGCATTTTCACTGTCTAAAAATCCTCTGTGCTCTGCCTATTCATCTCTCCCTTACTCTTGCCCCCTTGCCAGCAACCACAGATCTTATTATTAGTGTTTTTGTGGTTTCCAAAGCTTTTTCTTCTCCAGAATGTCATATAGGTGGGATCATACAGTATATAGGCTTTCCAGATTGGTTTCTTTTACTGAGCAATATCCATTTAAGATCCCTCTATATCTTTTTCATAGCTTTATAACTCATTTACTTTTAATGATGAACAATATTCCATTGTCTGGATGTACCACAGTTTTTTTTATCTATTCACCTGCTGAAGGACATCTTGGTTGCTTCCAATTTGGGGCAATTATTAATAAAGCTACTATGAACATCCACATGCAGGTTTTTGTGTGGACATAGGTTTTCAATTTCTTTGGGTAAATACCAAGGGGCACAATTTCTGGATCGTATGGTAAGATTATGTTTAGTCTTGTAAGAAACTCCCAAACTGTCTTCCAAAGTAGCTATACCATTTTGCATTTTCACCAGCAATGAGTGAGAATTCCTGTTGCTCCACAATCCTCACCATCATTACTGTTGTCAGTGTTCCAGATTTTGGCCATGCTAACAGATGTGTAATGGTACGTCATTATTGTTTTAATTTGCATTTCCCTGATGGCATATGATGTGGAGCATTTTCTCATATACTTATTTGCCATCTGTAGATCTTCTCTGAAAAGGTACTTGTTAAGTGATCACAACCATTTTTAATTGGATTTTTTATATTGAGTTTCACGAGTTCTTTATTTTGGATAACAGGTCTTTATCAGATATGTCTTTTGAAAATATTTCCTCCCAGTCTATACCTTGCCTCCTAATTCTCTTGATATTGTCTATTTCCAGAGCAGAATTTTAATGAAGTCTAGCTATGCATTATTTCTTCCAGGGATCATGTCTTTGGTATCTAAAATGGTATCACCGTATCCAAGGTCATATAGGTTTTCTTCCATGTTATCTTCTAAGGGTTTTATAGTTTCATATTTTACATTTAGGTCTATGATCCATTTGGAATTATTTTCGTGAAGAGTGTAAAGTCTGTCTCCATTAGTTGTTTTGTTTTGCATTTGTTGTTTTGCATGTCTAGTTGTTCCAGTACCATTTGTTGAAGAGAAGACTTTTCCTTTCTTCTCCAGACAGTCACTTTATCTTTGTTCTCATAGCTCTTGCACTCACCCCCGTACAGCCCAAATCACACCAAATTGTAATTACTTGTCCTCTCTGTCTACTCGACTCAATTACTCTCTCAAAGGATAGGGATCATGGATTATTTTTCTTTGTAATTACATCAGCCCCTTGCACGGAACCTGCCTCATAACAGGAACTCACAATAAACTTGTTAAATGAGTGAACATGAAAGAGAATATTAGGAAAACATTACAGCTTTAGGTGGAATAGAGTTATTAGTGTGGCCTGAAGAGTTTAGATAAAGTTTATGAAGAAGGAGGAAATCAAGCTTGTCTTTGAAATTGGATAAAATTTTTGAGTAATTTTAATTCTAGGAATTCATATGAATAAAACAATTAGAGATGTTAATAGGGATGTATGAGTAAGGATATTCATTGAATCATGATGAATCATAGCAAAGAACAGTTTAGCAAATTAAGCCAAAATATTCTTCAGTAGAAGGTAAATAAATGATAGAATGATCAAACTGAATACTGTTCAGCTATTTAACAGTGCAGTAGGACATGGCCACCTGCACCACTAAAAAGTGGGCCTATGGCATAACAATAAATAAAACATCAAAATATAAAATTGTGGTATTCCCCATGCCTGGTCTGGGATCCCCTGACCCAGCAAGTCTAATCCACATGAGCTGCTGAGACTACAAAGCCTCAGACGCTCCTCCCTAAAAATCTGGAAAAAGTTTAGGGAACCCCAGTATCATGTATCCTTGATCTCATTGAAGTCTTTGCATTAAAACAAGATGAAAATGCCTCATCACTCTCCCCTGGAATAAGCTTTGTTTTCTGCCTAATTCAAATGAAATTAGATAAAACTTTGCCTATTGATATCAAGGTATAATGGACTTTTCCTGTTGTTTTACCCAAACATCACTTCCTTTGACATTCAGGTGGTACTGACCCTCTTTACCTACCCTAAGAATGCCAATCAGAATCCCCCACCCTTTTGTCTATAACAACAGACACAGTGACGGACAAGATCCCAAAGCTGAATTCCACTCTGGGATGTTCTCCAAGAACTATAGGGAAAGATGATCTCTCCCCAACTGTGGGAAGAAAGTTATTTTTAATGTAAGGAATGAGACAAATAGAAAAACAAACAAAAACAGAATTAAAAGACAAGAGATAGAGAAGAGATGTAATAGTAGAGAAAGTAAGAATCCTGACAACTGCATTTGACTCTCTAGAACCAGCTGTTCTTGAAGCTAACTAGCTCTACTGGACATAGAGTTAAAGCTGAACACATTTTATAACAATATGTATAAAATTCCATGCCTGTGTATCTGTATTATGTATTGCATATTATATATCATATAAGTATATATGCATGCACACATATAGTTGCATCTATATCTGGGGGGAGAGAGAGGAGAGAATGAGAGAAAGAGAACTCAACTTGTAATAGCAGGCACCTCTGAGCAATACTTTCACTTCATCTTCATTTTGTATCAGGCATGAATATTATTGGGGAAAAAAGAGCAGAGTTGGAAAAAAGGAAGCAAAGGAAGGGATGGGGCAATTAGAGGAGCAGCATGAACACAAGTAGAGTCTAGACAAGATTATGTATGTGCAGTGGCCAAGACAAGAGACACACTTAGCTATAGCACAGAGTATAGGAAAAGGACTGTAGAAAGACTACAGGTATGGAGCAATATGAATTTATATAACAAGTCTTATTCAGGAGCCTTTACTGCCTCATACCCATAAACTCAAACCTTTGTGACATCCTGCAGATTTGCAAAACACTTTCACACAGTGAATTAGTCGGCCAACTGAGCAACTCCTGGGGGCACTAAAACATCATTCAAACAAATTGGAGCTATGTTGCCACTTAACGGGGCAACACATGAAACTCCTTACATAAGTAACAGAATGAATCTTTCAATTTATGTAATAAACCCCTCAGTTTGGTTCTGAAGGACAGATACGGCATTGGAGGATCTTTTGTTTATGATGTCAGGATGTTAGTCTTTTATATACTTGACAGAAGTAGTAAAAATAAAAAAATAATAACAGTAATTATAAAAGTAATTAATGGGAATTCCCTGGTGGTCCAGTGGTTAGGATTCCACGCTTCCATTGCAAGGGACCCGGGTGCAATCCCTGGTCGGGGATCCTGCAAGCTGCGTGGCACAGCCAAAACAAAGAAAAAATATATATATATGTAATTAACAAATAGTATGTGCTAAAGAGTACATGGGACTTTACATAATAAACATGTGAAATAGGTATGATTCTTATCACTTTATAAATATAAATCTTTTAATATAAGATAAGAGTTAAGAACTTAGCTCCTGGATTTAGGACACATGAATTTGGGTTTGGTGCTGCCTCTTACATGCTATGTTGGAAAAGTTGTTTAAATTCTCTTTGCCTCAGATTTCCTCCCTATAAAATAAGGGGGGAGAGTAATAACAGTCAATAATACATACTACATAGGATATTTATAAGGAATCAACAAATGGGTATTCATGTAAAATACAATTGTGTTGGCACATAGTACTTTATCAATAAGACAGAGTATTATATAATTATTGATGGGAAAATTGAAGATTTGAGAGATTAAATAACTGGTCCAAGGATGCACAGTCATGTTAAGTGGCAAAGCTGGCTTTATCCCTTTGGTGGCCTGATTCTGGGCTGAGAAAGGGAGGGAGGTTGGGATTAAGGAAAGAAAAAATCCAAGAGGAGGAGGCAGGTGCTTAGAGGTTGTAGGACTTTAGGAGAAATAAAAGAGAAGCTAAGAAAAAAATGATCTGGAAGAAGAGATTTGTCTAATGCACAGTGTGATGTACAACCTCTCATTTCATTCTACACGATAGGTGGCAAATTCTACTTTGTTTACTAATTGCCTCCACACATGGGATTTTGTGGTGGAGGGAGAGAAGTAAAGAAGAGGACGAGAGGAAGTTCATAAATGCTATGTGTTATATGTTTATAACTTAAGCAAATAGACCTCGAATGTTGCATCTGGCAAGCTAGTCTCTCCCTACACCACTAAACAAGTGGTGACAAGTCTTTGAAAGGGCTTGGTGATGTCTAGGTTGGAAAATATGAATCTTCTGTTGCTCTGAAAAACTTTCAAAAGGCAAACAAAACCTAAGCAATATATAAAAGGATCAGCAGCCCCCATTACGTATTTAAACGTGTTCAGTTCTCTCTCCCTGATGAGTACTGCTCAAATCATGGGAGCTTCATGGGGATTACGCTTGTGACTTGGGATCGATTTTAAGAATACTTACGAATCTGGTCTTTTACCTTTTATTTTCCCACTTAACAAGTAAGTTTTTTGTATGTATCTAAAAAAACCTCCCTACTTAGAAATTATCTGACTTCAGATATTTTCATATATAAGTAAAGTTCACGTATATATATAATTGAGTTCCATTTGTATTTATTCCATTGTATTGTCTAAAACATTTAACTTTGCCTTTTAAAAAATAAACGTGTATGTCAATAAAGCAAATATTGTTTAGGAAACATATTTAGTTAAAAAATCGCAAGGGGTTAGAAGAGAATGCTTTTAGAATTCCTAAATAGAGGTCTCTGGACTGACATTATCTGTAACTATTTTTCTTTGTGGTATCACTGCTTTGGAAAGCAATATTTTCAAAAACTATAGAGACTTGCCAAAGTGCTCAAAATGCTTATGTGTTTATAGATGCAAATTTTCCTTAGTCTTTCTTAGGTAAGCGATTCTTCCTTTGGTAACAAGGAGAGATATGCAAGATACTGCCTTCAAAGGATTTCTCATCCTGACCTGAGATCTTAGAGTTTAGCAGATGCTACTGGCATTTTTGACACTGAAGTAAAATGTTTTCCATTAATGAATTTTAAAAAAGCCATCTGTAAAAAGAAAGGGATCCTGGAGCAGGCACAAAGATTAAAGAAACTACTACTCTTGTGGAACCTGGGACCTTGGAATCTGTCATCTTTGTTTGATAGGGTCTTAAATTGGTACTGGGTCAAAACAGGCAGACAAGAGGGGAGGCTTTTACTGGAAAAAATAGCATTATCTAACCATTTGTTGAATACTATTATACTTAATAATACTATTATTAAGAATCATCTCTAACGCTGTGTGCTTCTTGTTCATCATTACTTAATGCAGTTGCCACTGCCCTGCAGATGCCGACCTGATTCGCAGGGACTCTTTCATGACTCACAACTGTTTGGCTTTCAGAGTCTCCAGAAATTCAGTCACCACAATTCTTTAGCCCAAACACCATTGCATTCTTTATTCCTTCACCATGGTTGTTCCTAATAGCAAGAGGTTAAAAAACATCAAAACTATAGCTGTTCAAAACCCTACATGAAAATCAGGTTATTTATCCTATTTAAACTTATTTGCTGTGAGCAACTCCATCCCCCCAGTCAGGAGATGTTCTGCCTTGAAGTAAGAGAAACTTTATAAAAATCATGACTTATTCTGCCTTCCTCCATATATATAATTCATTTCTCAGCATCTCCTTTTTATCATAAGGGAATTATGGAAATGGTGGAACAGAGTTACTACACAATTGGGGATTTTTGTGTCGCTGGGTTATGATTTTAAAGGTCATATATAAGTTCTGAGAATGAGTCATCACATGGATTTGCTAAGTCTCCTATCTGATCTGTCTAGCTCAGATACACCCATCATATACCAGGCACTAGACGAAGCACCACACAGACGTTGTAAACAACAAAGATGTGGTCTCTGTCTTACTGCAACTGACAGTATAAGCAGTGGTGGTAAAGGGCTCAAACATTTTTTTTGCTGATTTCCATGGTGGAAAAACAACAAACCCACCCCCCGCCCCGCCTATTCGAGCTGTCAAAGTGAGGTCAGCTAGTTCATAAAATTTCCCAAAATTTAAAAATGGGCTCTTGTTGGCTGGTACAAGCTGGCTCTGAATGAGGGAAAGATCTCAGTGTAGAGAAGGGTATGCAGAAAATGGAGGCTGTGTATCAGAGTGTATCTCTTCATTACCAAGATACCATAGGAAGTCTCAGAAGAACAGAAGACAGTGTTTCCCTGTTTATTTTTCACCAGTTTATTTTTACTTTTGATTATGAAAAGATAACCATAAGAAATCCTGATGTTTGACACAATTCATCTATAACTTCTCCACACCCAGAGGGGAAACAGATGAATTTTAACCGACTCTTTCCACAGCCCCCACCTCCACTGCCACTTTCATCTTCTTCCAAACAGCGTTAGATTTAGAGATAAGTAAAATGGATAAGCAAAAATGTACTGAATGTGGGCCACAGACCATGGACCATGCACCATGGCATACAAAAAACTTAGTTATCTAGAATTAAAATGGTGTTTGATAAAACTGGGTTCTCTCAAGGCATTGGAATGAGATTAAGCACTAGTGTTTTATTAATGAGTTAGGGAGCTGAGATGTGTGTATCTTTTGCTCTACCTCAGCGCTGCTGTTGCACTTCTAGAGTATTCATAGATGCTTTTGCCTAAATGATTATGACACTATCTGATCTTTTTTTTCTTATATGTTGTCTGATTAGTAAAACCTATTTTTCCAGTTAGGCTACCTTTGGTCAGCACCAACTACCGTGGTAGCTTCCTGTATTTAAATTCTGGGGTAGCAGTTGTCTATTTAAACATATGATTTTAAATGCTTATTATTTTTCAGACAGTCATTTGTCATTTAATGCCTGCCACTTATTTTATTAAACTACTCTTCTCTATGTGCATGTATTCATCATCTTATCCTCCATTCAAATTATCAGTATTTAATAATTATAGCAATAAGTCCACTGTATCAACTTCCCACTAATTACTTTTAGATAAATCCACTCATTTATCCCCATGGCTGGACTGTAAGACCATGTCCATTTTGTTCAGTGTTTTTCACCCATGCTTAAAATAGTGACCAAGACAGAAGAAGAACACTAAATCAATACTTTCAGTGAATACTTAATTCTGTATTGTAGGGGATATTTGTTTCCTACTTTATAAATTAGGAAACCAATGAACACAGAGATTAATGTGCCCAAGTCCACGTAGCTAGCTGAGAGGCAGGGCCAGAATTCAAATTCAGGTAAAGAAAAAGGCCCACTTGTCAGCACATAATGGATGCTTAATAAGCATTTTCTTATGCAAACTGGAGTATACAGGACTTCACTTTAGTACGCATTTTATTCTCCTGATTGCTGTTCACCGCTCTATTCCCAATGACTGGAGCAAGTGTCTGGAACTGAGTAGGCAGTAAAAAAATATTTGTTGAATAATAGATGCCTCTTTGTTTCTTCAGCATGTAGCTCAAAGTAGTTGCTAAGAACATTAGGGGTGTATGTGTGTGTGTGTGTGTGTGTGTGTGTGTGTTAGGTTAATGAAAGTTGCACCTCTGAGTATTAATAATCTGGCTTTCATAAGATGTGATTTGTTTCCATCTGTTTTGTGACATATTTCTTATTGTCCGTAGAGAAGCATGCTAGAAAGGACTGCTGTGGGCAGTTCTAGGCAATATTGGCTAAAAGATAAGCAGTGCCTTAATGACCTCCCAAATTCTTCACAGAATTACAACTTTGTGTGTAACTTCTAAAAAGGGGTGTGTTATTAAAGATTTGCATCAGTAAATCAGCAATTGAGAGCCATTTTTCTGCCTTCCAAGCTAACCATTCCTGCCTTATGTTTTAATTTTTACTTTTTTTAAGTGATAAATTATCTGTTACTTTTTGTTAGCTTTAGAATACTGCCCCCTTTAAATAGAGATGCAGCTTTAACCTGCTAAAAATGACAGGAGCTTGTCCAGCTGTGGACCTGAGATCAGTAACATCAGTCTTTAAAATTCATGCATCTTCTGTCCTGACCTCCTCTCCTTCTTCTCCTTGTTCGAAGCCCTCAGGGACTGTAACTCACAGGCTGAATGTCAGATGCCCGGGGTACTGCCACCTGGACTCCTCAAGGCATTTCCCACCATCAAAACTTCAACCACCTTGTCTCCAGTCTTGCTCTTTGCCAAGGAAAAACAATGCCATATTGTATCTTGTCTAATCACTTCCCAGATGACAGTTGTCATTAATCTAGCACCTAAGAAGTCTGGCACTCACGCTAGTTATTTATACACATCAGCCACCATCTTCACAATTTTTCAGGGAAATAAACAGGCCTTATTATTACCATTTTATAAATAAAGATGCTGAAATTTAATTAAGTATTTGTGCACAGTAACACAAGATAAGAAGTTGAAGTGAGTCCTCATCTCTGGTACCCCAACTACAAGTCATGTTGTCTTCACAAAATTAAAGAAATACAAAGTGTCTCCACTTACTCGCTCTCAAACATGAGGCATTGTTTTGTGTTGGTTTTTCATAGTGTCCAAAAAGGAAAGATTAAGAGGGGAAAAGAAATGTTGTGTACCTTCACTAACACACACTTCTTTTATAAACTCAAATGGCCACACTGTCAGTTTAACTGTGAGCTTCCAAAGTGCTTGGAGGATTTGCTGTAAGAGATGCAGCTTCTTTCTGCCAAGGCTTGCCAAGGGGAGTTTAGTTTACAGAGGCAGGTGTTCCTAGAACTGGGAGGATTCTGAGACTGCCTGACACAGAAGTTCTCAGCCTGGTGTCCAGGGAGCTCTATGGAGGCTTCCACATGAGTTCCAGGGGACCCATGAACTCTCTGAAAATATATGTATAATTATATGAATATGTAAGTATGTGCCTTCCTTTTTTCGCCAGATATTGTCTATTACCAAAGAAGAGTTAAAAACCACTAGTCTTGTCTTGACCTATCCTTCTGCAGTTTAGGGAACTAAACGACCAACGCTGGAGAAATCTATACAAATACAAACAGCCAGGGCCATAATCTTAAATGACACCCATGGGTGCCTCAGAGAGTTCATCTTTCTATCTGTTTATAAATATCTATATCTTAATAGCAAGAGTAACTCTGGTACTGGAAAGAACTAAATCCGTGGTAAAATAGGCATTCATATTCTATGTTATATTTTCAATGCTAACTTTCTAGAGTTTCCAACATGACCCAATTCATTTTTACTCTAAGTAGATTATTTGTAGCCAATGTGAAAAGATCATGTGCTTTATTATATTAGCAAAAATATTTGCATGATAATTCTTCGTCCTCTTACTGTGTCTCAAGAGATTCTTGTCTTATTGAGCTTTTAGGGAGAAGGCAAGAGGAACATAGGAGCACTGGATCATGAAAAATAATTTTCTTCAAATGTAAGGAACACAACCTAGGGCTCTTCTTTTCTGCAAGAGTCAACACATTTCTCATCAGAACAAATCCATCTTGCTGTAAAGGTTATGGGAGGCTTTATTCTCTGCCTTCTTAGAGTATATGATTGATGACAAATAAACACCTAGTACTTTAGAATAGTTTGCTTTGGAGCATTATGTGAACTGTCCTAATTTCCACATATGGTCAAGGACAATGATGATGATACTAAGCAGTTATTCAGTGCCAGAAACTTTGATACCCTGATCTGAAGGTCTGCTATTTCAAGTTAAATATTCAAGTGAAACAGTAGCCTTTGACCGGGGTAATGTTCTGGGCTATTCCCCTCTTTCAGAGATAATGTTTTCCCATTTCTATATTTTGACTTGACAATTTTACTTCTGCATTTGCAAAACCGCAAATGAATTCATTCTGGCCTTGCATAATTTGACCTCTTTGTGTTGACCTTCTCATTCTTTTTAGCATCTCCCTGCCCTTCATCTGCTATGAATTCAGAGCCAAAAGAAGGGAGTATCTTAATATTTTAAGTACACTTACTACTGAGGCGTCCTAAAAGTACCTCGGCAGATTGGGCTGTCTGGCCCATTCACCATTGTATCCCTGGCACCCAGCACACAGAACTGTGCTAATATGGAAGCTCACACTTGTAAGATCTGCAAATGTCCTTGAGGGCAAAAGCAACTTAAGTGCTCAGGTATGCAATTTACCTCTCCACTTCTAATTTCTGCAGTCCTGAACTTAACATAACAATTCCTCGCTATCTTTCCCTATCAAAGACGCTTTGATCTTCCATGTGAGGATTAGCTTGTTAAGTTATATACAGACACACAAAACTCGTTGAGATCTTCATTTGAATGATATCAGCTTTATAGATGAATGTGAGATAATGGGTATTTTTACAATACCGAGTCTGCCTGTGATGAACAGATGCTTTTTACATGTAATGTAGGCAAATTTATCCATTTTTTCTTTTTCTGTCCTGTTTTAGAAATATTCGCCTACTCTGAGTTCCTATGTTAGCTTCTAAAAGCTATATTCTTATGTAGTTCACAGTGAATAATCCATCTGCAACTGATTTTTAATGCTTTACTGAGATAAAATTCACATACCATACAATTCGCGGCCCATTTAAAGTGTACAGTTTACTGTTTTTAGTATATTCATAGGGGTTGTGTAGTCATCACCATAATATTATTTTAAAATATTTTGTCTCCCCCCAAAAAAACCTGTACCTGTTAGCAGTTACTCTCCATTCTCCCACTCCTCCAATCCTAGGAAATGATTAATTGATACTCTGTATATATTTGCCTACTATTGAATTTCATATTAACAGAATCATATAATATATGGTCTTTTGTACTAGCTTCACTTTGTATAATATTTTCAAGGTTGATCTATGTTGTAGCATGTGTCAATATTTAATTCCTTTTTAATGCTGGATAATATTTCATTATATGGGTAATACCACATTTTATTTATGTATTCATCCAGTAGACACTGCGTTGTTTCTTCTGTTTTACTATTTTGAATAATACTGCTGTGAATGTTTCTGTACAAGTTTTTGTATGGATGTGTGGTTTCATTTCCCTGGGTATATACCTAGGAATGAAATTGATGATTTGGTAACTCTATGTTTAACATTAGGAGTAATTGTCAAACTGTTTTCCAAAGCTTCTCCACTATTTTACATCCCCACCAGCAACGTAAAAGGGTTCCAATTACTCCATATCCTTGCCAATACTGGTATAATTTTTGTCTTTCTGATTATAGCCATCATAATGGGTAAAAAATGGTATCTCACTATGGTTTTTATTTGCATTTCTCTGTAACTTTCATTATGCTGAAAACCCTTGAATGTTTATATGGCCATTTTTGTATCTTCTTGAACAAATCCCTGTTCAAAACTTTTACCCATTTTTAAGTGAGTTATTTGTGTTTTTGGTGAGTTATTTATATTCTGTGAATGCAAGTACCCTATCAGACATATGGTTTTTCAAATATTTTTTTCATTCTGTGGTTTGCCTTTCACTTTCTTGATGTAATTATTTTGCAGCACAAAGTGTTTAATTTTGATATAGTTCTATTTATATTTTGTTTGTTTAACTGTCACTTGTGCTCTTGGGGTTGTATCTAAGAAATCATAACCTATAAACCCAAGGTCCCAAACATTTACTCAAATGGTTTTAGTCTAATAATTTTATAGTTTTCTCATTACATTTAGGTCTGTGTTCCATTTTGAGTTAATTTTTGTGTATGGTTTAAGATAGGGGTCCACCTTCTTTTGCACATGGATATACAGTTGCCCTAGCACCATTTTTTGAAAAGACCATCGCATTCCCCATTGAGTTGCCTTGGAACTGTTGTTGAAAGTCAATTGACCATAAATTTATGGGTTATTTCTGGACTAGAATTGATATTTGACTAGAAAATCAACTGAATTGACTAGAATATCAGTTCTAAAAAGTCTATCAAGTCTAAAGTAGGAGTCAAATTAATCTTTTTCATATGGATATCCAATTCATCTGAATCAGCATCACTTATTAAATAGACCATATTTTCACTTTCAATATTTTCTAGCTTTCATAGAATTTTATTGTTTTAGTTTATTAGTTATTTAGATGTTTTATTTTTTATTATATAAATTTTTGCCCACTATTGTTGTTGTTTTTGTTATTAATTTCTAGATCTTACCCAAAGTAGCCACACTCTTAGTTTCCAACATGTGTTACGGTTTTCTACCTTTTTTTTCTATCTGGAAGCTAGAGTTTTACATGCTTTCCTGCTAATTCCTCTATGAATTTCAAAAGATGTATGTTTTATTTTATCTATCATTTCTAGGTTTTTTATTGTATGAGGGTTTTGAAATTATGTTGTTTGCCATGTTGCTGGAATCAAAGCCCTGCTTTTCTATTTTTATGCCCTATTTCTGAAAATTGGTGCTAGATTTTCCTAGGTGACTTTTACATCTCTGCATTTTCCCCTTCAGACTTTATTTCAGTGGTCAAAAAAGAGTGCTACATTCCAAAGTATGTGTTTTGTATTCCAGCTGATTTGTGAAATTTGATAACACTGGTAAGATACCGCTTTTTATTTTGGCATAAGAGCAGCCTTTGTCTCCTGTTTTCTCCTTCATGATGTTAAAGGTGCTTACTGAGGCAGAAGTAAAACAGAGCTCAATTGTCATATACAATTTTCCCTGAAAAGACCTTTGCTTCACTTCAGTGAGTGAATTCAGCTGCCAGATATTTATGTGAGCATCATTCTGAAGGGGAATAAAAACCCTAGACAAAGTTAGTTGAAAAACCTGAATGATCTTTAAAAAACAGCCTCTTGGAGAAATATTGGAATAAAGAAGAGCATCATGAATGTCAGAGCTATAGGAACCCTTACTTGTTTTGCACCCACTCTTTGATTCTTGGTAGAGGAACTGAGCAACCGGGAGGAAAACACAACTGTCTGAAGACATTCTATGCAGACATAGAACCATGAGTAAAATCTAAATTCTTTCATTTCCTTATTTTTATGTTTTTTATTTCCTCCTGACATTTCCTAAACTGACATATTATCGCCCAGTTGTTCCATTGAGGAGTTTGGTGAATGAGACCATAAGCTTTCCTTCCCTCATATAGTATTTCATAAGATTCCTTTTAAAAATCAACCTTTTAATCTTTTAAACCAGATCTTTAACTTTTATCTAATTCATAAACTTTACTGTGACAGACAGCCTCTTGGATGGCCTGAATCATCTTTGCCTCTTGGTGTTTACTTTCTTGTATAATCCTCTCCCCTATATACTTGCTTCTAAATACTAGTATAAGGCAAAAGAGATATGTTCCTCCTGGGATTATGTCACATTACGTAAGACTCTGTCTTGCTCTCCAGCTCACTCTGGAGACTTTTCTTTTGTGTTTGATGAAGTAAGCTGCCATCTTGGGAATGCCCACATGTCAAGGAACAGTAAGAAGCTACTAGAAGCTGAGAATGACCTCCAGCTAACAGCCAGAAAGAAGTCAGATACTCATTCCTTAGCCACAAGGAAATGAATTCTACTAACAGCCTGAGTTATCTTAGAAGTGGATTCTCCCTAGTCAAGTCTAAAGATGAGAGTACAGCTTTGCTAACACCTGATTGCAGCTTTGTGTGGCCCTGACCCAAAGACCCACTGAGCCGTGCCTGAACTCCTGACCCACAGAAATGTAAGATAATATATCTACATTGTTTTTAGCTCCTAAGTTTGTATTACGTTTTTAATGCAACAATAGATAACTCATACACTTACCATAAAATCTGCTATTCTGATACATTAAAATGCAGCCTCATCAATGAATTTCTGGTATACCGTTAATGGACCAAATTGAAACTGAAATATACCAGCAGGTGCTTGTCAGCAGGCCAGGGAAATGTAATCAACAATATCCTTTCCTGACTGACCAAAAAAGATTTGAAGTTTTGCGTAAATTAATTTTGTATAATTCATAAGCATTCATTGAATTAATTCAATAAAAATTTAGTCAGCAAGATGCTCTATCAGCACAATTCCAAGTATTTGCCTTGACAAAAATATAAGGGCCTAATCTCATGAATCTCTTTAGTGTAAGAAGCGATATTTTCAAAAATCACTTTTCTTTTGTACTTATTTACTTCCCTGGCTACACAAAGGGCCCCCTCTTCAGAACTTTCTCCCTCTCCTCTATATTTCTACTTAATAATATTGAGTAAAATAATGGTAATAATATTGAGTAGAGTAAATAATAACATCACATAATTATAATAGTAGTAGTAATAATAAGTTTACAATATTTTACATAATTTTTACTCCTGTCATTTATGCATTATCTCAGTTAACATATTTATTGTATCCTGTGTGTAAGGATGGGGTGTTAAAATGAACAAGAGATCATCCTACTTATGCACATTGCCTTATTACTTAATCATCCCTTCACAATAATTATGTGAACTATTGAACTATTCCTTTTATAGAAAAATGAATTTGACTGCTCTCTGTAACTTGAATCTTATTGCCCCAACTGAAAATCCTACATCTTTATTTCTGTCCATTAAAGTGGTCTTTACTGACGCTCCTCCAAAACACCAAACTTATTTTTACATAGTACTTGGCACTATCTGGATTTTATCATGTATTTATTTCTTTACTGTATCTTCCTTACAGGAGGATATACCTCATTTTGCCTTGTTCTTTGCAATATTCTCAGAGCCTACAAGCATCCTTAGCACATAGTAGATAAATAAATAAATATATATGTATATAAACATTGTAAAGTAAATATTTCTTGAACAAATACATTGTCTTATTAGAGAAAAAGGATCATGCAGCAAAATGAAAAGAAACAAAGTCCTTCAGTTTTTACTTTTTTACTTGAAGATGTCTCTTTTTTCCCCAAGATGTAAATTTAATATTGCTAGGAAAATGGCAATAAGAGACATAGAGTAGCTTGTAAGGTATATGACATTTAACTCGGTGTTTTAAAAAGACTTTCTTTTTAAAAGCAGTTTTAGGTTCACAGAAAAATGGAGCAGTCAGAGATTTCCCATATACTCTCTGCCCCCACTCACACACAGCCTCACCTATTATCAACATCCCCACCAGAGTGTACGTTTGTTACCATTGATGAACCCACATTAACATATCATAATCACCCAAAGTCTGTAGTTTACATTAGTGTTCACTCTTGCTGTTGTACAATCTCTGAGTTAACACAAATTTATGATGATATGTATCCATCATTATAGTATCATTCAGAGTAGTTTCACTGCCCTAAAAATCCTCCTAACCCGTGGCAACCCCTGGTCTTTTTACTGTCCTCATAGTTTTGCCTTTTCCAGAATGTCATATAGTTGGAATCATACAATATGTTGCCTTTCCAACTGGCTTCTTTCACTTGGCAACTCAGTCACTTCTAAAGCTGAAAAAATTGGTATGATTTAAAAACAAACCATGAAACTCTGAACCCTGTGAAGTTATCAAGAAATAAGAAAAACAGGAAGCTTTAGTCCTATCTTTTCCCCAAGTGACTCACTTCCTCTAAAAGTCCTCTCCCTGGGAGAGTGAGATTCAAAAATTAGATCTAGGTCCAGATTAGAGTAAGGTCCAGAATTTTTAGGGTGCTTTGTTATCGAAGCTACCATTTGGAGCAAACAGCTTTGTCTCACCAACTCTATGTGCTGTGGGCAGGCAAGGCTGCTGAATCCATGTGCACCTCCCTCTAGGTCAGGGTAGAAGGCGGGGGCTTGTTTCCTTCCCTATTTTCCCAAAAAGCATGAGCAGTGGGAAAGAGGAGGCACTGACTGCTTCTCCCAAACCTCTTTCCTTAATCTGGGGGTTACACAGAGCCACACAGCTTGTGCGTCCACTAAGTCTCAAGTGAAAGGGAGATGAAGAGACTCCCCATGGGAATCCCAAATGAGACAAGTGGCTCTTAGACTGCCACTAGAGAAGAAGCTTATGACTGATTTCTGAATCCTGCTTTGAGCTCAGCTTGTTGCCCTAGCTCTGCCTCTGAAAGAACAATCAGTCAGCAACATCTCTCTCTTCCATGCCCTGAGCTCCATGTATACTGTTATCTGCCAGGCCTCAGAGGGAGCCTTCTGTGGTTGGGTGACAAGGCACCCTTTGAGTTCTTTGAGTGATGCACTGTCTTGTGAATCTTAAAACATTTGTTTTCAAAGTCAGTGTGGCACAGCTTGCTAAATACTAAGCCGATCATATTATGGAGGCCCCGCTGCCAAGATATCACAAGCTGTCTCTGGGGGTTAATGAAATCAATACCTTATTAGTTATAAATTGATTGAATTCCATGGTTAATAATGATTTTTAATCAGTAGCATGCCATAATTATGAGATATACACATGCAATACAGAATAAGAGTCAGGGTGAAGAAAGTAAAATGAAAATAGGAATAGCATCTCGCTGAGCAGAGGGGGATTATAAAATGCAGCTCTATTTACAATAGCCAGGACATGGAAGCAACCTAAGTGTCCATCATTGGATGAATGGATAAAGAAGATGTGGCACATATATACAATGGAATATTACTCAGCCATAAAAAGAAACGAAATTAAGTTATTTGTAGTGAGGTGGATGGACCTAGAGTCTCATACAGAGTGAAGTAAGTCAGAAAGAGAAAGACAAATACCGTATGCTAAAACATATATATGGAATCTAAGAAAAAAAAAAAAGGTCACGAAGAACCTAGGGGCAAGACGGGAATAAAGACACAGACCTACTAGAGAATGGACTTGAGGATATGGGGAGGGGGCAGGGTAAGCTGTGACAAAGTGAGAGAGAGGCATGGACATATATACACTACCAAACGTAAGGTAGATAGCTAGTGGGAAGCAGCTGCATAGCACAGGGAGGTCATCTCGGTGCTTTGTGACCGCCTGGAGGGGTGGGATAGGCAGGGTGGGAGGGAGGGAGACGCAAGAGGGAAGAGATATGGGAACATATGTATAACTGATTCACTTTGTTATAAAGCAGAAACTAACACACCATTGTAAAGCAATTATACTCCAATAAAGATGTAAAAAAAAAAAAAAAAGCAGTGCTTAAGAGTCGGCACTTCATCTCAGCCTGCCTGGATTCTAATCCATACTACAGCTGACTGACTCACTGACCTTGGGCACTGTTGCCTTATACGTGTAACTGGGCTAATGATAAAACTGCCGTATTGGGTTCTTATAAGGATTAAATTAGTTGGTATATATAAGTGCTTGGCTAAATTCTTGGCTTATAGAAAAGCTTTGATAAACGTTAGCTATCATTATGACTATTGAGTCAATCTATCATTAGAAATAGGTATCTCAAATCCTAATAGTACAAGATTAGAAAGCTAATTCAGCAAATGAATTATTCTTTTAGTTCTTTAATTAAAATTATTAAAAATTCTCTATTTCCATAAGTGACAACATCAGTGGTGGTAATTATAACAGTGATATAAAATGTATGATCCTTTCCTGTGCCCTTGGTTTCCTACCTCAGCAATAGTTAAGAATATAGAGAATGAAAAGCCCTTTCCACCCATTTTAAAGTCTGCCTCAATTTTAACATCTGTGATATGGGAAAACCAGTAGTTATCTCTCAGTTTCCGTGAGCATGAAATGTGTTAATATATGCAGAGTATGTAGAGGAGTACTTGTTTTCTGCTTAGCTTCTATTAGTAGTATTATTTCTTTAAATGTTAATTAGTTGTTATTTTCTTAAATGTCTGCCAGACTGTAAATAACAGGAGTTGGAATGCAATCAGTTAGAGACTCTGCCATCTGATTAGGGTACTCCAGAGTTACCAAATAGAGGTTTGTATATTTCTGATGGCTGTGTGGACTAGAGGTGGGGTTGACTTTCTGTTAAGGAGGCGGTAAGACAAGCCTGGCCAGGTTTTTACCAGCAATGAAACCACACTGTGTAACACTGAGGTCAGATTTTTTGAGATTCCTCAGACTCATAATTAGAGAAGATTTGCATAGAAACATTTGAATAGTAATAACATTTCTGGCACATTTTAAGTTAAGGTTGGTGCATTAAAATATATATATATATGTATGTATGAATATATTTTTTATCCCCCAGGAAACTCAGAAAATTAAAACATTTTTCTTCTATAAGTACCACTTTAAAATTAAAACTTTCTCTGATAGAAGAGCCAGAATTTTAATTAATCCAGTAGCACTTACTAAATTTACACCTATGTGTGGAATTTCTTTTGAACCATAGTGTAAGATGTGCTTTCTGTTAATTTGTTTTTTTTAATAGGGATGTTTTTTGTTGTTGTAAATATGTGATTTTTCTTGACAAAACTGCTTCTCATTTGTCTGAAATGGAAAAAAATATTAAAAACCTTTTTGTTTTTCTCTGTAACAGGTAAGGCCAATTACAAGAGCTATTATGAGGAATGGTTTTACTCTGAAATAAATTACAGTTACATATAAAGGCTGCTTGGCTGTTTCTCTAATTAAGGAGTGTAAAGCTAGAACTTCTGAGTAAAACATGGCATGAGAATCACAGTGTCTGGACTGTGCTCTCCCAAGTTTTCCATTAGAGACTGCCAAAAAAGGATACAGAAACACAAAAGCAAACTCCACCACTGGAAACTAATGAAAAAGATTTTCATTATTTGAAGATTTGTAGGATGGGATTAAGAAACGCAAGCCTGGAACAGACACTTGGCCTTATTAACTGAAACCGGCCTAATGGCACCGAAATTACAGAGGAGACTTGGGCTAACCTGGCCCACAGTCTATCCTTAATTTGGGGTTGCAGTGGCCACACACTCTAGGAAACTAAGCATCTGCTACCCTTCTCAACAGGCGCAGTCTTTTGAGTGGGACTGAGTCATGCCCTGCTTCCTCTGCCCTTCCGCATCTGTGCCTCTCTCTCTAAATCCAAACAAAAGCAGAAATACCCGGTAAATGAGCATGGCAATAATTTGTTGCATTCCAAACACCGAAATTTGGATAAGCGTAGTGTTGTGGGTAGGAGTAGATACTAGTAGCACCTGAGACTCTTGCATACTGAGAAGAGTGTTTTCTTCTCATTTCCACATATTATGGAAATTAAGTCCAATTTTTAAGAATAGACCAGGATGTCTAAAAAAATAGTAATAATTATTATTTCTAAAAGACTGGGAAGAAGTTATAAAGCAGGGGTAATTTAAATACTACTGGTAGAGATTTAAATTGGTTTAGAAAGTAGTTTGGCATTGTCTACTAAAGTTGAAAACAAGCATTCCCTGTGAATCAGCAGTTTTTCTCTTAGGTACATACTTGATAGAAACATATGGACAGTTGTATTACAAGATATACACATGAATACCTATTTTAGCTTTATTTGTAATAATTAAGACTAGAAACAGCCCAAATATCCATCATTAGTAGAAAGCATAAATAAGTTTTGTTGTATTCATAGGGTAATATATTATAACAGTGAAAAAATAAACTACATATATATGGAAATCAGGGATGGATTTCACACCCATAGTATTACATGAAAGAAGCCAGACACAATAGATTACTCATTATATATTTGCATTTACGTAAAGTTTGAAAAGGACAGAACTCAAATATAATGTTGAAGGATATATCCTTTGGTGATAAAACTGAAGAAAAGTGGGAAAATAGTACCATAAATGACAGGATTATGATTACCTTGGGGGAGAGGGGTGCAGAGGGCATCATGATTGAGAGAAAGGATAAAAGGGGGGCATCTGGTGTTTCATGACTTAGGTAGTAGTTATAAAGGTGTTTGTCTTATAATAATTGTTATGCTTCTGTTTGTTGCACTTTTTATTTTGTAATAAATCATGTTTCATAAGTATATATAAAGCAGATCTGCTTTCCTTTGCTCTAATTCCATATTCACACTAACATCCTTTGGCTTATTTTTCTATGTTTCTATCTGTCTTTGTCCTGAGAAAGATAACATTCCAAAATGTGAAAGGTGTCATTTGGATCATTAGAAAACAAGAAAAATTCCAACAGGAATTAATGCATTGCATACATTTTTTACCTTGTTTTCTTGTGATAATAGCTAACTTTTTCTTAAGTCTTGTAAAGTGAGTCAGATTATATTGAGAATGCTCTGTACGCATTATCTCATTTAGTCATAACAACAATCTTACAATGTTGATAATATTATCTTCACTTCAAAGCTACAGGAATTGAGGCTGAGCAATGAAGTTAAATTACACGTCTAAGAACACAGTTAATTAAAACCCAGCTCTGTCTGATCCAGAGCTCAATACCTTAACTGCATTGTACTACCTCAAAGATATGGTTAACAGAAAATCAGCAATCACTTGCAGATTAGTGACAAGATCTAATTTTGCAGTGGCCTGAGGAAGGACTGTGGTAAATTCACCTAGCTAATATGACCCTTGATGGCTTCTGATACCCATTAATCAGGTTTCCTCCGGCTATACCCTGACATTCTTCAACTCTGTAACTCAGAGTTACTGCACATGTAAGATAGCAATGTAACTAAACATTTGCAGGCCTATCACTCCATATGTATGCTAAAATCTCTGAAAATATTCAGTGTCTACTTATTTTTATCCCTGGAGTTTAGCACAGCACCTCGCACACATTAGGTGTTCATTAGGTTTTCTTGTTAGATTGAGAAGAATAAATGCTAGAAAATGTATGGATCTCACAAACAAGCAGTTACTGCCGTAATTTTATTTGAAGAATACCCTAAAAGGCATTCTCATGCAAATAGGCAGACTTCTATTGAAGTTTTGCAAATGGTCTAAAATCTTTGCAAACCTGAACCTTAACTTGGGTATTCTCAAGATACTCTTTAGGAAGACAAGCTTTTCTGAAAGTCTCTGCGCTTCATGGTTTACAATGCCTTAAATAATTAAGTGGTTTTCGAAGCTGTTGAAAGATTAGGTACCTGATGGATGATCTGCATCCCAGTTTCTCTGAGAAAAGCTAGTTTTATTCTGTCTTCTGGGAACAATAAACATGAAAAACCTGGTATAAAATGGAATGCATTCCACATTGTAACTGGAAAACCTTTCACTGTTCCAGATGAGTCTTGATTTCATGTTTGAACAACCGTTATTATATCAAAAAAAGAGGTGGTTCTTTTGTTGTCTAGATAATAAATTTCCCATCAATTCTGCTTTTAGGCAACAGATTTGAACGTGGGTTAATCAACATCTTGGTTAATGGTTGCCAAATAGGTATTAAAATAAAATGTAATATTCTTAACCTTAAAATTATGTAGAACCTATATTATGTTCTTTATATGTAATTCAGAAGAGATTTCCAAATCTTTCCATGCTTCTTTATTACCATTTTGAAAACTACTTTTCTTTTTTCCTGATAAACTGGTAAAACTCATTATTCATAATTTAGAATGATAAAATAATTAGATAGTAAATTAGAATGCTAGCTAATAGAATTTGTGAACATGTTTACACAGACAGAGACAAAACCTGTGAATAATACCGAAGGTCACTTATCATAAAAAGATGTAGGTTTTTTGGTTTTTGGTTTTTAAATAGTTAGGCAGTTGCTTCTCTGGGCGAGTTTAACATTTATTTTGCTTAATCTAACAGATTAAGTAACAGATAACAATACCTGTCAGGATTCTACTTTCAGTCCATGCTACTCTTAAAATAGGGAAAGCACATAAAATATTTTAAAACTATCTTATCTTCTCATAGTTTTCCTACCAACCAGTCATGTGATTTCTGGGTCTTCTCATTGAAGGATTTTACCTTCACCTGGGATTAAATATTTTATTATTAATTTAAGATTCAGGTGATACTTAATAGTGGACTGGTATTAAGAGAGTGGTACACTTTAAGAAAAAGAAAATGCAGAGGAAAAATTTTATATAATCTTATTTTAGCTCAATCTTTGTTTACATTACCATGGAGATGCCTGGAGGCAGTGCGTCATGGTATAACACAAAGGGAAAGCCATGGCTATTGCAGTTCTGCTACAATTTTGTGATCATTCGTCTTATTTGATTATAATTTGATTTGTGTTAATGTTGGAGGGGAGAGGATGAGAAATGACCACATGATATTTTAATGGCCTGAAATTTTTGAGGTTATTCTTACCTGGATACACATAACTATGGATTATTCCCTTCTTTCCTTTCACTTCTTTCCTTCCCTCCTTCTTCCCATAAATATCTATTAATGCTTACTATGTGTCTGGCCCTGGGTTAGATGTTTGAAATACTCTGTGAACAAAACAGTAAAAATTTATCACCTTTGTAAAATTTATATTCCAATAGAATAAGGTAGACAGTAAACAAAGGATAATTAATAAGTAAATTATTTAGTGTTATATAACATGTTGGAATTTAACAGTTGCTAAGGTAAATAGATTAGGAAAAGTAGGATCAAGAATGGAATATCGTGGAAAGCAGCTGTAGGGTCTTGAAGAGAGGAGTTATATAATGTCGTTTAAAATGCGGAGGATCACTCAAGTGTCTTAACTGTCATGTTGAGAATAGACTTTAGAGGAGCAAAGATAGAAGCTAGGAGATGAGTCAGACTATTATAATAATGTAGTCAATATATGATATACCTTAGAAAAGAGTAGTAATGAAGGTGTTAGAAAGTGGTCAGATTCTATATATATTTTGAAGAATTTTCTGATGATCTGAATATTAGATGGGTGAAAAGAGAGGAAATAAAGATTACTCGAGATTTTTGATCTGAGCAATTTAAAGGTTAGATTTGCAACCAATCAGAATAAAGAGGGTTTGGGGAAATATCTGCTTGGATAAAATAAGGAATTCCATTTTGGACAGTCAACTCTGAGATGTCCATTAGACATCCAAGTGAAGAAATCAGGAAGGCAGTTGGATACACAAGCCTATGAATATTAATTATGTAGTCAGCATATAGATTCTTATTTAAAACCATGAGACTGAATGTAATCACAAGGAAGGGAATGCAGATAAAGAAGGCAAGAGAATCAATGACTGGTCCTTTAACAAATCAGAGGAAGAAAGAAACAAAAGCTGAGAATAAGGAACCATTTAAGTAGGAAAAAATCCAAATAAATGAGATGTCTTGGGAGTGCAAAAGAAAAAAATGTATTTCAAGGTGGAGTGAGTGATTCAACTACTGAAAGGTAAAGAAGAGGATAGAAAATTGATTAATGGGATACATCAATGAGTATGTCATTGGTGACGCTGGCCAAAGAAACCTCTGGAGTGGTGGAGGCAAAAGCACTCTAAAGTCTGAAGTTAATTGTGTCTTCTCTGGCCATAAATCCCCAGTGTCTCCATACTATAGGACCTGTAAATGGCCTTTTGGCCAGTTAGCCTTCTATTACTGCTCAAACCCCAGACCTAGTAATGTGCACGTATATATACTTCCTTGTCTTTTGCAATATAGTTGTCAAGACCACCATCAAATAGGTGAGAGTTCTAGTTTCACTATTGCAGTTTCCATGACATCTGGGATGTCACTTAACCTCTTTGGCTTCTGGTACTCATATCAATATCTACCTTAAAGAATTATGAGAATAAAGCACTTGGCACACTGCCTGGCACCATAGTAAGTGATCAGTTAGTGATAGCTATTATTATCATCATTATTATGCAACCGCAAGGCCTTGATGACTCTGCTGGAGTTTAGTCACTTTATAGTAACCAATAAAATAATCCTGGGAATCTCAAAATCTTTTCATTCATTGAAGAAAAGGCTATGCAAACCTTCTTGTCCTTGAACGTGGGAGTCTCTAATACCCCCAGATTCACACACATGAACCTATTCTTTCTAAAAAGACAGCTCCTGAGCAGCCTAACCTGTCCCTATAGGATGACAGTCACTCAGATATCTTTTTTATTGCTTCACCTGGATGACTCCTTGGCCACCAGGTTACTCTGGTCCTCACTTTTTTACCTCGAGCTGCATGTATGTCCCAAGTAGGCTCCTCCAAAGAAGTTGGAGATGCCTTTGTCTGAAATTATCAGATAGCTCTCCAAATGTTAAGACATTTTTGAATCTCAAGAATGCCTGTATGGGGAAAAATGGAATAGAGAGTTGGTACAGATATTTAAATAGTTTGATGGAAAATGTGGAGAAAGAAGGATAATGTATATAATAGTTAAGAGCATGGACTAGGAGTCAAACTTGAATTCAAGTAATGCGGAACCATTTCCTGGCAAAGTGCCAGCCCCCAAAAAAGACCATCATGAAAATCAGTTGATCATAAAAACTAATTTTATTAAAGTTACAGCAAGTAAGGATACCACCTGGGTAGTCTTAGTAGTGTTTTAAAAAGATGAAGTTAGGGAAGAGTTTTCAGAGGGTTCTAGGACCTGGACTGGAGGATTTTAAGGTAAATCTTGCAAGGGAGGAAGTTGGTTGAAAATTGGTCGGAGTATGGGAAAAACAGCTGGGGTAGGTGGACAGAGCAAGGGGAGGACCTTAAAGAATTCTTAATAAGCATGCAATTAGTCTTAATAAGTAGGCTGTTTTAGTTGGATCACAGTCTTGTATTCTGGGAGCAAGTATTTCTTGGAACAAGCAGCCCAGGAATTGTTTGGTTTGGTGTTGTTGAACATAGGTTTAGGAAAATAATGTCTTATCTGAGTATTATTTCATGTAGGACATTATGTTAATTTCGGTTCTCAATGCTTATGTTGTTTAAACCTTGTTGTCTTTATCTTCAAAATGAAAGTTTGAATATTAAAATATGTAAAACATTTATGTCTGGGCCTGATTTTGAGCAAATATTCAATGTATGTTGGCAATTATTTTTGCAGGGTCTTATTGAATAAAACATACACATTTTGATGCTAACATCAGAGAATCCATGTTCTGGTGTCAGACTGCCTAATTTCAAATCCTAAAACGTCACTTGCTAGCTTGTCTCCTACTGTAGATTGCAAACTTTTAAAATGATCTTTTCTTATCTCACAATTGGAATGTAAAAACCACATTTTTATATTGGATTGCCATTATTCAAATGGAAGTGACTGAAAGCAAAATGTGTGTGCTTATCTAACCCACACTATTAACAACCCTTGCTTTATTTGCAGAATGACATGAATTACATAGCATCCAGTGGACTTCTATTCAAAGATGGCAAAAAGCGGATTGATTACATCCTGGTTTATAGAAAGTCAAATATACAGTATGACAAAAGAAACACATTTGAAAAGAACCTCAGAGCAGAAGGCTTGATGTTAGAAAAGGAGGTATGTGCTTTAACAGTATTAGCTATGTGGTATAATATGCTGGAAGAGATATGATCGTTTATGTTTTAGTATAAAAGTGTATAACACGTGGCTTTTTAAAATGTATAGCAATTATCTCCCAAATGTAAAAGAAATGCATATGTATAGTACTATTTTAAAATATATTCCTTTTTTACTCTACATGTTTCCATAAATTTAAATATTTTTCAAAGGGCATAACTATTTTTACAATTTTAAAAATTAAAGAAGGAATGATTCTTTATAAAGTACAAAACTCTATGAAAAGAAAGACAAAATGTTGAAAGAAAAGAGTTTGCCAAACTGTTAATGTCTAGGTTTTAATATTTTTTGTTTTTAAATTTTTATTTTGCATTGGAATACAGTGGATTAACAATGTTATTGATAGTTTCAGGTGTACAGCAAAGTGACTAAGTGATTCAGTTAAACATATACATGTGTCTATTCTTTTGTGCATGTATCCTTTGAACCATGTTTTTCTCTGGATATATGCCCAGGAGTGGGATTGCTGGATCATATGGTAACTCTATTTTTATTGTTTTAAGGAACCTCCATACTCTTCTCCATACTGGCTGTACGAATTTGCATTCCCACCAACAGTGTTGGAGGGTTCCCGTTTCACCACACCCTATCCAACATTTATATTATTTGTAGATTTTTTGATGATGGCCATTCTGACTGGTGTGAGGTGATATCTCGTAGTTTTGATTTGTGTTCCTCTAATACTTAGCAATGATGAGCATCTTTTCATATGCCTCTTGACCATCTGCGTATCTTCTCTGTAGAATTGTCTATTTAGGTCTTCTGCCGATTTTTTGCTTGGGTTGTTCTTTTTTTGGATATTGAGCTGCACAAGCTGTTTGTAAATTTTGGAAACTAATCCCTTGTCAGTAACATTGTTTGCAAATATTTTCTCCCATTCTGTGGGTTGTCTTTTCGTTTTATTTATGGGTTCCTTTGCTCTGCAAAAGCTTTTGAGTTTACTTAGGTCCCATTTGTTTATTTTTGTTTTTATTTCCATTACTCTAAGAAACAGATCAAAAAAAGATGTTGCTGCAGTTTATGTCAAAGGGTGTTCTGCCTGTTTTCTTCTAAGAGTTTTATAGTGTCCAGACTTACATTTAGGTTTTTAATCCACTTTGAGTTTATTTTTGTGTACAGTGTTAAAGAATTTTCTAATTTCATATTTTACGTGTAGCTGTCCAGTTTTCCCAGCACTATTTATTGGAGATACTGTCTTTCGTCCATTTTACAGTCTTGCCCCTTTGTCATAGATTAATTGACCATAGGTGCATGGGTTTATTTCTGGGCTTTCTATTCTGTTCTGTTGATCTATATTTCTGTTTTTGTGCCAGTATCTTACTGTTTTGATGATTCTAGCTTTGTAGTATAGTCTTACGTCAAGGAACCTGATTCCTCCAGCTCCATTTTTCTTTCTCAAGATTGCTTTGTCTATTCGGGGTCTTTTGTATCTCCACACAAATTTTAAGATTTTGTTCTATTCTGTGAAAAATGCCATTGGTAATTTGATAGGGATTGCATTGAATCTGTAGATTGCCTTGGGTAGTATAGTCATTTTGACAATATTGATTCTTCCAGTCCAAGAGTATGGTATATCTTTCCATCTGTTTGTTTCATCTTCACTTTGAACTATTTCTTCTTAATCCTGTTCCTTATATGCTTTTATAAAAGACTTTATTTTTTAGAGCAGTTTAAGGATCATAGTAAAATTGAGAGGAAGGTACAGAGATTTCCCATATACCACATTAACCCACACATGACCCTCTTATCATTATGTAAAGCCCTTCTTTATCCCTCATAACTTTCCTTTCTTCAAATGTTTTTTTTAGTGTTCTTTAAGGAAAGCTATTTTTTTCAAGTGAAACAATAAAAGTAACAATGCTCACTAGGCAAAAAATGAAAAATAGAAAGGAAATAACACATAACCCTCACTCTTATTATCCAAAAATAACCACTCGTGCTGTTTTAAACATTCTAGGGTTTTTTTTAAAAAATGTATTTATCATATTACAGAAAGAAAAAAAGTGTAAAAAATCAGAAGTATAACAATGTACAAAATAAAAAGTCAAAGGGCACATCTACCATCTCTCAAATCATACCCTTTTCTCCTTTGGTAGCCTTGCTAATAATATCTTGAATTATACTGTTGTGTCCCTCAATATATTTTCTATGTATATACAAACACATATAAATTTTTTACATAAAATTAGTCATGATATACTTACTATTCTGCTATTCAATTCTGTTGTTTAACAATGTATTATGGATATCTTAAATTGCAGTGTATTTAGAGCCAACTCATATTTTTTACTCAGGTGCATAGTATTACAGTTTGGTGATTTAGCCAACTGTTCTCTTACTGATAGAAAAAAATTAAATTAAGGATTTGAGGGACCCCTAAATTACTACTGGTTGGATTTAGCTACTTTACCAATAAGTGGATTGACAAGGTCAAAAGCTTTGATGATTTATTTGCTTAAATATCTGGATAATTTGCTAATAAGCTTTATCAATGGAATAAAGTGGTCACCCATATTTTTATATGTTATTGGAAACCACCCCTACTTTTTTGTTCCCACAGGACATGTCTTGTGATTAGTTATCTGAGGAACATCCATAGGAAGTACTGAACTATAACTCAAGGTGGCCCTAGCAAAACTAATCCATTTATATTTATTAAAACTCTTTTACTATGTATAAAATAACAACCATACACTGCCTTACCTCTTTATGAGGTAAGGATTTATTCACACACTGCCTAGTGTTACAGAATTGGGCAAGTGGAATTCTGATCTCAGTGTCGACTGACTCCTTTAGTTGTGTTTCCTCTGGGAATTTTAACCCAGAATATCCATATCACTAGCGATTAATTCAATTAGGAAGTATTTATTGAAAAATCTTACAAACTCAAGTCTTGTGATAGGTTTTTATTAATTTAATTTCCTTGTGATTTCTCAGAATCTCCATACAAACAGAATCAATCAAGTGACTGATTGTCATCGGTTCCCAGAGCAGTTTATACCTGCTTGCTATTATAATGCTGGTAGTTATTTTGCTCATGTATTTATAATTATTTCTTAATTCAGCAAGTAATTTTGACAGATTCCATGAAGGTGTTGGAGATCAGGTGAGTTAAGCAGACCACACTCCTGCCTTCACTGAACATACAGTCTGTGGAGGAGTCAGTCATGAAAATGGTTTACTTGTAAAAGAGATATAACTTGGCTCACAGTCTCCACCTAGTTTTCTTGGTGGAAAGTCCAGATTCTCTTGTGTGTGTTCCTCTCCCTCACTCCTCCAAGTTTTCCCAAGAATAATACTGGATGTTATTCATCCAAAAGGGGTTTTATTTTGCTTTTAAGGGAAATCCATTCATTCTTGAGCTCCCACTCTTCAGTTACTGCCAAAAGATTCCCATTTTTCTTTAAAAAAGCATCATGTCCCATTTTTTTCTATTTTTTCTAGAAAAAGAGTACACATGTGTACCTTTGTTCCTGGACAAATGGCTTTTCATTCTAGGTTCCATAATTACAGCTCTTTTAAGTTCACATTCACATGATTAGGATTTGGTCCCCACAGTTCAATAAAGTACCAGGACAGCTGGCCAGAAAGAGTATTCAACCTCAGCTGCACATTTCATTGGAATGACCATCCCCACAAACTGTAGCCATCGTGTTCATACAGGTTACCAGGCTCTACTTCCCCTTTCCTTCTATTTATCTCCTCATAGAGATAAATGACTTATTTTTCTGACAATGGGAAGGGTTAAGGCTACCCCAATTCTGCAGAATAGATGATATTAGTTTTGTGTCAGAGTTGAGGAATTGGTATATCTTCCCTCCAGAAAGGCCCTAAAAGCCATATGAAATTTGATCCAAAAATCTCTAAGGAACTCTGCCAACCCAAGCAAAGGAGAGTGCTGCAAATTTTTTTTTAAAAGTCTTGTTATTACTCTTTCCACTTGACTAGTACTTGCATATCTAAGAGGATATTTAGGTGGCTTTGCAAAATAAAGCTATTCTAATCCAAGGTGATTTTCAATCTCCACTTATTAGTATAAAGTCTAAAATCCTTCCTTAAAATACCCTTTATAAATTCAAATCATGTTAAGTGACCTAAAAGAGAAGCAAATGGTGCTAGAATGGCTTATGAGGAGGTCAGTAATCTAATCTTGAGGATGAGGGAAGACAAGAAGGAAAGGGAGAAGTAAAATCAAAGAAATAAACTTTGAACTGAGATTTGGAAAATGAAATAGTTAAAGTAGGTGGATAAAAGGGATAGATGTTTTCATCTATGAAACCAGTATTGAAATCTGGTTTTCAATACTGGCTGCACATTAGAAACCCCTGGGGATCTTTTAAAACCTTGATGCCAGACTCCACCATAGCGTGGATCAACTGAATATCAGTATGGTGGTGGGAGGAAGAACACTGGTATTTTTAATACCAGAAATAAAATGTACTAAATGAGTTTGGAAAGAATGGTTAGGGTTAAGTAATTCCATTTTGTAGTTTAAGACTTTTGATGATTTTCTTAGAAAAAATGGGAAGCTGCTGAAAAATTTAAGCCAGCAATATCATGACCATATTTGTTTTCAAAAATGAAACTTTAGATTGCTGAAAAGAGTATAGATTTAAAAGCAAGACTGGATATGCACAAAGATCATGGGTGGCATTAGAAATGGAGAGAAATGAATAGATCTGATAGATATTTAAGTTAAAATATAGATATTTGGTGGTGGTTTGGATATGGTAGAAAGAGAAAAGATTTCAAGGATAACTTGGGCTTGTGACTTGAGCAATTTCTTTAATCATTCAAGGAACATTAATGAAGTACCTATTATATGCTTCATTCTGGGGACATATAGAAACCAAGATAAAAATGGGCCACGTTCTCATGGGAGGAAAGAAACCATAAATATACAAGAAAATTAAATAGTAAGGAATATTACCAGTAATTAAAACAGAATAGTATTATATAGAGAGTGTGACTAAGTAGCTATGTTAGCATGTGTGATGTGAAAGAAAGTTATCTGAATGAAAAGGAGTCCATCATGTGGAAGATAAGGGAACAGAAAACTATTTGCAGAAGGAATAGCCAGTATAAAATTGCTGGCCATCAGAAGAGAGCTAATTTGGGGAGAAAGTGGAATGGGATTTTGGGACTGAAGATCCTAAGCTTGTAATTGAGGTACCAGTGAGAAGTAGAAGTAAAAATGTTTGAAATTTGTGTCTAGAGCCCAAATTAGGAGTCTAAACTGAAGGTAAATGCTTTAGCCTTTATAATATAGATGGTAATATAAGCTGTGTATTAGTACGAAATCACTGGAGAGAATGGAAAAAAAAAAAAGAGCCTAGGAGTGAGCCTGTAAAAAGTAGGAAAGGAAAATAGACAGTTAAAGGAGTTGGATGTAGGTGGAAGAAGAAGCGATGAGGAGTCGCAGGGAAGATTGGTTTTCAGGGTAAAATACGCTAAGAAGTCAAGTAAGACAAGAAAGAGGCCCAATTAGTTGGAGAATGTGATCTTTGGTGAAATCAGTGAGAATAATTTCTCTGAGGAGATGGACTTGGAAGCTAGACTGTCATGAATTGAAGAGTGACTAGATAATGGAAAAATAGAGGCTGCAGCAAATATCATCAACCAACTTGCTCATCTGTGAATGGGAGGATGAAGAGCAAGAGCCAGAGAGGGAAATGAGGTCTCATGAGGTTTCACTTCTTTCTTCCTGTTTTCATTTTTTCTTATATGAGATGTTTAAATGATGATGGGGAAGATCCAGGAAAGAAGGGTGAATGGAGAGAGGCAGGAAGAGAAGGGAAGAGAAGGAAAGGGAAGAAACGGAAGAGAAAGATCAAGGAAACAGAAGACAGATGAGATAAAAAATTAAAAGGCTTTTGGGGAAGGATGAAGGGGGAGATCCAGTAGAGAGTTAGAATACCAAGTGTAATATCAAGGAAAATTAAGATTTCTAAATTGTATATTAAAGTTAACTTTCTACAGTTGTTTTAGTTGCCAAAGATATTTTTACTTATGTTCCTAATTCTAAGAGTAATGACATTGATTTTTTAAATGGTTGAGTTAATTAGGACTAAATTAATTATCACAATGTTAACGTGTAAAATCAACCTGCTATGACAAACACAGTTTAAGTGAACAAAACATGTTTATATAATAAGCGTGCTGGGGCTTCCCTGGTGGCACAGTGGTTAAGCCTCTGCCTGCCAATTCAGGGGACACGGGTTTGAGCCCTGGTCCGGAAAGATCCTGCATACTGTGGAGCAACTAAGCCCATGTGCCACAACTACTGAGCCTGTGCTCTACAGCCCACAAGCCACAACTACTGAGCCCACGTGCCACAACTACTGAAGCCTGCATGCCTAGAGCCCATGCTCTGCAACGAGAGGCCACCACAATGAGAAGCCTGTGCACTGCAACAAAGAGTAGCCCCTGCTCACCACAACTAGAGAAAGCCTGTGCGCAGCAACAAAGGCACAATGCAGACAAAAATAAATAAATAAATAAAATAAAATAAAATAAGCATGCTAACATTATATCATGAAAAAGTATTGTCTTAAAATTTCCACAAGATTGTTCGACACTGTTTATATTGACTTTCTATTTCTGCTTAACAAATCACCACACATTCATCAGCTTAAAATAAAACCCACTTGTTAGCACACAGTTCTGCAGATCAGAAGTTTGGGCATGGCATGTCTGAGCTCTCTGCTCTGTTTCTCACAAGACTTAAATCATTGTGTTGGATGGGCTTGCATTCATACCTGGAACTCAGGATACTCTTTCAAGCTTATGTGGTTGTGATAGGATTCAGTTCCTTGTGGTTGTAGGACTGAGTTGCCCATCTCCTTGCTAGCTATCAGCCAGGTACCTCTCTCAGCTCCTAGAGGCCATTCTCATTTCTTGCCACATGCCCCCCACCGTTTTTCGCAAGGGAGACTCTCCCTTGTGTCCCTCTGCTCTTTTGAATCTCTCTTGCCAGGAAAAGCCCAGTCCTTTTTAGGGACTTATCTGCAGTGGAAGACAATATCTCTTTTTTAAAAGCAAATGTGCCTTATAATAGAACTTAATCATGGGAGTGAATATGCCATAATATTCACAGATCCTGGAGATTGTACAAGACAAGGACAGTAGGGCATGAGGATCTTAGAGGACTTCTTAGTATTCTGACACTATTAAAAAAAATCAATATCATGTATCGCCCTTTTAAGCAAACAGACATAGAAAGATACTTAACTCCATGATTACAAGATAGAACCTAGATATATTTTTAGTTTAAACCTTATGTTAATTGATGACTAACTGGTATCTAAATACTTGTAGCTATCTGAACTATCAAATCCAGCGTTTTGCATTATCATAAACATTTATTTCTTCTTAAAGTTTCTACTATTATAGGCTGTGGGCTTTGTTTGCAACTTAATTTTAATAACTATTAAATTGAAAATATTTAGGGCTTGTGGCAGGTGGAAAGGGAAAATGAAATTGTGAAAATGTCAGCAAGTATTGGATTTGTTAGCTGAAAAATGGGAGTATTCCCTAGGGAACAAGTTCCCATTTTTAAAATTTATATTCCCCAGTTAAGCACTGAGCCTGATACAGAGTGCATCTCAAATCTTCATTAAATTGTATGTTGATGTGGACAGTTTCTAGATAATCACATCATCAGAGATAATGATCCATATTTGAAGACTGTATAAATGAATAGGTAGATGATCTGTAACTGTCAGGATAGGTGCTTTGTTATCCAAGTGTATTTCCAGATTATATCAGCATTTTGTCTTTATCTTAGACTTAATACATGAGCTACCATATTCTTTTTTTTCTTTTTTCAGCTCTCTGCCACCAACTTGTAAAGCGACTGTGTAAAAACACATTTTAAAATTTCCTTTTCTCTCAAGAATGAATTTTCTACCTCTTGGGAATTTTGGATGGAATAATTAAATAATAATGTGATGTGTGAAGGCGGTGGGTGCTTTGTTCCCTTGGAAAAGCCTGCCTGCATCAGAGCTAAACAGAATAGTGCCAGATTGGGAGCTTCTGATTCCAAGGGTGAAAGTGATTTTTCTCCCTGCCAACACCAGCCCTTCGCCAACCTCCTGCTCAGTAGCTGCAAGAAAATAAAACTACTTTTGTTTTTTGTTTTTTTGGTTTTTAAGTAGAGGTACAACAAAAGAGAAATTAAGTTGAGGAAATTATAAGAGAAGACAATTTACGTTGCTTGGAAAAATATATATTTTTTTTTAAGTTAAGACATACAAAATTAGAAATGTTCTAGCTGTATGTGCACTCAGCTTGACGTTTCATTCATCAATGGTAGAATTAATGAAGTAACATCCTTCTAAAGTATCTCCTTTATTTGAGTGTAATAGATTTTTTCATATCTTAAGGGTTGACAGGAATGAATTAATAATCAGTGATAAGCCAGCTATTCATGATGCTAATTTGAATCCTGACGTAGGACCTCTTCCAGAATAATTCTGGTTTATTTGCTTTCTTGTCTTCATCATCTCTTGCTTAGGTACACGTTACATAGAATGTGTACTCAAAGTAAGTTAACTCATTCATTCATTCATCCACTCAACAAATGCTTAGTGACTACTATGTGCCTGGCATAGAACTAGGTGCTCAGTAGACATAAATGAACAAAGTGAAAATCCCTTCTCTCATGGCATTTACATAAATAGACTCATTCATTAGAAGATAATAAGTACTATGGGAAAAAATAGAGCAAGGTTAAGAATGATGGGGTGAGGGCAGGAAAGTCATAGTAAGTGACCAAATGATGGAAGTAGAATGAATGAGAGGGAGATTAGTAGGAGAGTGGGTTCACAAGATATTGAAGGTGAAATTATAAAAGGCTGAGTAGGTCATTGGAAAAACTTTGGCTTTCACTCTAATTGAAATGGGGTTCTGAGAAGTTATATGATTTGAGTCACGTTTTAAAGAATAACTCTGGCCGTTGTGCTACGAATAGACTATTGGGGGCAAGAATGTGAGCAAAAGTTATATACATTATTTCCTCAAGCATAGCTAAAGTGTGTAAACTTAGTCTGAATTCAAAGGCCTTTAGATATTTAACACCTAATATGACTTCTGTCATTGTTAATTTTTTTTATCATTCTTTATCTTTAATTTAAAACAAATATATTTGAAGTAGGAAAGTCCTTTGGAAATTGCACAGGAAGCACCTTTTGCTATTTCCCCCTGGTGATTTGAAAAATACCTAGTACCTCAATAAACTATAAAGAAAAAATAACACATGGTCTAAAATTTTGGAAATTCTGTTTACTTTATTTACCTTCTCGGATATTTTAGCAAGTACATGCATATTAAAATGTCTCACAAGTCCTCTAGTGAGAAACCCTAAATTGTCTTGACCTTGGAATGATCCCCCCTTTTTTCATAATACTTCAGGGAACAAACACTTCCAAATGCTAGTCTGTGAAAGTGCCTGTCCAGTGTCAATGGTGATCAGCCTGCTGTCTACAGCTGAGTATTATTCCAATGATTGTCCCGTGGCTCTCTAATAATACTGTTTTAAAATGTGGGTACTACAAATTTGAAATATGTTCTGGCAAATTCATGAAATTAGCCATATCTAAAACATAGCTTTTTGAATATATGAATATAAAATTGTACAGTTTAATTTTTAAATATATAATTTTAAATTAGACTGATAAATTTCTTCCATACGTTTGAGCTTTTAAGATTGTTATGTTTCTGGAGATGTTCCATCCAGTTGAAATTTAAAGGAAAGATGTTAACCAAGTGGAGTCCAGTTGTAACCTGACATGTTGTGCCTAAATGGAAGCGAAGAGCAGTTCTTCCTTGACGTAATTCAGCTTCTCTAATCATTTGAGGAATATGCTCTGTGGAATTCAGTGCTACAGTGGCCACAAACTTCTTTCTTGCTCTATGGGCCTCAGATATTGTAGGAATTTCAGAAAATAACTGTCTAGGCTTTTTTTTTTTAAGTATAATATGAACATTAGTGATATATAATGACAAAATGGTCAGTTATTTAGTTACTTATTTTAGACTACTGGACCAGATCTAGGAATCTTGATGATTATCTGGTTCAGAAAGGCATCTGATTCTCTGTTAGTGGTATGAGAAAAATATTCAGAACGATGGAATCCAATTCTGGGAATTCTTAAGAATTAGACCAGAGTACTCAATTTTGTTAAAAGCTCCTTAGATAATTCTGATGCACACTTGATTTTGCTTAAAAACCTCTTGTCTAGTTCGAAGACACAAAGTCTTATGATCTCTTGCAGGAAACAGTATACTAACCTGTTAAGGTTCGAGTAAGCCTGCAAATTTGACAGCTCTGTAAGGCTATGGACTTGTAGGATTTATACTCTGTTTATCCCCAGGATTTTCACAGGACCTCGTTTTAATTACAGGAGTAATTACTCAATAAAATGTGCTAGAAGAATAAGTGAATGAATAACTGGTAGCAACTGTCAGTGTTGTTTTTACCACTACCACCACTGCCCTCCACCCTGCCACCCCAGAGCAGGAATGAGAGGATCATGAGAAGGTGTCAAACAAGAATAACTTCAGATTCCTAATTGGCTCATGATTGTTCTGATTAGGGATTCTGGATCTTGATAATGATCAAAGGAAGAAAATGCACTAACTCACATGGATGATTATTTCTTGCATTCAATGGCATTATTACATTTTGATTAAGGTATTTCTGTATTAAGAAATTTTATTCATATAAATTCCTTTTAAATGGGTGATGATGATTCACGTGTAGGCAAGGGGAAAATGTCCTTCCCTCTCAGATCAAATTGTGGCATGATATTATCAGCTCTAAGTGGTGTCTGTTCTGCTGTCCTTTGCAGCCAGCTGTTGCAAACCCTGATATCATGTTTATTAAAATTCATATTCCATGGGACACGCTGTGCAAGTATGCAGAGAGGCTGAATATCAGGATGCCCTTCAGGTACTTTCAAATTTTATTTCATTCTCTCTCAATGTATATTAAGATGAGCCTGTTTTTTGAAAAACTTGAGAGCAATAAATGTAATTCTTTCTACAGAAGAAATGCTTTTTCTTCCAAAGTTTAGCTTACCTTGGACATTTATCTTTCCTTCTAATTTGCTTGCTTAATGTGGTAAGTGTTCTGGTTCCCAGCTATATCATTTCTAGCCGGACTTGACTAGAGGGAGGGGAAAAATAGTTGTTTTCAAATTTTAACTTATAATTCCCAAGATCAATTTCACTTCTTATTTAATATAGGTAGATGGAACTCTTATTTTTGTGAAACTCAGGAAATGTAAGTGTGTAGCATCCTTATGTGTACAAATACAGTGTTCTTTTTCTCTATAGCAGTTAGCAAGAATCATTCCTCAGGTGGAATTCAACCAGATGGTTTCTTAGCTCTGTCCTCAATGCCAAAGGATAAATGGTAATACAAGGCCTTCTCAGTTCAAAGATTTTCCAGCCCTTCCTATGGGCAAGCAAAAATTGAATAGATGTGTTTCCCCATATTGTGTGTTTTGTGTTATATGCAGAATCTATCATTTTCCTCCATGATCTCTCACAATAAAATTCAACTGTTTCTACTATGTGCAAAGTTTTAACTCACATTGAAGATATGAACATTTACACTTTTTTGGAGCTCAGTATGCTTTATCAACTGCTAAGAAGGTTTAAAAAGGTCTAGGGTAACAAGATATCAAGTAAAAGAACCTCTAGATAATGAATATGAATGAACAGTAAGAGTGCAATTCAAAAATATGGAGAAATTTCTCAGACCTGGTGGCATGGAAGAGGCCAGCTCTGTAAGAGTGCTGACAGCCTCAGGTCTCATGACAAGCCTCTGCAGTATTCAAGATGAAATATGGGATGTTGATCACTGTCTTTTTAGTCACCTGAAACACCTCAGGCTTTGGAAGATGCAGCCACAGTCATTGCCCACAAAACAGAAATTGATTAAGTGTTGGCAACTACAGAGGAATCTTACTGTGACAATATTAGAATTAGATACCTAAATTGACTCCCATTCCTGCTTGGGTAAAAGTTTCAAAATTCTCTGTACAGATGATATTTATAAGATAGGTAAATAATACCTTGAAGAGCTTGGCAAAAATAATAATAATAAAATAAAAAACAAAAGAAAATGAGTAAAGTCTTTTGAATTCTCTGGCACCTTATATAAATTATTAATAAGATACCTACAAAAACCTGAAGTTTGTACATTTTTATGAAACTTGGTCCCTGAAAGAAGCAAGTAAGGACCTATGAGATATTATTTGTATTATGATTAGATATTTTGGAGTCTACAGAGGACTGTTTTTAATTCAGGTCATTCTACTGAACCAAACTTGAGAGTACAACTAGGTAAGTATACACTGTGCAACTCTTCATGTCTTGAGTTTTGAGGAATTTTTTTCCTGCTGACACTACGTCTCCTTCTAAAAAGTCTTGTGAAATAACATGCCTGTGACTTATTACAAGCTGATAATGGGAGAATACTTGCCTTTGCTCTATCTGCTTTCTTCTTGTTTGGTCTGTATATATACATGCTACACAAAATCATGCAGAATTAAAACAATGAGCTTCATTTTAACTTATGAAATTATCAAAGACTTTCACAAGTAGTACTCTTCAAACCTCGCATAGATATGGTGAATAATCACCTCTGTTGATTTATGGGTGAGAATCAAATTTCATAAAATATTCTGAAACTGAATTTAAAATTATTTTCTGTGAGACTTAAAACTTTTCATAACCACTTTTTATCTTAAGAAGATAATTGAAAAATATGTAAAAACATTCCCTGAAGTACTATTTATAATTATGAAAAATGGAAATATCTCCTATGTTCAATGGTAGAGGATTTAAATAATTTATATATACCCTTGCAATGCAATATAATTCATTTATGAAACAAATGGGTACAAGGATTTATTGATTGTAGTGAAATAATAAATAAATTTAAATAAAATGTGAAGGATATGCATGTATTCATACAATGAGATTTCAACAATGTAAAATGAATAGAAATAAAATTAGAAGAAAATATAATATGCTAAACATGATTGCTTCTGATGGGTGGGATTGTGGGTCCCTATTATTTTATTTGTTTGCATTCTTACAAAATTATTTTAAACGAGTTCTATTTTGACTGCAGGATATAAACAAAGATGCAAAAGAAGTGTGACACCCAAGACGATAACCTACTTTCTGATATCAGGGTGAAATTGCTAAAAAATTCCAAATTAAGCCTGATTTTACATACCTTTATCCTGCCCCTATTCCTGTGATTTCACCATTGTTTCTGAGCAGAGGTATAGTTGAATTTTTGCACAAACTAATTTCCTTGTAGATCTAAAAGGAGGAAACCCTTAGAGACCATCACAAAGTGTGCCATTTCAGTGGATTTCAGTATTCAGTTGCTCTTCAGGTTAACTGAACATTGTGTTAAAATATTCCATCAAAAAAAGGAGCATATCTTCCACTTATCTCCTCTGGACTTTATACAAAGCACTTGTTTGCCAGGGGTCCGAAAGATTGAATCCTTTTTTGCTATCCAAGGGGGAATTTGTCATCATTTGATTCTTAGTCCCTGGCAAAGACACATTATTAATTTGAAATTATACTTTCATTCAGTGAAAACATAAATGTTGGTTAACATGTTTGCTTTACACCAAATATTTGACATTCATAATTTCAAAGATGATTTTCCTTTCTTTGTCAATATACTTTCAAAGTATGTCCATTCTGCTGTAGTTTATAGGGGAAAAGTCTTACAAAGACGATGGCAACAGAATCTACAGCATCACACATTTCATACAGCTCATTCCACCATCTCAGTTGGATTTTATTAATTTTAAAAATTGAAAGTCTGTTAGAGCACACTGACCTTTTTCTCTCATTTCCCTTACTCTTGACTTTTTCAGATAAATTTTGAGGAACTCTGACTTTAATCAATATTCTCATAACTTTGTTTTTTTAAAAAATCTGTATCAAATTTAATTATTTGTGTCTTTAACTTAGCAGTTCATTAAAAACAATTCCCTTACCAGACTGTGTCTCCAGTTTGTATAAATTAGATCCTAGGTCTCCAATCTGTGTGCCATAGTGTCCTATTTCAACGGAAGTTCTGAATAAGATGTTTTCTTCAGTTGATGGTTTTGCTTTTTATAAATGATATTCATTTTTATTTTCTGGTAAGATTGCATTTGAAAGAAGAGTTCTGATACATCCAAAGAAAGAAATATGAAAACCATGAAATGTATACACTTACTGTCTCTTTTTATTGATGATGTGGCTCAAATTTCTTCTTTATGATATGTTTTTCAAGATAATGTTCACAATTTCCACATTACTGAAATTTTGGAAAATGCCATTGTGACTCTTTTGATTTAATAATATAAATATTAGAAAATATACAGCTTTTCCTCAAAGTTTGTCAAAGGAACACTGGTTCCAGAGGATGTAAAAGAAAAATATCCTGTGACCAAATATGTTCCTGAATTTCTAAGTTAAACAATAAGTTTATTTACTGTAGGAATTTTTAGAGAAGTGGTTCTCAGTCTTCAGAATACATCAGAATCACCTGGGAAACTTAGTAAAAATGAAGGTCCCTAGAACCTACATCCAGAGATTCTGGCATATTAGGTCAGGGATAAGATTTTTTTTTTTTTTTTTTTTTTTTTTGCGGTACGCGAGCCTCTCACTGTTGTGGCCTCTCCCGTTGCGGATCACAGGCTCCGGACGCGCAGGCTCAGCGGCCATGGCTCACGGGCCCAGCCGCTCCGCGGCATGTGGGATCTTCCCGGACCAGGGCACGAACCCGTGTCCCCTGCATCGGCAGGCGGACTCTCAACCACTGTGCCACCGGGGAAGCCCAAGATTGGGTATTTTTAACAAGCATCCCTAGTGATTCTGTTACAGTTGCTAGAGAAATATTGTCTTGAAGATTTTTAATATTTTAATAATTCTTATAATTTTTATAAATTCCAACAGACAGTTACACAGAGAAGTCTTTCCTTAATTTCCATCTGATGATGGATTTTTTAAAATCTTAATATGATGATGTCCTTGGGAAAACATTTTGAGAAATGCTGGAACTCAGAGTTCTTTTATAACATATTTACAGATCAGTTTAAATAATAGATGTAGCATTAACTAACTCCTTAGTAACCAACTTCTGATTTATTTATAAGGTACACCTAAAATTTGGGATAGCAGTCAGCTCATAAAAAGAGAATGTTATTCAAGCATAGAATAAGTGGCAAAGTGTTTTCATGATTACCAATTCATTTTCCAAATGTCAACTGTTATATTTAGGAACATATATATTGTGTTAAAAGTAAAATATACAAGAATAACAAAGAACTTAAATAGGAAAAATACATATCTTTTTTCAAGACAAGATTTTTTAAAGATTTATGCATAAAAACATATCCGTGCTTGACTATTCCATGTATTTATTCAGTGTTGAAACCTATATATTGCATTTCAGAAAGAAAAGCTGCAAATTTATTCAGAAAAAAATTATTAGAGTTATAACCCTTCCTTCAAAAGTTTTCTGGTAACTTACTGTATGAACTTGAAACTTCAGCATTTTATCTACATTTTATGCTTGATATTCTGCATGTGTAGAATTTTATATACATAAATTTTCTAGCTATTTCTTTTCTTGATTATTTTTCCAAAGTAGATATGGCTTGCGTATTGGACTTGATGTTTCCAAACTAACCAAGAAATTTTAGAGAGTTAAAATAGTCCACATTTTCTAGTTCTTATTCTATCAGGAAAGACTTAGCCTGTGTCTTGTACATTCCAGAAATATCAATTCCCACATTCATTACTTTTCTTTTGATTCAAAGGTGATTCTTATTCATTCTTACCCTTCTCTCACATTAAATTGGTCAAACATATTTTAAGGTGATTCAGTCACCCTGTAGCTTCTCAGGTTGAGTCCAAAGGTGGGGTCAACCTTCCATCTTTCCTCAAGCTCCTCCTCCCACAAATATTTTAATCATAGCAAATTTGGGGGAAAATGTTTTAAAACATTAAGAACAATCTTTTATCACAATTGGGATTAAACTTAGATGACTTTTTTATGCAAAGGATATCTCACTCAAAAATAAAATAATGTAACAACATACAGGGAGCCCAATATATAGAATAGATAACAGTGCAGTAGCTTTGCTTGACAAGGAGCAGGGACCCAGGGTCGCACCCATGTGACCGTCTGTCCTTCTCATTTGGCCACACAGACATCTCCACAAGTGGCCACTGGCTGTGTGAAACAGTGGTTGGAAACAGTGATGGAGATAAGCATTTACTTATAATTTTGAGCGGTTGTTGTAATAGATGGGTAAGTAGGTAGGTAGATAAATGCTGTCTTGATGCAAGGTGTAGAATAGAAGAATCTTTCAAATGAAAAATTAAGGGAAAATAAAGAAAGCTCTATCCATGAACAATATGCAGTTAATAAATTATGCAGTGAGGATAGTGGGTAGGAAATAATTTGGTCCTGCAGGCTCATTTATGCAGAAGAACTAAGGAAAACTGCAAGTTATTATTGACTGCATGAACTAAAGGTACACTTTTATATGTTGGGGAAATATAATTAAAAACAAAATCTCCTCCAACCAAGGAAACTTCTCCACAAACATAGAAGAGAAAGATAACCCTTTTATCACTGAATAAACATTAAATCAGAATGCAACATGCATCACAGGCAATTCACTGAGATTGCAAATACAAAAAAAAATCTCACCCTTTTCTATAGCCAAGCAGATACACCCATTACAGGCATGTCCTCAAGATAAACAATAACCTAACCGTCCTCAAGTAAGAGGACTTGACAGCACTAATTGTCACACATAGTTCATCCTAGATTTGACTGGTAACTAGGGTTTTAGTTAATTAGGAAAAATGAGTCTCTTAATTTTATTTGTTCTTATAGTATAAGCAGTTTAAAAAATATGTGTATTCATCTTGTATGACTTTCTTCCTTCACTTGTTCTTATTTCTCCCAAAGCATTTCAAAAATAAAGAAAATGTTTAAGAGAAATATTTCAAAATAGCAGCAATAAAAAGAATAATGTTTTATCCAAATGCCACCTTGTTCTTTTATATTATTCCTTACCATATCCACAACTGATCATTATAACCATAATCTTTATCTCCTCTTAATCACATTCCTAGATTTTTTTGATGCTGAAAATTATTTTAAACCAATTTCTACATTTGTAGTTTTTCAAAGCAATACCTTATTTAGTAAATGTTTACTAAATTCAAAGTGCCCTCAGGCACTGAAGGAAATAAATGCAACTGTGAATTAAACAAAAGCCCATTCATTTATTCATCAGCCATCGGAATGCTTACTATTTACCAAAGAATGTGCCAAGTATACACAAAGTCAGATGAACTGAAGCTACCGTCTTCAAGAAACCCAGTCTCCTATAGAAGATAGTCATTGAACAGTTATATAATACGGGGTAAATAGTGCAAGAGAGTACTTTGTAGAGGAGGTTCAGAGAGAAGATGGGTTTATAGTACAATAGGGATTTTTTTAAACATCTTCATTGGAGTATAATTGCTTTACAATGGTGTGTTAGTTTCTGCTTTATAACAAAGTGAATCAGCTATACATATACATATATCCCCATATCTCGTCCCTCTTGTGTCTCCGTCCCTCCCACCCTCCCTATCCCACCCCTCTAGGTGGTCACAAAGCACCAAGTTGATTGAATGATGTATGCACACAAACCTGTGTTATGTCTGATAAAATGAGTGGGGGGTGATATTTAAAGTGTGAGTTTAGGCTAGACAGAGCAAACCTTGAAACTCCATATCTGAATTTAGTGTTAGAGTATGTCAGAGACAACTTAAAAATTCTTTTCTAGGATTATGACTGGTGATTGCAATGAAATATGGTAGCTCAGAAGGCTTTTCAAGTTTTCTAAGCAGTTAATAACACAGGACTAAATATCAATTGTCCTGACTCTCGGCCCTGCTTTCTAGATACCACACCATGGAGGAGTTTTCTGATTCTCTGGAATGGGTTTTGGTGGGTGGGGATAAAGAAGCATTTTAGAAGGCCCTGAATGAGATTCCTGAGCTCCAAGATGTGGATTTATTGAGAATCTTTTAGAAGGTGAATTAACCTCTGTCACTAGAATATTTAGTTTCTCTAAAATCAGAATGCTACACACTTACTTAAAACACTCAATATCTTCCTATAACTTTTCACCCAAAAACCTTGGCATCAGTGGTAAGACCCCTCATCATCTGTGCCTTGTTCACCATCCCCTCACCTCTTTTATTATTATCCTCAACTTGCAATTTATACCTCAGCAATTACCAAATTAGTCAAAGTTCCCTGAATCTTACCATGTTAATCTTGCTCCCATAACCATTTCATATGCTGCTACCTCTGTCTAAAATGCCATGTCCTAAGTACTCCATTCAGACGACTACTGCCGTTCATGCTTCATGATTCAACACAGATAACACATCCTCTGGGAAAGCTTCCCTGTCTCCTTTCTCCTCCATCTATGAAAACTAATTGAGATCCCTTCACAGGTACTTCCATAGCCCTCTCTGTTTTACTGCATTATCACACTTTGTTATAACTATCACTTGTCTCCTCAACTGAAAAGTAGCTTTTTGAGGATAAAGACCCTGTTTTTTTTCTCTAAATTTTTAGTGGTTATAACTTAACGTTCTTTGCCAAGTCATAAATATTCATTACATATGTGTTTAGATCAATAGCTGACTTCATATAACATACAAGCAAGTGATCTGGTTAATATGCATTATGTAGCAGAAGACAAACTTTCAAAAAAGAATTAAAAATCAAATATTCAAAAGTGATCTATTGATTTATGAAAGTGTCTTTGTTATTAGTAACTTAGATTCTGAAACTGAAACAATGCAAATTCAGAGTTCTTCCTATTATACTGGTTCATTTCGTGTCTTTCTTTAGCATGTGGAAGTTAGAGTATTGAAATGCTCAGTGTAATTGAATGTTGTCACTTGCTGGTTTCACTATTTTCCTGTGACTTTTCTCAGCTGATTTCTTTCTTTCTTTTTTTGTTTTTTTCAGGAAAAAATCCTATTACACTGACCAGAGGAGCAAATCAATGGGCAGGTTGGTGGGTGATATGAAATTTGTTTACGACCAATTTGTCATTTGGGAAAAAATTAAAAATGTATTTGATTACCCATATCAGCAGCTGTAAATTTTAGAAAGAAAAACTTTACTGATTTGTTCAAGATATTTTCAAAATGACTTATGCCAAATTTGACAATGTTTAAAATCAGATGATCCCTTTTTTTCTATTTACCATTGCCATTCCCACAGTCCTTCCTTGATATAATGTTATGGAGCAAGGATTTTAATTGCAAGTTTGTGTTTCAGGAGATTTTAATTTTAAAAATAGTTATAAAACCAGGATTGATGGGTAAATGATGACCCACTAGAGTAATAGAACAATAGACACAGCAGAGGCCTCTTGGATCATTTAATCCAAACCTCTTATTGATAAGATGGTAAAGAAAGACAGAGTGATGAAGTGGTTTACCAAGGCCATACAGCATCTTTTGTATTACGGACCTACTCTTATTCCACCAGTTGAACCTGCCTCTCTTTCAATTGTGGTATTGAAAGGAAACTTCTTTTCAAGAGCTTTATCTCAAAACAACATCTCTTTGCCTATTGTGGTAACAGTAGCTATGGCAAAGGAATTAATTAAAATACAACCCTGAGACACAAGAAACTCTCCCACCTGAATTGCCTTGACCCCGTTTCACTGGAGAAAATGAGCTTCCATTTAATGAACTCTACAAACAAAAGGCTTGTAATAATTCGCTGTTTTTCTGCTCCTTGCAAAACAATCAATTAAAAAAAATAGAATGTGAATGTCGTAGAGGAGACCCTATTGAATAATGTTGCAGGATATTGCAAATCAGAATGACACAAAAACTAGCAAAATCATACAGTGTAAATATGTGACCATTTTAGGAGAGAATTTAATAAATCTACTTCTTTTACCAAAGAAAATGTCTGAATATAATTTAGAACTCTAAAATAGGAAAAGTTTGAATTCTAGAAGAGAGTATTGTACTCTATTAAACATTAAATTTAGGTTGGTAGGAATGAGTGACAAGAAAAGGAAATCATGAGGGGGAAAACTTGAAATCTGAATGAATGCTAAAGGAATTAGTACTCAAATGGCTCTTAAAAAATTAATGATGTTCCTTAGCCAGTTGGATTCCTCTGTTTGTCAGGTTGACATGCTCAGATTTACAATGAGCTTTCATCATTTCTCTTGTGCTCATTTGTTTCTGGTCTATATAAGCAAATTTCCAAAGTTATTTTTGCATAATAAGGTCAAATTCATTGGGATGTTATAATATATAAATTTACAACCGCAGGTTTTCCATATTTTTCTCTGCATGTGCCTGTTTAATATTGGATGTGTTGATAAAACATGTTTAGGTTTGCTTCTGGGTGCTGTATAGAATTAGTGAGATTTGCCACTGTATAATTAGTGTGTTTTCTGCTAAATAGACATCTTCCTTTCAGAGACTCACAGAAGGACAAAATCCTGTATATTAAATTGGCAACCAATGTCTATGTAATACTGTCATAATTTAGTTTTAGAGTAAACTTGTATTTAGAATTCCTGATAAATATGTATATTCTAAATCCTAAAGAAACATTTTTAATAGTGGAAAAATGTTTTTCTTTAGTATTTTGGTCAAACAAAAGTAAACTAGAAAAATGAATGCTATATTATGTGTCATAATATGTTTTATTATCTTTTGTGTTTATTATTTTTTGTTTAATTTTATGAAATGAAAATAAGGTTGTCAGTTATTCCAAACAATTGTTAATGTACCTTAAGCATTACTATAGTCTACTGCTTTACAGTTTACATATTACAAATAGTTCTCTTTGTTCTTTGAGTTAGTGGATGCGTATGGGGAGGGTAACAAATAAATAGGAAAGGCATTTATAAAATTATATGACATATTAAACTGTAAAAATGACTGTCTTGGTATTTGCCTGAGTTTATACTTTCAATTAAGTAAATGACTGATTTTGATTTTTTTTAAACTTGACCTTGGGAAAAGAAAATTTAAATGTTGTGTGTGTATATGTACGGGCATCAATGTTATAAAATTATAAAACCCAATTTTTAGACAATTAAAAAGAGGGAAGCAAAAGTCTAATGTGTGTACTTAGATGTCACTTGTGCTTTCCATTTCCTGACATGGGAAAGATGTTTTGTGCATGGGTAATTTGACCAGTAAACATTAGGGGTAAATATGTACAGGCAATTATCCAGGTTTCAAAGATCATCGTTTCTCCAGGCAGGTCAAAAGGAAATGCCTATAGTTTTATTATTGCTGCTATCTATCATTAGCTTACAAAATACTTTCATATTCAATTATCAAAGCATCTTCAAAAGGACCATTCAGGGGGGCAGAACAAAGAGTAACTGGTTTGCAGATCAGGGAAAATAAATGACTCCATTATCACCACTCCTTACCACCCCACATCTCATCCCCTAGCTTTCACAGCTGGTGTGATAGAGTTTGTGCTCTGACCACGTTCTTTTGACCCTTTAATCCAGATTTCTTTTCAATTTCCATTGAATTCTCTGCGTTCCACTGATTTTAGCAAAGGAATTTAAAGCTCTGTTAGAGGTCATCTTCACATTATGCCATGAAATCTTGAGTTTGCAAGACTGCTAACGTGATAAAAGTTTGGTAGAGTGTAGGTAATACGTTAGATCATGTTGGTGGCATGGTGGTGGTAGTGGTGGTTGTAGAAGTAGTAGTGATACTCCTTTTCCTTATTATTATCACAAAGATTTATTGAGTGTTTACTTTGTGCTGGGCACTGTGGGATCAGTCATTACCTATTTAATTATCAGAATATCCCTTCATTTAAGAGATGAGAAAACTGAATGAGAATCGAAGAAATTAAATAATAAGCTAGATCTTCACATCCTGTGATTCAGATCCAGCCCTGACCACATTTCACTATTAAACATCATGTATTCCTTCATAGGAAGTATGTGAAAAGCCTAAACTGATAATATGGTTTATTTTTCTGTAAAAGGTCAATGATGGTCTACAAGTCATTTTATTTCATTTCTTTAATTTTTTTGATTGGCATTTATTTCTAGTATGTTTGCAATTTTGTCAGAGATAGTAAGCCCTTGGGTGCTATAGCTATCAGCATTTTCTAAGTGTCATCAGATGCCTCCTTTTATTTGATCCTCCTAGCCACCTAATGAAGTAGGACAGATGGAATTACTTTCTCTCTTTACAGATGAGGAACATAAAGCTCAAAGATTGAAAATGTTTGGCTCAATTTCAATGACTGGCAAATTCATCCTCTAATTTTTTATCCCATTGTTTTCTCCACTAGGCTAACTTTGAAAAGTTGGAGTAATTGCTATATAATCCATTCAGTGTTTTTACATGTCTGTGCACTAGTGGCTGGAATACAGCGATATTTTGTGATTTCAGAGGCTTTCTTTGTAATAAGAAGAAGCAAAGTGGACACTTCAGATAACACTCATTTATTATTTTAGGCTAGAAAGAAATGCTCTGTTCCCTCCAAAACCAAAAAAGACTTGGCATCTAAATGATAACATTACTTGACAAAGAAAATGTCCAAACTCTTCACATGCTAAAAATCAAAACTTGATGCTTATTTCAAATTATATAGACGTGGTAATTTTACCATAATAGACTTGGATGAAATCATTTTTAAGATACAGTCTGCCTGCACATGGCTGTACTAAATTTTTTAAAGTTTAAGCAGAGTTGGCCAAATATTAAGATGCATTGTACTTCTCTAGGAAAATATTATATCCTGCCACTTTGACTCACTATTGCAGAAGAAGTCCAAAAACTGCCAAAGATAGAACCTCATAAATAGTGTGTAAATATAGCACATTTTTAAAGTAAACACAGCTGTTATTATAGCAACTCAGAATCTCATTTTCAGAATCAATCTCTGGAGTCAGTATCTCTTTTGCTTTCATTTTTGTCTTTTGAAAAATAAATATGATTCCAATCAGTATATATACCACATAGAACTGGGTTGTGACTGTAATCTAAAGCTGAGGCCAAAGTATCCTGATGTGAGATTTCCTGAAACAGTGTTTTAATGTTCTCTAACCTGGAGTCTATGCTAAATCCACCCCTCAAAGCGCAGTCAGTGGATAGCAGGATGAGCACCCCCGGGAACTAGTTAGAAATGCAGAATCTCAGACCCCACCCTAAATCTATTGAATTAGTATCTGCATTTTAACAAGATCTTCAGGTGATTTGCAAACCCGTTAAAGTCTTAAAAGTACAGCAAAGACTCCTTGACTCAACTCTCCTTATTGTTAATCAAGTTTAATGTAAAACACCAACTCACAACTCTCCAGCAATGTCAATATTATTACTTTTATTTTATGGGTGAGGAAACAAAGGCAAGAAATTAACTAACTTATACAAGTTTCCATAGTTACTATAATGCAGAGCTGCCTTTGAACCCAGTTTTTCTTGACTCCAAACGCTTGCTGTTACCATAGGACCTGTGGCTCCCAGAACTGAATGCATTGAGTGCATTGTAGCCATTTCTTTCTTTTCAGTCTCCACTTTTCTGGAGCCACATTGCTATAGAGTTTTTAAAGTGATCTATAGCCACACATATATAGATATAGATATATACATACATACACTCAACTTTAATAAACAATCTTGCTGGTTTTATTCTTTATGCTTTTTCCTACCCCATCTTTATGTATGATGATTTTCTAATATTTTCCACAGATTTTTCTTATGAGGATCACCTAGTTGCCCTGAAAGAGTTTAAATAAATGCCAGATTTGGTTTGCTTTGGAATTATTTCCTTTGTGTGGGTACAGGAATAATGCATGTATGTGTGTGTGAATGTGGGTGTGTGTATGTCTTTTGGGAATCTTTCAGAACGGTAGTGGAAGGTAGGCATGGCTCTGGAGTGCAACCTAATTCAGTTCTAAAATGTGACTTTGTTCCAGGGTGCAAAAATATTTTAGAAGAATCAAAAAATGGATGTCCCAAAACCCCATGGTTCTTGACAAGTCAGCTTTCCCAGACCTGGAGGAGTCAGACTGCTATACTGGCCCCTTCAGCCGTGCACGAATTCACCAGTGAGTTCCCATCTCTTTTCTCCCATCACCTCTTTTTTTAAATTATTTTTTAGTTATTTAATTTTTTTGGCCATGCCTTGTGGGATCTTAGTTCCCCGACCAGGGATTGAACCCAGGTTCTTGGCAGTGAAAGCATGGAGTCTTAACCACTGGACCGTGCCAGGGAACACCCCTCCCACCTCCCACCACCTCTTGAAGTCACCCTTTTGCTCTTTACATCATTGGCTCTCATGTTTACTCCATACAACTCTTTCTACAATGGAACAGTAGGATATGAAGGGGAAGGGAGAAACATTGCTTGTCGCTGAAGTACTGAAAACAAGCTAGCTCGGAAAGTGCAGTATTAGGGAATGACATCAATTGTTAATGTGTTCTATTTGGAATCACATTGCTTAAGGTAGTACAAAATTTATGGAAGCCAGTGGACAATCTGTTCTTGTTCCATGCTCAATAAGAAATATGAGGACATTTAGGCTTCCTTATAAACTGAAGGATATTAAAATGAATATTTGATAATGCCCTGTATTATTTATAATTTTTATTTATTTTCTCAGCCAAATGATTTTTTTTAAGAAGATAGTTTCTCTTCTGATTTATTTTACTTTACATGCATTCATTTTAATGGAGAAAATACATGGATGACTACCCAGGAACTTGTAACTGTTGCTAGATTCTGTGGTCTGCATTGAATATTAAAACCAATCCGCTTATCTTCCCAGCTTCATAATAAACAATAAGGACACCTTCTTCAGCAATGCTACTCGAAGCAGGATAGTCTATCACATGCTGCAGCACACCAAATATGAAAATGGAATATCAAAAGTGGGTAAGAACACTAATTAAAAACATACTATGGAATTTACTTTTACTGATTACACTCAGAAGTATTTTTTAACAACTGAAGCTTTGCCTTCCTGCATTAGATATGAGGATATAATTCAGTGAACAAACTCTAAACATTGTATTTTCAGCCTTTCAATGAAAGAAAACAAAATAAAACAAACAAAAAACTTTTTCAAGGGCACTTGGCAATGTGTATCAAAATGTGAAATGTGCAAGAACTTTGGAACAGAAATTTTATTTCTAGAAATTTATCCCAAAGAAATAATCAGACTTTTGAATAACAATATATGTAGATATTTGTTCATTGTGGCTTTGTAGACAAAGAATAGAATAGAATAATACTGGACATACTTTAGCTGTCCATTAGGCTATATGCACACAATGCATCCATTAAAAATGATGTGATTTTATTCACTCTTAACTCAAATATATTCAGCATCTATTATACACTATATATTACGGAAAGTATATGACACAGACCCTTTACTCATGGAGATTGAAAATTAGTATCAGTTCTCTAATTATTGACTGCAAAAGATATCCGTAAAGCATTATTAAGTGGGAAAAAAACAGATTACAAAACTGTAAATTTAATGTGTAATCCCATTTTCTTAACACTCACAAAAAAAAAAGAAAAAATCTAGAATTTATATGAAACATTTTAGACATTATCTCTGAGAGGTGAGATTACAGCTAATTTTAAATTTCTAAATGTCTCTGTTGTTTGAATGTTTAGCAGTATGCTACAACATGTCTGATGCAAAAGAAAACAGAAAGTTTCACCTGGGAAAATTAAGTAAAATTGACAAGTTTACACAGAGCAGAGCAGAAAACAACAGGTAACAAATGAGCTGGCCTTTTGTTAGTGTGAAAAATACAACATGGCTGAAGAAATAAAATGCTAGTCATGTTCTAAAATTCCTTCAAATAAAAGAGTTGATAGCCAGTGGAAACTTGTACCAATATGTACGGATTTGCATTCAAATAGATTACCATATTACTAAAATGAGCTATGTTTCAAGTCATCCGAAGAGGAATGTTCAGACTTTGGTTCTCTTCTGATTAATAATTCATTTATTACTGAGCAGTCAAAATAATTAATTCAAAAACTAAATCCTTATAAAAAATTTGACACTTAATCAGAAGTTTTCTAAACAAGAAATAAAGATAGAGAAATCCAGAATGTAAACTACAAATGTGTCTAAATGGTAGCACTGTGTGCTTATGTAGACTTTAAAAAATAAAATTGACATTTAAATGATTGTAAAGATATCATGCCCTTTGTCAAACATGCAATAAACACAGAAGGGTATAAAAATAAAATTTTAAAATCCCTACATTCAATTTTCACTGTACCAAATTAGTACTGAATATATATACATATACATCTCATAATTAGAAGCATGCAATGTTTACAATTTTCTATCTTTTTGAAATTACCATTATGAGTACTTTCTCAAGCCCTTTAGTATGTCTGAAAACATTATTTTAAATAGCTGTACAATATTCTATTGTAAGCATTCATCAAATCACTGTCATTTACCAAGCACTTATATAATTGATTGAACCATAATAATGAAACAATTACCCAATTTTGGATGTACAATTATTTCTAATTCTTTACTAATATAAATAATATTGCAATGAAAATTGCTCTTCATAAGAGTTTTCCAAATATCTAGTCTTCCCAGAACTATATGAGACAGTCCATTTCACTACACTCTCATTGGGATGGAGAGATTTTAAGAAGGGTCACATATCGCTATTTATTCTCTTTGGATCAGTATTAAAGAATTAAAGATTTCTCAATACCAATCTCCTTTGAGACATTTTGAGGAGTGGGGAATTCCTCTGCTTCCTTGACCAAATTTTGTTTTGAGTAAAAAAAAAAGTTGTTCCAGGCTCATGTGCCCCCAAATAAGTGGGTATTAAAATCCCCACATTTCATGATATGGCAAAGTGTCATATGTTGGCACCTTGCAAACCCTTTATTAATCTTGTAAGGATACAATTAGACTCTTAGAATCAGTCTCTTTCACAACCTCACTGTCCTCATAGGTGATAAAGCTATGGAAGTCATTTGGGTTATTTTGTTTTTAAATTAATTTATTTTCCCAAGTATTATGTAGGTTGCTTCAGAGGGAAGTCTTCAATTAAACTAACTCAAGCACTGTTCTTTTCTTCTTTTTCCAGGTATCTGTAAACTTATAAACAATGGTTCATATATAGCAGCTTTTCCCCCACATGAGGTAATTTTGAAGTACAATTTCCATTTAAAAAATATGTTTCTCCTGCTCAATGCTTGATCTTATTTTTTTTTTTTTCACTTAAGTCTAGTTGCCTTATTCCTTATTTGAGGGTTCGTCCAGTGAGTGGCCTTGGACCTTTGTGAGACCCCGTGATAATCTGTGGCTGCACACTGGCTCCTGTGCTCCAGAACCCTTCTGCAATTTGCTCTGTACCAGGAATCCCACCCTCAGAGGAAACTCATGGACATTGCTCAGCCACTCTGACCAGACATAGATAGCCCTCTGCTCCAACACAGCTCCATGCTTGACTCAGCGTGGGATTTACACAACTTCCAAACAGGGCAGGTTCTGGTCTGTGCCTATTACTTTGGGATACCTAAAAACCTAAGACAAACCGAAACCAAAAATCTACACTCCATTATTTACTTGATTTTCGGCCAGATTATTACCTCTCTTCCAGTTTTAAGTAGGTCATGTTGTGGTAACTCTGCCTGCTGAGTCATGAATGACATGTGAATCAGTTTTAAACTCCCCCCCAATACACACACATACTATATTCTTTTTTTTTTTAACATCATAATTGCTTTACAATGGTGTGTTAGTTTCTGCTTTATAACAAAGTGAATCAGTTATACATATACATATGTTCCCATATCTCTTCCCTCTTGCATCTCCCTCCCTCCCACCCTCCCTATCCCATCACTCTAGGTGGTCACAAAGCACCAAGCTGATCTCCCTGTGCTATGCGGCTGCTTCCCACTAGCTATCTATTTTACGTTTGGTAGTGTATATATGTCCATGCCACTCGCTCACTTTGTCACAGCTTACCCTTCCCCCTCCCCATATCCTCAAGTACATTCTCTAGTAGGTCTGTGTCTTTATTCCCATCTTACCCCTAGGTTCTTCATGACATTTTTTTTTTCTTAGATTCCATATATATGTGTTAGCATATGGTATTTGTCTTTCTCTTTCTGACTTACTTCACTCTGTATGACAGACTCTAGGTCCATCCACCTCACTACAAACAACTCAGTTTCATTTCTTTTTATGGCTGAGTAATATTCCATTGTATATATGGGCCACATCTTCTTTATCCATTCATCCGATGATGGACACTTAAGTTGTTTCCATCTCCTGGCTATTGTAAATAGAGCTGCAATGAACATTTTGGTACATGACTCTTTTTGAATGATGGTTTTCTCAGGGTACATGCCCAGTAGTGGGATTGCTGGGTCATATGGTAGTTCTATTTGTAGTTTTTTAAGGAACCTCCATACTGTTCTCCATAATGACTGTACCAATTCACATTCCCACCAGCAGTGCAAGAGTGTTTCCTTTTCTCCACACCCTCTCCAGCATTTATTGTTTCTAGACTTTTTGATGATGGCCATTCTGACCGGTGTGAGATGATATCTCATTGTAGTTTTGATTTGCATTTCTCTAATGATTAATGATGTTGAGCATTCTTTCATGTGTTTGTCGGCAATCTGTATATCTTCTTTGGAGAAATGTCTATTTAGCTCTTCTGCCCATTTTTGGATTGGGTTGTTTGGTTTTTTGTTATTGAGCTGCTTGTAAGTTTTGGAGATTAATCCTTTGTCAGTTGCTTCATTTGCAAATATTTTCTCCCATTCTGAGGTTGTCTTTTTGTCTTATTTATGGTTTCCTTTGCTGTGCAAAAGCTTTGAAGTTTCACTAGGTCCCATTTGTTTATTTTTGTTTTTATTTCCATTTCTCTAGGAGGTGGGTCAAAAAGGATCTTGCTGTGATTTATGTCATAGTGTTCTGCCCATGTTTTCCTCTAAGAGTTTAACAGTTTCTGGCCTTACATTTAGGTCTTTAACCCATTTTGAGTTTATTTTTGTGTATGGTGTTAGGGAGTGTTCTAATCTCATACTTTTACATGTACCTGTCCAGTTTTCCCAGCACCACTTATTGAAGAGGCTGTCCTTTCTCCACTGTACATTCCTGCCTCCTTTATCAAAGATAAGGTTACTATATGTGTGTGGGTTTATCTCTGGGCTTTCTATCCTGTTCCATTAATCTATCTTTCTGTTTTTGTGCCAGTACCATACTGTCTTGATTACTGTAGCTTTGTAGTATAGTCTGAAGTCAGGGAGCCTGATTCCTCCAGCTCTGTTTTTCGTTCTCAAGCTTGCTTTCACTATTCGGGTTCTTTTGTGTTCCCATACAAATTGTGAAATTTTTTGTTCTAGTTCTGTGAAAAATGCCAGTGGTAGTTTGGTAGGGATTGCATTGAATCTGTAGATTACTTTGGGTAGTACAGTCATTTTCACAATGTTGATTCTTCCAATCCAAGAACATGGTATATTTCTCCATCTATTTGTATCTTTAATTTCTTTCATCAGTGTCTTATAATTTCTGCATACAGGTCTTTTGTCTCCTTAGGTAGGTTTATTCCTAGATATTTTATTTTTATTGTTGCAATGGTAAATGGGAGTGTTTTCTTGATTTCACTTTCAGATTTTTCATCATTAGGGTATAGGAATGCCAGAGATTTCTGTGCATTAATTTTGTATCCTGCTACTTTACCAAATTCATTGATCAGCTCTAGTAGTTTTCTGGTAGCATCTTTAGGATTCTCTATGTATAATATCATGTCATCTGCAAACAGTGACAGCTTTACTTCTTCTTTTCCGATTTGGGTTCCTTTTTTTTCCTTTTCTTCTCTGATTGCTGTGGCTAAAACTTCCAAAACTATGTTGAATAACAGTGGTGAGAGTGGGCAACCTTGTCTTCTTCCTGATCTTAATGGGAATGGTTTCAGTTTTTCACCATTGAGGACGATGTTGGCTGTGTGTTTGTCATATATGGCCTTTATTATGTTGAGGAAAGTTCCCTCTATGCCTACTTTCTGCAGGGCTTTTAACATAAATGGGTGTTGAATTTTGTCGAAAGCTTTTTCTGCATCTATTGAGATCATCATATGGTTTTTCTCCTTCAATTTGTTAATATGGTGTATCACGTTGATTGATTTGTGTATATTGAAGAATCTTTGCATTCCTGGAATAAACCCCACTTGATCATGGTGTATGATCCTTTTAATGTGCTGTTGGATTCTGTTTGCTAGTATTTTGTTGAGGATTTTTTCATTTATGTTCATCAGTGATATTGGCCTGTAGTTTTCTTTCTTTGTGACGTACTTGTCTGGTTTTGGTATCATGGTGATGGTGGCCTTGTAGAATGAGGTTGGGAGTTTTCCTCCCTCTTCTATATATTGGAAGAGTTTGAGAAGCATAGGTATTAGCTCTTCTCTAAATGTTTGATAAAATTCGCCTGTGAAGCCAACTGGTCCTGGGCTTTTGTTTGTTGGAAGATTTTGAATCACAGTTTCAATTTCAGTGCTTGTGATTGGTCTGTTCATATTTTCTATTTCTTCCTGATTCAGTCGTGGCAGGTTATGCATATCTAAGAATTTGTCCATTTCTTCCAGGTTGTCCATTTCATTTGCATAGAGTTGATTGTAGTAATCTCTCATGATCTTTTGTATTTCTGCAGTGTCAGTTGTTACTTCTCCATTTTCATTTCTAATTCTATTGATTTGAGTCTTCTCCCTTTTTTTCTTGGTGAGCCTGGCTAATGGTTTATCAATTTTGTTTATCTTTTCAAAGAACCAGCTTTTAGTATTATTGATCTTTGCTATGGTTTCCTTCATTTCTTTTTCATTTATTTCTGATTTGATATTTATGATTTCTTTCTTTCTGCTAACTTTGGGGTTTTTTTGTTCTTCTTTCTCTAATTGCTCTAGGTGCAAGGTTAGGTTGTTTATTCGAGATGTTTCCTGTTTCTTAAGGTAGGATTGTATTGCTATTAACTTCCCTCTTAGAACTGCTTTTGCAACATCCGATAGGTTTTGGGTCATCGTGTCTCCATTGTCATTTGTTTCTAGGTATTTTTTTATTTCCTCTTTGATTTCTTCAGTGATCACTTCGTTATTAAGTAGTGTATTGTTTAGCCTCCATGTGTTTGTATTTTTTACAGATCTTTTCCTGTAATTGATATCTAGTCTCATAGCATTGTGGTCGGAAAAGATACTTGATACAATTTCAATTTTCTTAAATTTACCAAGGCTTGATTTGTGACCCAAGATATGATCTATCCTGGAGGATGTTCCATGAGCACTTGAGAAGATCGTGTATTCTGTTGTTTTTGGATGGAATGTCCTATAAATATCAATTAAGTCCATCTTGTTTAATGTATCATTTAAAGCTTGTGTTTCCTTATTTATTTTCATTTTGGATGATCTGTCCACTGGTGAAAATGGGGTGTTAAAGTCCCCTACTATGAATGTGCTATTGTTGATTTCCCCTTTATGGCTGTTTGCCTTATGTATTGAGGTGCTCCTATATTGGGTGCATAAATATTTACAATTGTTTTATCTTCTTCTTGGATCGATCCCTTGATCATTATGTAGTGTCCTTCTTTGTCTCTTCTAATAGTCTTTATTTTAAGGTCTATTTTGTCTGATATGAGAATTGCTACTCCAGCTTTCTTTTGGTTTCCATTTGCATGGAATATCTTTTTCCATCCCCTTACTTTCAGTCTGTATGTGTCTCTAGGTCTGAAATGGGTCTCTTGTAGGCAGCATATTATATGGGTCTTGTTTTTGTATCCATTCAGCCAGTCTGTGTCTTTTGGTGGGAGCATTTAATCCATTTACATTTAAGGTAATTATCGATATGTATGTTCCTACTACCATTTTCTTAATTGTTTTGGGTTTGTTATTGTAGGTCTTTTCCTTCTCTTGTGTCTCTTGCCTAGAGAAGTTCTTTTGGCATTTGTTGTAAAGCTGGTTTGGTGGTGCTGAACTCTCTCAGCTTTTGCTTGTCTGAAAAGGTTTTAATTTCTCCATCAAATCCGAATGAGATCCTTGCTGGGTAGAGTAATCTTGGTTGTAGGTTTTTCTCCTTCATCACTTTAAATATGTCCTGCCAGTCCTTTCTGGCTTGCAGAGTTTCTGCTGAAAGATCAGCTGGTAACCTTATGGGGATTCCCTTTTGTGTTATTTGTTGTTTTTCCCTTGCTGCTTTTAATATGTTTTCTTTGTATTTAATTTTTGACAGTTTGATCAATATGTGTCTTGGTGTATTTCTCCTTGGATTTATCCTGTATGGGACTCTCTGTGCTTCATGGACTTGATTAACTATTTCCTTTCCCATATTAGGGAAGTTTTCAACTATAATCTCTTCAAATATTTTTTCAGTCCCTTTCTTTTTCTCTTCTTCTTCTGGAACCCCTATAATTCGAAGGTTGGTGCGTTTAATGTTGTCCCAGAGGTCTCTGAGACTGTCCTCAGTTCTTTTCATTCTTTTTGCTTATTCTGCTCTTCAGTAGTTATTTCCAGTATTTTACCTTCCAGGTCACTTATCTGTTCTTCTGCCTCAGTTATTCTGCTATTGATCCCATCTAGAGTACTTTTAATTTCATTTAATGTGTTGTTCATCATTACTTGTTTCATCTTTAGTTCTTCTAGGTCCTTGTTAAATGTTTCTTGCATTTTCTCTATTCTATTTCCAAGATTTTATATCATCTTTACTATCATTATTCTGAATTCTTTTTCAGGTAGACTACCTATTTCCTCTTCATTTGTTAGGTCTGGTGGGTTTTTATCTTGCCCCCTCATCTGCTGTGTGTTTTTCTGTCTTCTCATTTTGCTTATCTTACTGTGTTTGGGGTCTCCTTTTTACAGGCTGCAGGTTCGTAGTTCCCATTGTTTTTGGTGTCTGTCCCCAGTTTAAAGTTGGTTCAGTGGGTTGTGTAGACTTCCTGGTGGAGGGGACTAGTGCCTGTGTTCTGGCGGATGAGGGTGGATCTTGTCTTTCTGGTGGGCAGGTCCACGTCTGGTTGTTTGTTTTGGGGTGTCTGTGGACTTATTATGATTTTAGGCAGCCTCTCTGCTGATGGGTGGGGTTGTGTTCCTGTCTTGCTAGTTGTTTGGCATAGTGTGTCCAGCACTGTAGCTTGCTGATCGTTGAGTGAAGGTGGGTGCTGGTGTTGAGATGGAGATCTCTGGGAGATTTTCGCCGTTTGATACTATGTGGAGCCGGGAGGTCTCTTGTGGACCAGTGTCCTGAAGTTGGCTCTCCCACCTCAGAGGCACAGCACTGACTCCTGGCTGTAGCACCAACAGCCTTTCATCCACATGGCTCAGAATAAAAGGGAGAAAAAGTAGAAAGAAAGAAAGAAAGAAAGAGAGAGAGAGAGAGAGAGAGAAAGGAAGGAAGGAAGGAAGGAAGGAAGGAAGGAAGAAGATAAAATAAAATAAAGTAAGATAAAATAAAGTTATTAAAACAAAAAATAATTATTAAGAGAAAAATAATTTTTTAAGTAAAAAAAAACAAAAAATGGATGGATAGAACCCTAGGACAAATGGTGAAAGCAAAGCTATACAGACAAAATCTCACACAGAAGCATACACATGCACACTCACAAAAAGAGGAAAAGGGGAAAAAATCATAAATCTTGCTCTCAAAGTCCACCTCCTCAATTTGGGATGACTCGTTGTCTATTCATGTATTCCACAGATGCAGGATACATCAAGTTGATTGTGGAGCTTTAATCCGCTGCTTCTGAGGCTGCTGGGAGAGATTTCCATTTCTCTTCTTTGTTCGCACAGCTCCCGGGGCTCAGCTTTGGATTTGGCCCTGCCTCTGCGTGTAGGTTGCCAGAGGGCGTCTGTTCTTTGCTCAGACAGGACGGGGTTAAAGGATCAGCTGACTCCTATATTCTTTTTAAGGCAGTTATATATTTCAAAATAAGAACAAGGTCTTTAGAGGTTTAATGTGTGTGTTTTCAAAGCCCATCAGTCTTCTTTTTTTAAAGGCGAAGAACTCATAGGACATAACACATACTTGAGAAATTCACAGTCTAGTATAACTCATGAAGATAAAATGTATTGAGCACTTCTTGTCTGGTACTGAGCTAAACGTTTCATATGGACTATCTCATTTAACCTTTGCAACAACCCTTTGAGATAGGCAATAATATTAACTCTGTTTTATAGATAGATAATTGAGGCAGAGAAAGGTTAAGTATTAAAGGCACAGTTTTGAGCCCAGGAAGCCAGATTCCAATGCTTCTATTCATTATGGCATACCTACTTATATTAGGAATAGAAATAATGATAAAAGATAATGTGTTAGAGTGTTTCGTGCAACAGGTCCCGTGCATGGGTTTTCCCACTCATCTGACAATAACTTTGGAGGGGAGATATTATTATTTTTCCATTGCAGAGATGCAGAAGCAAGGCACAGAGAAATTAAACACCATGTCAAATACCACCTAGTCAGTAAGTGGTAAACTGTTCAGTGGCAAACCTGAGTCCCTGGGAGAGCTTCTGTAGCACAGGAAGGTTTGTTTTGTTCTCTAAGTAATTTTGTTTACCTAACTAGTCTGTGTTCTGACAGTTTATTTGATAGTTTCTTGTGTGAAATTTAGAAACTATTGGGAATAGGTTGTAAATAATAGTCATTTTCCCATTTATTCTTATAATTTGGTAGAAGTACTAGTATATGGTATACATACACAAAACGACTGGAAAACAATATTGATGAAATACAAGTAACGAAAACAAAGCAGCAAGTCAATAAAATGGACTCGGGAATTTTCTATCAATTTTAAAGACTACTACTTGAAGAAAGAAAAACAAGACTTATTTAGAGGAAAATGGAGTCAGTGGCACTGACTATAATTTGAATAAGGACAGTCACAGTTTAGACCTCCTTCTTCCTAATGCAGGAGTATTATTAGTATCCATCTCACACTTTGCACCCACAGCTGAGATTTATTTTTTACTTACAAAAGAGACAGTAGCTAGAGGGAAGAAAGAGACATGTCCAGTGAAATTTGGCATGACAACGAAGAAAGAAAGGGAAGGAGGAGAATATATATATGAGAAAGAGTTTGCCTAAAATATTGATGGAATTGATAATCCCATCAATTATGAATAGTGGAGACAGTAGAAAAGTGTGTCAGTTGGAGGAAGGGGCCGATCATGGAGGTGGTGGGGATCACTGAGTGTACATAGTCCTCTGAAAAGGGATGAGAATGCATGGGTGGGCAAGAGTCAGAGCATTATGGTTGATTGAGGTTACTGAGCCAAGTCAGAACAATGAGGTACAACGGATCTAAAGCTTAGCGCCTAAAACCCAGGAAATGCCTATGTCTGACCACTGAGGCTGGGAAGGAAAGTCACGTATTTTAGGATTATCAGGAATACATGAAAGAAACCTGAGATTTTGGTTCACCTTCCCTTACCTTCCCAATCTCAGGGCAGGCTACCTTAACAAGTCAGTCCAGTTTCACAAGCAAACAAACTTTTCTCAAGTGGATGTCTTAGAATCTTGATCTTTACTTTCATCTCCTTAGCTTCCAATCGTTAGGTTTGAAACACTTTGGGCTCCCTTAGGGAAGACTGCTCTTCCACCCTTACCTAATTAATTTATCTATTTTCTTAGAAAGCCAGAGGCAAAGTCCATATGTGTCTCTCATTTCAGCCTTGAGGCACCTACAGACCATGATTCAAGGTGCCATCTTTCTTCATAGGAACTCGGAGCCCTGGTTGTCTGGAACCATTCAGATGATAGTTTTGCACTGTTCAATGGCCACAATATAGCAAACACCTAAAATTAACTGACATTATTTTTTATTTATTTATTTATTTTTTGCGGTACGCGGGCCTCTCACTGTTGTGGCCTCTCCCGTTGCGGAGCACAGGCTTCGGACGCACAGGCTCAGTGGCCATGGCTCACGGGCCCAGCTGCTCCGCGGCATGTGGGATCCTCCCGGACCGGGGCATGAACCGTGTTCCCTGCATCGGCAGGCGGACTCTCAACCACTGCGCCACCAGGGAAGCCCGACTGACATTATTTTTATACTTCTTATGTGGCTGGCACTTTATAGCTATTCTCCAAACGGGCCCTCACAAGATCCCTCTGTATTGGTATCATTAATACTTATTCTTATCCTCATCATTTAGGTGAGGTAACTGAGGCATAATTCCACTTGTTTTAAATTTTCATCAAACATTTCATAAAGGTAGAATCACATATTAGAGTGAGCAGAGGGACTTTGCAAAATCCTGTGTCCTAAGTTTTGATTCAGAAAATAAAGTCACTATATCTATTATCATTTTTTTTTTTAATTATAAAAGCAGAGCAGTTCAGCCTTCAGGGAACACGTTCCTCTAAAAGGCATATATATTCTATGTTTCTGAAATTGCAACCCATATGACAGATTTTTGAGGGGGATATAAAGAATTGGAAAACATGCTTCCATTTTTGGAATATCTAACCGGAAGTAAATTTTACAGATTTCAAAACATGAATAACACTGGAGACAGGCCTCTTACACTTAAAATTGTTTTTATTGAAATATAGTTGGTTTACAATATTATGTCAGTTTCACGTGGACAGCATAGTGATTCTTTGGGGGGGAGGGTCTATATTTGCTGAATGAACATTGACTCTTTCCCTTAGCTTCTATAAATGAAATAAATATTTTCTGGTACTGGATCACTTCTCAAAGCAGCATAATGCTCAATTTCTGAACTAAAGATTACAACAATTTCTCTCGATGATGAAGATATTGTGTTTATTACAAGACCTTGGGTTCCAAACAATGAAACCTAAAGCTTACTTTAAGTGAAAGGGATCTCATTGGTTTAAAAAAGGGATTTAAGAAAGAATTTTTAAGGAACTATCAGAGTATTTTCAATGAAATATAGATATATAAATGCATTTACTACATCACTTCAGTGATGGGCTTACATTTATAATTTCTGAAGCTTTCAGTAAGTTATTAAATTATTCCCTAAGGAAAAAAAGCAAAAACAATTCCTATTAGTTCAAATTTCACTACAAGAATAAATATCAATTCATCTTATTTTATTTGTTTCAGGGAGCCTACAAGAGTAACCAGCCCATCAAAACCCATGGACCTCAGAATAACAGACATCTATTATATGAGCGCTGGGCACGCTGGGGAATGTGGTACAAGCATCAGCCCCTGGATTTAATCAGGTACTGGATTGATAACGGAAGACATATTATGCTATTTTGTTATCTTTTTCTTATTATTTTATTTACCCACCAAATTATCTGTATTAGTTAGGAGGTGATTAAGAAAAAAGAAGCCACTATACGTCTTTTCAATGAAAGGAACTTAATTTAGGGAATCAGTAGCACAGGGGATGGGAAAGCTGAGAAATCAAACAGAAATGTGAGGCAACCAGTGATTAACAACAGCAGAAAATTGCTAACAACCCTTAAAGCTGGAGGGAAAATGAGATGAAGTATATTTCAGAGCTTACTACCTGAGCCGTTGGGCAAGAGCTATGCCATCCACGAGTAGGACTACCTGCAGGAAAGTGAAGTGTTGAGAGTCGAGCCACAGAGAATTATGGAGCCATAACAAATTATGGCTGCTCTGGAGACAGCCCTGAGGACAGCCAGGAGAGGAGAAAAGATATGGGCTCTTCCCTTCCTTCCACCTTTGAGACTTCCAGTACCTCCCAGTGTAACTTCCCAGCAGCAGTTTACAAGTGAATCAATATAATCTACTTTCCCATGAAAACAAATCCAAAGAGAAAAAGGCAGAAAATGGATCTAAGAGCAAGGAGAAAAATGGCCAACATAGCATCTATGCATGTACTTATCCTTCAACAAATACTTAGTGAGTGTCTATTCTATTCCAGGAGGTATATCCTCGTAAATAACTGCTCTCAACTTGAATTAGTCTTGAAATAGTGTTATATTCATGATTTATTTTATTTTGATGGAGAATAATTTGTTCTTATTTTAAAAAATCAGGAAATATATATTAAAAAGGACTTAAGTCCCCAGATAACTAGAAATATTTATAAAGTAAAATAAAAAAGAGCATTCATATTATAAAGTTATATATGTTGATATTTTGAGTTGTTTATGAAATATAAATATCAAGAATAACTCATAACTATATCAGTCATTTTCCCAACAGGAAACTGATAGAACTGATAGAATAGAAGGGGTATTTGAAGAGAATTTAATAATAGAATTTAATATGCAGAAGTATAAATAGAATCAAGGGAGCCAACAGATGATAATGAAGTTTCCAGGGACTGGCAAAAGCTGGAAGCTGTTATCAGACCTAGACTTGAAGGGACAAAGGGAGAGAGCAGTTGGCAGAACTTGTTAAAAGCTATAATCATAGAAGAAGAAAGTCAGAGTAATAAAAAATACCCCACATCTCTTATCCCTCCTTGTGATCTCCTGCTGGTACCTTCAGTTGGCCAATGAGCCTATCAGGAAGCAAGAAGAAGGAAGAAGCATAGGTGATACTATGCATAGAGGTGAGCCTCCTGGGCACATAGCAGGAAGGAAAACGGTAGAATGTGGAATGGATGTACAAAGCATACTATCCAACACCAAATCATTTTTATCTCAAACATTAAGTACTTGGGTATATCCAAAATCAAGATGCTTTGATTCTAATTCAATCACAGCAAATTATCAGAGTCTTATTTATGCAGGTTAAAGAAAAATTGTTTTAGAGATACATGAATACGGTGAGATGTGCTAATTCACAAAACCATATTTAATAGGAATTAAAGTGAAGTTGGGATTTTCAAGCAAGCATTTCAGTGTCAACAGTTCTCCTATCTATAGGAGACATTGCTATTGCTGCCTCAGGTAATTTCACCAAGCAACTTTTATTTTCAATAAATAGGGTGATTCAGCTGCTATTACCAATTCTCTGGGTGTTGACTCAGAAGGGAAATTTTGCTTATGAAAATCATGTATTTTGTGTTCAAGTGGCTAAGGGGAGAGATGTGATGAGGGACCCACCCAAGATGAAGGCCATAAAAGAGTATAGATGGCATTTCAACAGGTGCCTGCTCTCTAGGAACTTTCTTGTTAACAAAATTGAGATGGCAATGAGGCATTCAGATTAAACTACACAATCTTGTACATAGCATTTTGTACAAGACCCAGTTTTCTACAATGAGTAGGAAGATTGCCTTAAAATCTGTGACTTTTTAATTATTTGGGGTTACATTGTTCTTAAGACTATACAATTTTGAGGACGTGAGCCTCTTATTGTGTGGCTTCCTGTCCATAGTGAGAGAAAGAGAGTGTCCTGGAATCAGAGTTTTTTTAATATACTTGTGTCACAGATGATGGACACCCACAGGCAAGGCCTGTATTCTCTCCTGCTGAAAAAGGCAGTTCAGTAATAGTGGCTGAAAAGTGAGGGACTATCAATTCATTTTATTTTTTATAAACAACCATTCCTGAACATGTGTTTGTGTTTTGTTCTCATTTTAAGAATAGACTCAGACATTTAGTAGCCAACGCCTATCTTCGTTTCAATCTATTTTTCCATGGGAAATACTGGAATCTGGAAAGAATACATTTAAAAAATGGTCAACTATGAAACCTGCTTAACAAAATAGCTGTGTGGTTTTTTTTCAATGTTTCTCAATAAGCACCGGAAGGATTTAAATTTAAAAACTAAATGAAATGATTCTCTCTAAAAGAGGTCAACTTAACATTTGTTTTTATAATAGAAGTTTTTTATGATAGAAGTTATTTCAGCAGTAGAATCCTATTATCAAATGAAATGTCACATAGGACACCAGTATATAAAACATGAAAAGAAAGTGACGGTGGGTGAAGTGTGATGGGGTGACACCAATAGCAACCCCCTGTTCCTCCTTGCCCTGTCATGGTTTTAAAGAAATTTAAGGAACACCTAGAGATCCTAAAAGATTGTGACTTCCCACATTCTAGGTTAAGGACATTTTCATTAGCCTTCTTTGCCTGGAACTAGCTTCTTCTCATGAAACAGATCTGAAATCTGCTGTAACTTAGGTAATTATACTCCTGTCAAATAACATTATTGCTCCTCTTAACCTTCAACAATGTATGATTTAAAATCTTGGTATAATGCTTTCCATATAAGGGGGTCTGTCTGTGCAGTCCTTTATAGTCATCGTTATAAAAATGTTAGTAATATGTGCCAAAACCCTACTCCACCCCACAGAAGAACACGTGTTTAAAGGAACAAGTGGCTATATTAGAATAACTGTTAATATTATAAGCTTCGTCTCAGAGTAGAACGCTGTCAGTATATAAGAAATGAATAGACTATTGATCTGTCTCCTAGGAGAAATAAATGAAAAAACAAAAAAATTAGCTAAATGATGCTCAGTGGAGGACAGCTCCATGTCTACGCTTGGTAGAATACGCACAAATTTTAGTTGGCACAATACAGAGAATGGAGTAGAAAGAATGATTTTCAGAGAGAGAAGTCTTGTTAAGGAAAAACAAATAACAAGAGAATTTTCTTCCCAGCAAGAATTTTTGCACAGAGAGGTATTCCCAAATGAACTGTAAAGCACCAATCTTTAAAACTAGTGCTGGGACAAACACCAGTACAGAATTCCAGAAATTATTATTTTTTACCAGAGCTGTATAAACTGTGACAGTTACTATTGGCAGTAGATTCGGTGAAGAAAGAACAACTGAGTGGTCATCAGAACTGCCTTATTCATCTGCTACTTCCATATAAATTATGTTAATAAGCTGAAGGGAAACAAAATGCATTCATTCCCTTCACTTCTTTCAATAAAACACTTCCTGTGGTGGGTGCTAATGAAACAGGACACAGGTCCACTTTCAAGCAGCTTGCATTCTGATGGGGAGGGAGAGGAATAGGGGAGTGACAGGTAACTGTCATAAAGTTTTACAAGTTTAAGACACTGAAACATGGGTGAAGGGAATGTGATAGCAAAAGCAGGGACGTCTAACCCAGGTTTGAAGTGAAATCAGGGCAGGCTTCCCAGGAGAAGTGATATAAAGTACAGGATAAGTGCAAGCCAGACAGGAGAAGAGGGTGAAATGTAATATTCCAAAGTAAGGGAACAGCATAAACCAAGGAAGGAATCATGTGCTCCAGGAACAGCAGAATTGAACTTTGTTGAGGAAGATGTGTGACACGGTTGTGCAGATTGTGTCTGGCATAAGGGAGTCGGGCCAAGGGTGCAGATAGAGACAGAAATCAAGTCTGCTTTCAGCAGCTACCTAGAGGGAGATGTTTTTCTAATTTACGCCAAAGCAATATGGTTTAGCACAGCTTTGTGTAAGGAAAACAAAAAGGGATTCTACTAGGAGGATGAAGAAAAGCAAGACCTGGCTTATAAAAAGAAAGAAATAAACATACTCCGATAATAAATAAAATAAATGACTCCTATAATGACAATGTTTAATGATAAACAATATCACCATTATTGGATTCATTAATGAGCAAGACTATTAAGACACCCCAGATGGAGCGCAGGAGGAACTGAGCCAGTATAGTCAATTGTCCATCTGAAATTGACTAGGTGCGACATCGCTATTTGTAGTGTCACTTACATTGCCTTAAGCTAAGGATTTGCTTTCTCATGCAGGCTATACTTTGGTGAGAAGATTGGGCTATACTTTGCTTGGCTGGGGTGGTATACTGGAATGCTGATTCCTGCAGCTATTGTTGGCTTGTGTGTTTTCTTCTATGGAATATTAACAATGAATGCAAGTCAAGTAAGGTAAGCTATTAACAGACTTATTAAAAAAATTTGGCCTTTCTTCTGATTGGATGAAAGCTTTATAGTAATGCTGACTATAAAAGCGAGTTATGGTACTAAATTTATTTGCTTGTTTTTGTTTTTGCAGGGGAGAAGCACTATAAAAAGGTCATTTCTATATTTTTATATGCAAAGTCTCTTGGATAAATTCTAAGACTGTTTCTCTTTATGGCAAATGTCTCTTTCTAGTATATCCCACATAATCAATAATTCAGCAATGCAATAGACAGTTCTATATAATTTAAATTTGCATAGTATTTTGTAGTCTTGAATGCTTTCTCAATACATTAATTCAAATAATTATAATAGCTACAGTTCTTTAAACACTTAAGATATACAAAGACTGTCCAGATATATTGTTTCATTTTATGCAACTTTCATTACCACCTTTGGAGATGAGTATTCCTTTTAGCAGATGAGGGAACCTTACATAGTTAAAGATGTCTAAACAAAATATTCATACCATATAAATCCTACCCTAAGTAGTCTCCTCTCATGAGAACATAAAATCACTTTCTACTTTCTTCTTACTCTCTATGAGAATAGATTTATGAAAGATTTTAGCATCAACTTAAGATATCAAAATGGTAGTAAAATAAGATTTGAGAAACATCAAACATTTATCAGAATGGTGATTTTTCTGTTAAAGTTTAAATGACTCAAGATTTGGATATAGGAACAAAACATTATTATTCAGCAGAGGTAAAAGTCACATTAAAGAATTAAATGAGTTAAAGAATTAATTAAAGAATCCTCTTAACAGCATGTTCTATTTACTACCCCACAAGGATTTCATCAAGTTCAACCTTGTATGATGCAATTCAAAATATGAAAAAGTACTTTTCCCCTCCTTAAAAAAAAGCTCAGTACTTTTTTTCCCTTCTGGTCCATCTTTTAACCATGGCCTTGCTACTGGGTAGTAATCATGACAGTTAATGGGACCATAAAATGCATTTCCTTGAAAATTCTTTATATATATGTGCACATGCATTTGTATAACAATTTTGCCTAAAAGCAAAATATTTTCATTGTCCCAGGTTTGAACCCTATTCCATAACCAAATTCCTTGATTTAGTATCTCAGAATCCCCTTGTTCTTCCTGAAGGCCAAATGGTAATTAGCATGAAAACAAAGAAACACCTACTGTTCAAAAGCATTTCACCTAGTGACAAGTTTATTTCAGAGTTTTGCAAACTCACTACCGCTCTGGAAGGCAGCATCTTCCTGGACAAACATGGGCCCACTGGAAATATTCGTCCCCCTTTAGGCATTTCTTTATATGATGTTGAATCGGTAACCTCTGAAGCTGAGAAGTGAGATTGTAATTTGGAGTTATAGTGTCTTGAAAATAAAAATACTATATATATATATTTTTTTACTACTTCTCTATTCTCTATGAGTTTGGCTTTTTTTTTTCTTTCTTTCTTTCTTAAGAGTTCACATATAAAGTGATACCATACAGTATTTTTCTTTTCTATCTGGCTTATCTCACTTAGTGTAATACCCTCAAAGCCCATGTTGTCACAAGTTGCAAGATTTCCTTCTTTCTCATGGCTGGATACTCTTCTATTTTGTGTGTGCGTCCGTGCATGCGTGTGTGTGTGTGTGTGTGTGTGTGTGTGTGTGTGTGTGTGTTTCTCAAATCTTCTTTATCCGTTCCTCTGCTGATGGACACAAGTTGTTTACTTATCTTGGCTATTGTGAGTAATGGTGCAAAAACTTGGGAGTGCATATACCTCTTCAAGATCCTGTTTTCATTTCCTTTGGATATATACCCCGAAGTGGAATGGATGGATTATATGGTGGTTCTATTTTTAATTTTTTAAGGAACTTCCATATTGTTTTCCATAGTAGCTGTACCAACTTACATTTCTATCAGCTGTGCACAAGGGTTCACTTTTCTTCACATCCTCACCAACACTTGGGTTTTTTTGTTTTTTGTTGTTGTTGTTTTTGGCAGTGGAAGCGTGGAGTCCTAACCACTGAACTGCCAGGGAATTTACTATTTCTTGTCTTTTGGATAATAGCCCCCCTAACAGGTATGAGGTAATATATCATTGTGGTTTTGATTTACATTTCCCTGGTGATTAGTGATGTTGATCACTTTTTTATGTACCTTTTGATTTATGTATCTTCTTTGAAAGAATGTCTATTCAGTTTCTCTGCCTATTTTTTAATCAGATTTTTTTTTTTTTTTGCTATTGAGTTGTATGAGTTCTTTATATATTTTAGATTTTAACCCTGTATCAGATATATGATTTGCAAATATTTTCTCCCATTTGGTAGATTCCCTTTTTTAAAATATTTATTTATTTATTTATTTATTTATTATTTGGCTGTGCCGGGTCTTAGTTGCGGCACACGGGACCTTTTAGTCGTGGCATGCCAACTCTTAGTTGCGGCATGTGGAATCTAATTCCCTGACCAGGGATTGAACCTGGGCCCCTTGCATTGGGAGCTCGGAGTCTTAGCCACTGGACCACCAGGGAAGTCCCCTGGTAGATTGCCTTTTTTTTTTTTTTTTTTTTTTTTTAGATTGCCTTTTAATTTTGTTGATAGCTTCCTTCGATGTGCAGAAGCTTTGTAGTTTGATATAGTCACTCTTGATTATTTTTGCTTTTGTTGCCTTTACTTTTGGTGTCAAATCCTAAAAATCATTGCCAAGATTGATTTCATAGTTTTACAGTTTCAGGTTTTAAATTTACATCTTTAATCTATTTTGGGTTAATTTTTGTGTATGGTGGAAGATACATAGGTTCATTCTTTTACATGTGGATATCCAGTTTTCCCACCACCATTTATTGAAGAGACTATCCTTTCCCCATTGAGTATACTTGGCTTTTTGTCGAAAATTGACCATATATACATGGGCTTATTTATGGTTTCTCTATTCTGTTCCATTGATCTATGTACCTGTTTTTATGCCAATATGTACTCTTTTGATTACTATAGCTTTATAATATTGTTTGAAATCATGGGGTGTGATGCCCCCAGCTTTGTTCTTTCTCAAGATTGCTTTGGCTATTTGGGATTTTTGTGGTTTCATAAAAATGTTAAGATAGGTTTTTCTATTTCTGTGAAAATACCATTGAAATTCTGATAGAGATTGCATTTAATCTGTAGATCTTTTGGGGTAGTACGGACATTTCAAAGTGTGAAATTTTCTAATCCATGAGCACAGAATATCTTTCCATTTATTTGTGTCTTCTTCAATTTCTTTTGCAAATGTCTTATAGTTTTCAATGTATAGACCTTTCACCTCCTTGGCTAAATTTAATCCTAAATATTTTATTCTTTTTGATGTCATTGTAAATGGTATTGTTTTCTTAATTTCTCTTTTTGATAGTTTTTTGTTAGTATATAGAAACACAACTGATATTTGTATACTGACTTTTTTATCCTGCAACTTTACTGAATTCATGTGTTAGCTATAGAGTTTTTTGATAGTCTTTAGGGTTTTAGAAAAAAATGGTCTTTTAAAATGAATTGACAAAAGCAGAAAATGATTTTTAGGCAGTTAGCTACTGTTCAAATTGGTTCCATGGAGAACATATTCACAAAGTTTTCCCATGTGGTGTAGACTTCCTCCTCCAGGCTTACAAAGCTGAAAATGAACAAAAGGCAATGAAAGGAATAGATTTTCTGTTCCTGTTGATTTACGTGCCAATGAAGTAAATTAGGCTCCTTTTGTATGAGATAAGTATTCTTTAACCTTTAGCACAAGGAGTGTTTTAAAAGGCTCTAGCAAACTCTTTTCTTCTGTGCTTTGTGGTATTATATTACTGCTACTTCTGTCACACTGTAATTAAGATCCTGTCAGACTTTCTATTCTAAACTAAGATAAGCATCACTGAATATCTTGACTTTCAAAATTTCATGGGACTGAATTTTTCCATTCAAGGTGTCAGACATGGTTAAGTCTTAGGTGTTATCATGGCGAGTGAGTGGAGGACATAGGGCTTTTATTTTGAGTTGCTTTGTTTTCGTTTTGTTTTAAGCTATTTTTTTGTTTATTGCAAGGTAACAAAATGTTGAAAAGCTGAAGATTGGGTTGTATTATGTTTCTACCAGCTATGTTCACGTGAATTAATGTCATATTTCTTACCTGCTCTGCAGTTAATTGTAGAATTACATGAAAATCATGTTATAGATTATTTATTGTATGTATATGTGCATGTATATATTTACATGCACATTGGTCTTATACAATCAAAGGTGGTCAGTTTTGTGCCCTGTAGAGCATGTATCATAGCAATATAAAAATGAACAAGCAGGTAGATATGGTCCCTGCTTCTCAGGCTTTTGGTTTCAGGTCTGGGACAAAGGGCAGAAACAACTCTGCGGTCCATTCTTGCCTCTTTGGCATGAGAACTCTGTATTTGGTCCTCAGTACTGACCAGCTTTTCAAAAGCTCTTACGTCCTAAAGGGCCTCTCAAATCCTCTCCTGACAACATCCTCAGCAATAAGGTCTTCTTCCATTTATCAAGTGCCTATGATGTGCCAGGCACATTATCAATATTCATTACATAATATCCCAGTTGCATATTATCTCCAACTGGAGATGAAGAAATTGATGCTCAGAGAGGTAGGTGACTTAGGGGGGAATATCTAGTAAGTTTAAACCTATATCTGATTTTTTAAAATTGTGGTAAGAACACTTAACATGAGGTCTACCCCCTTCACAAATTTTTAAGTGCACTACAGTATTGTTAACTACAGGCACGATGTTGTTTGTACAGCACGTCTCTAGAACTTGCTCATCTTACATAATTGACACTTTATACCCATTGAACAGCAACTCTCCATTTCCCTCTCCCTTACCCCCTAGGAACCACCATTCTACTCTGTTTCTATGAGTGTGTTTTTTTTAAGATACCTAATATAAGTGGAATTATGCAGTATTTGTTCTTCTGTGCTGGCTTATTTCACTTAACATAATGTCCTCCAGGTTCATCCATATTGTTGCATATGGCAGAAATTCCTTCTTTTCTTAAGGCTGCATAATATTCTGTTGTATGTCAATTCCACAATTTTTTTATCCATCCATCTGTGGATGGACATTTGGGTTATTTCCATATTTTGGCTATTGTGAATAATGTTGCAGTGAACAAGGGAGTGTAGATATCTCTTTGAGATTCTGATTTCTGTTCCTTTAGATATATACCCAGAGGTGGGATTGCTGGATTAAATGGTAGTTATGTTTTTAAGTTTTTGAGGAACCTCTGTATTGTTTTTCATAGTGGCGGTACCAATTTATAGTCCCACCAACGATATTCAAGTGTTCTAAATATTCCACATCCTTGCCAATACTTGCTACTTTTATTTTGTTTGTTTTGTTTGATAATAACAATCACACCAGGTATGAGGTAATACCTTGTGATTTGATTTGCTTTTCCCTGATGATTATATCTGATTGTAAAATCCATGCTTTACTCATGCTTCCATACTGCCTTCCTTTAAACCTACTTTCATATTACCACATTTCCCCAAAATGGACATCACCAAGCATCTTATTCTGTGCTTTGTCAGGTTAACAGGATTACAGGAAGCATCAAGACCCTAGAGCAGGTCCAGGCATCCATCCCAAATGGACAAATTGCTCCCTCGTCCCATATCTTAAATGGGTTGTAATTATCATTCCTTCCAATCAGCCCTTGATGTGTATATCTAACAACAGATATAAGACAAAAGAAAGCCACACTTCAAGCAGTGGTTTATATTATGAGTTTCTGCAAAAGAAATTAAGAAACACTCAAGTTGGGCACTCTCCCTCCATCTAGTGGTTGAGTAAAGTCAAAGAACTTTGTGATTTCATCTCAAATTCCATATTTTAGGCTAAAAAATACATTACCAAAATTGTTTAATATTTTTTATGTTACCTATCAAGTTGTATTTTGGACAACTTATAGAAAATCAGTTTGATGATTCCGGAAATAAAAATAAGGCTAGTCTAATGGCTGGGATTCTAGACTGAGTGCTTTGAAACATCTGTGCTTTTGTGTGATCATTTGGAAGGTGGGAAAGATAATATAGTGTTAACCAAACTTAATACCATTTTAGTATGAGATTTCAATGCAGGGCACATTATGTCATTCTCAAAACACAGTTAATTGTGATAGCAAGCCTATTTTAATAAAAATTTTCTTCAGGAGGAACGTTAATTCTTATTTATACAAATTAGTAGTATTACTAAGAGGAGGTATAATTGTCTCTTTCTTTTGAGTTTTTAAAATGTACGTTTTACCTGCTTCCTCCTACTTCACATAGACATTATGATTACTAGCAAGATGATGTGTGTGAAAGTGGGAGAATTATAGTATATACAAGACCTGTTATACCATCATTATTATTAATAGCAGTTTTTGATAGGAAAGTTCCTCTTAATATGACATAAACTTATCTGTCCTTTAGATGAGTTATAGGTGATGGAGAACTGGACCTAGAATCAGGAAAACCTAAACTCAATTCCCTAAATTACCTCTTGTTAGCTGTATGACCTTGAGCGAATCACTTAAATTAAACATCAATTTCCTCTCAGTTTGGAGATAGTTACCATTGCAGGAGACTGCATTGAGGACTAAAGGTAATGGACATGGACCCACATTTGCTTTTTGTAAAGTATTGTATTACTGTATAGCATTATTACTTACTAGTCATTTCCAGTTTGGCTTGAGATTATACACGTCAGGCATTTGAAATACACATGCATTATTTTTTGCTTTGAGTGTATACATTTTGAAAACATTTTGAAAACAGCGAATCTTGCTATCAACACTGCCAATTAAACTTTTAATAACAGTTGCATTTCCAGGCATATTTTCGAAAGCCTTTATATTGCTTTCAATATTTCCAAAGCATATTTACTTGGACAATTTATTTATGGTATACCTAGTGGGAAAAGGTCAGGTATGACAGACAAAGGCACAAAGCATCTTAAAAACAGGTTGCTGTGAACTCTCAGGCTGTTAGGCTTTTGAGAAATTGTTATCGATGCCCTATTCATGTCACAATGTCATCTATAATGTATGCTGAGATTTTTAAAAGATAGCATAGAACTTAAGAGACAAATATTATGAAGTTACATTCTAATAGAGAATATTATATATTTCAGTAAATAAAATCTATGCCATGTTATCGTGACAGTGTGTGTCACGATAAACTTCCTCAAATTTCCAATGAACATAATGCACTGATTGACTGCAGTGGGGGCTATGAAATTATGTGAATTATGGATGCTGTTCATTTTGGTGATTGGAAAGCAACGAGATCCAGGGGAAAGATCGTTAGACCTGAGAAATCAGCAGAGTCAGATGTGACTCCAGCTCAGCCATGTCCAAGCCTGTGAGCTTGGTTAAAACACCCTCGGTTGTTCCTCACAAGATTATCCTGCATGCCATGAAATCAGGTGTAAAAGTGTCCTTGTGACAAAGCCCCACAGGTGCCTCCCGAGTATAAAATGTGGCCTATTATCATTACAATATCTTGGCAGAGATTTCTAAAACAAAGAAGCAAACAAACAACTCTGTATCACAAAAATCCTAAAAATTTGAGTTGGAGCCACTGTCTTAAGTTCTTCCTCACCTGTCCACCCACCCCCCACCCCCACCTGCCACCCGGCCCCAACTATTTCCATTTCATCTTTTCCTCCCTGCCTTGCTGCTTCCCACAGGGTTGGCCATAGGGGCTGAGTACCTCCTAAACATGGAGGTTCATGCTTTCTTTTTCTTCTTTGATTTCTCAAGCCAAGAAATTTGCAAGGCCACTGAAGTCTTCATGTGCCCTCTCTGTGACAAGAACTGCTCACTGCAGAGACTCAATGAAAGCTGCATTTATGCCAAGGTGAGTGTGGACCCTCACGTTCCTCTCTCTGTCCTCTACTTTTTCTAGGAGGCAGGTAGTAAAAAGTCCTCCAGCAAACCGCTTTTCACCAAAGTTAAATGTTCCCAAGTGTTTCAACAATAAATATCATTGACAACTGATTAAAACATCACTCTGTGGCAATTACAGAAAGAGTATATTTTATTAGAATATCTTTGTCTTCCTTTGTTTTTATAAGTGTTTATTGCCATCATAGACCTAAAACATCCACTTGGAATGACATCTAGATTCTTTTTTGGGGGAAGATGATTATTTCCATGGGTAGTGATAAAATTTTTATCTTCCATGAAGACTCCTGAAGTTAAATTACTTCTGATTCTACAGAGAAAATGAAATATACCAAAAGCTCTCAAATTGCTGCCTATTAGAATCACCTGAAGGGGGTTTTAAACTCCTGAAGCCCAAGCCACATCCCAGAGCAGTTAAATTAGAATCTTTGGATTTAGAACCTAGGCATCAGCATAACTTAAAACCTCCCAGGTGATTTCAAGGTGCATACAAGTTTGAGAAATGTGTACTTGAATTTTACAATTACTATTATTCATTTGTAAAGTGGTTTTATTAAAGTACAATTAACAGATAATAAAATGTACATATTTGAAGTATACAAATGAATACATTTTGGTTATATATATGCTCCTGTGAAAACATCACCACGATCAAGATAATGAACATATTCATCACCTCCAAAAGTTTCCTCACGACCTCTTGTAATCTCTGCCTCCCATCTCTCCCAAATTCCACTCCTGTGCTCAGGCAACAAACTGTTTCCTATCATTAGAGATAAGTTTGTATTTTCCAGACTGTTACGTAAATGGAATCATACAGTGTGTGATTTTTTTCTGATTTATTTCACCCAACATAATTATTTTGAGATTCATCCATGTCATAACATTTATCAGTCAATCATCTTTCTTTATTGCTGAGTAGTATTGCATTATATGGTTATATAAAAATTTGTTTATCCATCATCTCTTAATGATCTTTTGGGTTGTTTTAAGTTGTTACCATTTTAAATAAAGATGCTACAAATGTCTACAAATCTTCATTTAGGCAAGTAGTGTTATTTCTCTTGGGCAAATACCTAGAACAAAATGGCTGGATTATGAGATAGAAAGATGTTTAACCTTCTAAGAAACTTCCAAACTGTTTTCCAAAGTGTCTATACCATTTTACATTTCCAACAGCAATGTATGAGAATTCCAGTTTTCTGTATAGTCACTGATTCTCAGGGTGGTCTTTCTTTTTAATTCTAACTATTCTAATAGATGTTTAGAGAGATCTCATTGTGGTTTAGTTACTTGAAAAAAATTTGATTCTTTTGGGTCTTGCTTTTAGGATTTGTGAGATGGGCTCACAGCAGTGCTCTTTCTAGCACTCATTTTTCCCACAATGAAAACAAGATCTTTCTGTGTACTCTACCCAGTGCACTGTGGATAATGAGGATTTCCAGTCTGGCTGGTGGAAACAGGCACTATTCCTGACTCTGTGAGCTTCTGAAACTGTTTCCTCTCATCCTCTCAGGGGGCTCTTTCCTCAGGTAGCCTCCTCACATTAATGCTCACTGTCTGAGTTGTCGCTCTCTGCACCCTGGTGACTACACTTTCAGTGTAGTAACCTGAGGCAATCATAATGCTCACCTCACTTGTTTCCTGCCTCTTAGGGATCACTGCCCTTCATTGCCTCACATCCAATCTTGAAATCTGTTGCTTTATACACTTGTGCATTCTTTGGTTGTTTTCAGAATGGGGGTAAAATCAATCTCTGTTACTCCATCTAGTTCAGAAGTAGAGGCCTCTATACAATTAACTTTTGACAAGGGTGGATGTAAAATCAAAAGCCACTCAGGATCCTACTAGAAGACCAAAACTTAGCAAAATTAGCTTCTGAATTATTTATTTTGAACGCATGGCATGGAAAAAATCTGTTTTGTTTATAATTTAATTTCTAAAAGGTGCTCAGTGTTGAATTCTTTTAAATGCTCCACAAAGATGTCTTGTCTGGGGAAGGATTTTCTCAACACTTTTTGCAAAAACCAAGTGTATAGAGTCATTCGATGTAAATACGCGTGTTTTTCCCTTTGTCCGTGCATTTCAAAGACATATAACAGCCCTAGGGACACCAACAAATCCATGTATACATATGTTACTTCTACTTGGACAGTTCTAATAAAACACACTGGCACTATCTGAACACTCAAGCTAAGAATCATATGTGGCAGAGTGATAAAGTGAAGAAACTGTCCAAGGAAACATTAAATCTAGGGGGCCTTTGTCATTGTACAGTATCTACATCCTTCCTTTACTCTGTAGAAATAGTATATATAGGGACAGGTATGACTCAGAAAGAATTCACTTGGTAACTATTATAAGGTAGGTGGAAAAGTTAGCTTGCAAAGGAGAATATTGCCTTATGGAACAAAACAAGAAATAAAACCCACTACGGAGAACTCTTTAATGTGTCTTGTATTTGTTCTTCTGGCTAAGGTAAAATGTAGCTACTTGGTTTACACCTTAAAAATCAGAATTACTCTTCCTTCCTTGAATGAAAATAAACATTCTCTTTTAAAGTCAGTTTACATACTTAAACACCTAGAGGTTACTGTATGGGCAGTGTCAGAAATAAGGGAAGAGATTTTTAGCAAAGAAACAAGGCCACCAATCTAGAATCATCTAGCCTATCCCATCACCCAGCGACATCATCTAGGAACTGGTCAATTCCTTATAGAATCAGTCACGACTTGTGACAAGTAACAGGAAATTAAATCTGTCATATTTTACTGAAATATGTGTGTGCATGTAATAATTTCCTTAATAATTTCAAGGGTGTGTTTCAGAGAAAATGTGGTCCTGTCATATAATAAAAATTATATTTAAGTACATTAACATTTTCTTTGGTGACTGTTTTCATTTTTAATACTTAAAAGTATGGGAATTAAGAAATATTTTCAATTAACTAATTCAGTGATATTTGCATACTCTTTTCAAAGCACCTGACACCACACTGTCAATTTCCATTATGCTAGGATTTCTCAGTTAAGGTGAAATCATCAGGTACAAGGGTCCTGCATTGTTTTTACATATGATTTTAAAAATGACTCAACCTTAGAAGTTAGCCTTATTTATAACAGTTATTAGTATCTGGGGTTTTTTCACTTGTTCGACAAACATTTATCCAATACCTAGAGTGAACTTCAGACTGTATACTGATATTAGGGCTCCAACAGAATTAGGACAGATCATCTTTCTTCTTTAAGAAGTTTCATGGATGAGTCTGCATAAGATTACACATCAGAATCACCTAGAACTTTTGTTAAAAAGCAGATTCCTGGGCCCCACGTCCTGAGATTCAGAATCAGTTGGCCAAGGGCGAGGCTTAGAAATCTGCATGTTAAGAGGCTCCTCAGGTGATTCTGATTTCTAGGACCACATTTAAAAAGCTGTTGCCCTAAATAAGTAATGAGTTGGGGGAGGGGTAAAAAAAATGAAGTTGCCATGTTTGGTGTACCTTTGCCCCGGTCCAATGGACATGGATAGTTACACAGATTTTGCTGTGTCGAAGAATTAGGCACTAAGGAACTGAGAGAGGGCTGAACTTCAGCCTAAATTCCAAACCCTGCCTCCGCCCCCCGCCCCCCCCCCCACCCCGTAATCTCCTGGCCCGCAGCGTGGAATCTGCCCAAGAGGCACCTTGTTCACCTTAGCCCAGTGGCAGTTTCCAGAGGCTTAAGTTATTCTGAACCCATGAAACAATTTTAGAAAGAGATCTATCAACTACAGTAGAGGAGACATAGAGTTTAAGCTTCCAACCTAATAAGAAATTTATCTCCTTAAACAATATCCACATTTATTGATTTCCAGCCATGCTCAGCTCTGCAAGAGAAATCACATGTCAAAGATAGTGGAGAGGGCTTCCCTGGTGGCGCAGTGGTTGGGAGTTCGCCTGCCGATGCGGGGGACACGAGTTTGTGCTCTGGTCCGGGAAGATCCCACATGCCGCGGAGCGGCTGGGCCCGTAAGCCATGGCCGCTGAGCCTGCGCGTCCGGAGCCTGTGCTCCGCAACGGGAGAGGCCACAACAGTGAGAGGCCCGCGTATCACCAAAAAAAAAAAAAAAAGTGGAGAATTTGTGCTAAAACACAGCTTTGTTTGAGGCATAGTTTGCTTCTGTCTTCTTATATCATCCCTATTTACATCAACAATGTTGAATAAAAAGCTTGTCCAGAGGTTCCCTACGCATAAAGGCAAGCTATTTTTCCAATAAAATAATTAACTGCAAATATACATTTGTAGATCAGACAAGGTGTTTTTTTTGCTTTTAGAAAAGTCTGTTACGTTGCTTTGGGATTTTTCTGATCACTCACGATCTAAGCTTGAGCCATCCACACTGTGCTTGACTCTTCCTTCCCCCTCTCCTCCATTTCCATTCAGCAACTTATATCCGCACCCTAAAAAACCCATATCATCGGAAGCTGTAACCGCAGGCTTCTAAGTGCTTTTCTTATCTCCACAGTCTCCCCTATCATAATACACCCCACATGTAATAGTTTAGTGGGTAAAACAATGATTTTATACTTTTACACTCCTCCTCAGGGCAAGTTCTGAAGACTTCCCTAACTCCCATTCTAGCTTTATCTCCCACTACATGTATGTAATCTCACATTACATCAATATGGCACGTATACCTCACCGTGTCTCGTGGATGTGTTTCTGAAAAGCTGATATTTAAATTTACTTAGTTAAAAATGCCTGAAAGATTTGTAAACAAAACTAATAAGAAAAAAATGAAAAGCTTTTTTAAGGAAAATATTGCATGAACAATGACAAATTATGTCTGTGCAACACAATTGTTGTTAAGTATTGCTTTTTATGTGTCACTTTTCTGAAAACCTGGCTGTTTCTGGAGCAGGGGGAGCCATTATTTCTTGGTGACCTTTACGTCCTCATGTGTGAAGTCTCTAACACTCTTAAGAGGCTCTTTCCTGCCCTAGGCTTGTTTATAGAGGAAAGCAGACAGCTGTTCAGTTGCTTGGCAGCCGCAGGTATTTCTGTGGGATGCCTTTGGACACAAAAAAGCTGGATTCCCCCGCTGGGAGGAATTTTATCAACTCTGTGAGAGAATTTCTTTGCGGTCCTTTTCTCTATTGTACATAATATATACTGATGATTGGTGTGAAAACCAAGTCTTATAACATTTTTTAAAAGCCCAAGCCTTAACAGTCTTAGAAGTTTAGAAGCATCTAGGACATCTTGCACCTATCCACCAACTTTCAAAAGCAGCACATCTTTTGTATAATAAAATTTTCAGTAATGCTACATAATAAGAAAATACATCCCACCTTTATCTGTTTTATATTATTTTACAGTGTGTTCCAGATGTTGCAATTAAAATACACATTCATGTTGTTTTAATGCACCCATTGAGCAGCCTCTAGACTGTAGACTGAGCAAAGAGGACACCATTCTAACTCCCACTTTCCTTAGAATAATGTTCTTTAGCCCCCAGTTGGCCTCTCACTCCTGTGAGGATAATGCCCCTATTTTCTCTTTAGTTTCTATGGTATTTAAATGACTGGCAAACATTGGCTTGGCTATATTGGTTTAACCTCCCTCACTAAATTATAAATATAGTTAGGGCATTACGCGAATAAAAAGAGGCAAAGGTAAATTGAGTTTATACTTTATTAAAATCAAACGATTCTTACAACCCTGAAATGTATATTCAATAATGTTGTATAACTGTACATTGTTCTTTATAAAACTTCAGGTCATGTCTGATTAAAAAACACTTGGACTGTATCCTAAATGTCCAGTGATTTATGAAATTTCTTAATGACCCATGGCACATTCTGAAAGACATCAGAGAGTAGGGATAGCACTGTGATCCCTTTCCCTTGGAAGTGCTGGGTCACTATTGGAATTCCGCATTTTGCAACTCTCCCAATCCTGGAAGTTTGCTAACAGGAAGTGCAGCTAGGCATGCCTTAGCTAACTTCTTAAAGCTCTCTGTGTAGCTTCTACTTGTGGCCCACAAGTACTTCCTCAGGGTACGAGAACCACTTCTAAGCAGAAATGAAGGTAGAGTCAGAGGGGAAAAGAGAAGAGAAGGGGGCAAATGCTGACTCCCCACCTCTCCCCATGAGAAAATCACATGAAACAGTTGCAGGACCCATGAAAGGATTGCCTATCTTATATTTGAAAACTATAAAATAATGTGATTCCATTGGGAAAAAAAAAATCAATAGTACCTAAATGCAAACAGTAATCACTGGATTATTATAACCAAAAGTGTGACTAATACTTTTGTTTGTTTTCCACTAAGGTAACATATCTGTTTGATAATGGAGGGACAGTCTTCTTTGCTATTTTTATGGCAATATGGGGTAAGTATGTTCTTCCATTGCTTACTTCCTGGCCCTCGTTTTCTGAGGCTGTTGCTCTGTTTATTCATACCCACCATACATGCACACACGCAAACACACATACCATGTATCAATTCAACAGTAAAATCTCTTGTGACATATGCCCTCTTCACACATTCACTGCTTCTTTGGGAATTTAGCTGTTGATTTAATCTTCTAATCCCTAAAGCCTCAACCTTCCTATACTGTGGAATATATTTTTCCTGCCCCAAACAGGCAGTAATTGAAAACAAACTGAAATATACTAGAATCCAAATTAAGTGTCTTGTATTTTCACTTGTGAAAGTGACACTCAGAAAATGTTTTGTTTGCTTAAGGCTTCCATTATATATTTTTTTAACCTTACATTTTATGCACTTAGAGATGCAGAATCTATTCCCTATATGATTGAGCAATAATGTCTAATACAAAATAAATCCTGTTGCTATCCAGCATCTTAAAACTGTAGACGTTATGTATAGGTATATGCATTGGCTGACTTTTTTCACTAAGTTTCTCACTGAGTTTTTAAAGAACCCAATTAATTGTGGCCTAAATTAAACCACAGATTGGCATTCCCGATGCTTTGAAGAGAAGTGATCACTTTCCTGGTTAGGGTCAGCTTTCCTACCATAGTCTGTTGAATGCAAAGTCACTGTCAACTTGGCAACTCAAGGGGCTGACTATGTACCTGCTGATACAGAAAAGTAAAATGTACTAGAATTCAAGCCTCTCACTCCTGTTACTTTAATTTCCCAGGAACAGAATCTGTGCCATACTCTCTTTCTAGCTTTAAGTCAAAATTAAAAAAAAATAAAATCACCCTTCCAATTTTCCTTCAGGAAAATGCCAATCTTGATATGTGGTATTATGACTACACGGGGAGCAGTGAAGAGTCAATTCACCCCCCCAAAAAAAGTAAAAATGTAATTTGGGGTCCCTATTTTCATTGAAGGATTTTTTAATTAAATTATCGGGCGGGGCAATCATGGTGAAATCTTTCAGTTTTACCTGATTCCACAAACATTTCCTGCTAAGAAAAAAATAGACCAAAATATAAATTAAGGTTACTCAATAGATGATTCAGCACAGTGAGAAATGGAAGAAAGGAAACCTTTTGGATGGTTTATCCTCTATGTTTCCGCTACTCGTCTCATGCTTTTACAGTTCTCTTTGGCACAGGCCACATGAGAGTGATCTTGCTTCAGCTTTTGGATGAAGGATTTGAAAGGCCAGGATATAGTGAACATTTGCCCTCCGAAGCCTTTTTCCCCTTAGTTTTATACTGAGGTACGAAGTGGAGGTATGTCATCCATAGGAATGCCATCCCGTGCATTTTCTCGGCCTGCTGGTGTAGATGAATCACTCGCAGTTGGGTTATAATAACTAGAATTTCCAAAACTCACATCGTAAGGTTCCGGTGCATTATCTAATCGCAGAACTAAAAAAGCAACAAAAAAATTGCTTTATAGTGACAGTCTGGAAGATGCATGCTCAGGCATCTGCTAGACTGTAGGAATTGTTCTGGATGAGTTAGTTACACGTTTTTATATGGGATTTTCAGAGATTAGTTTTGAATTTTAAATAAGTACATATTTTGCAAGCCACATTTTTCTTCTAAAACTATGAACAGTTTAACTTCCAAAATTTCACTGCTGGTGGTCCAAAAATAAAGGAACTAAGGGAGAGATCACAACAGAAATATAGCAATACTTTATATAAAGAAGTATTGACATGTCTCATTGACTTTTTTTTTTTTTTTTTTTTTTTTTTTGCGGTACGCGGGCCTCTCACTGTTGTGGCCTCTCCCATTGCGGAGCACAGGCTCCGGATGCGCAGGCTCAGTGGCCATGGCTCACGGGCCCAGCCGCTCTGCGGCATGTGGGACCTTCCCGGACCGGGGCACGAACCCGTGTCCCCTGCATCGGCAGGTGGACTCTCAACCACTATGCCACCAGGGAAGCCCTCTCATTGACTTTTGAATCTTGTGAATTCAGAGCCTTGTCAACATGTTCAGAATTTTTACTTCTGGTATAAAAATAATTTTTAAAAAGTGAAGAGCTTTAATTTTAAAATGTGTCATTATTTTACCAAGGGTCTTAATATCATTATGGGTGAGCCATTGAAGATGGAGATGAAAGAAAACAATTTGTAAAATCTTATGTTTCCTTCTGAGAGATCCAGGTTCTTATCCTGATTAATAATATTGGAGATTGTTTTTATTTTCAACAAACAACGAACTATTATTTCTTTTATATTCTTGAATTTAAAGAAAACTTGGGGCACTAGGTATTTGAATACTAAAGCAGGGACTACTTACTAATTAGACTAGTAATCTCATTATTCAGCTAGGTATTCTCATATCCACCTATTCCTTAAGGCTTCTGTTTACAAATTGGACCCCCAGGAACCTTAGGAATTTGGGAAAGGTGTCTCAAAGCTGACAGAGTAAAACAGGTGGTGTAATTGAATTATTCCATTATGCCTCGATCACAATATCTTAGATTATATCAAGTTGTTAGACTGAGCTTTTGCATGTGATAACATTTGAAGACAATATTCTGAAGTTAAAAAGAAAAAGTTTGGAAAACCCTGTTGATTGAAATCCTATCCTTCAATTTTGAAAAGTGATAGTTTTTATTTTCTATGGATTGCTAGAAGTCCATAAACAGAATTCAGTTAACTTACAATTAATGGATTTGATTTTGAAAATTAACAATATATCAGTAATGTTCCAAACTTATCAAAAATCAACAAGACTTTATCAATGAGACCCAACAGGGGCATTTAACTATGTTTTATGGTGGCAAGAGTCCCTTGTGTACACCAGAAAACAGATTTTTTTTGGTCCTGAATTGTTAAAGAAAAAAAGGGTTGAATCGAGCATTTGATTTTATTTCTGTCCTAATTACTACTGCATTATTAAGATCAAACACAGTGCTTTATTCTTAGCAGATACATTTCTCATCCATAGATGTGGTGGTTTTTTTGCATCACATGATTGGGAAATTTCTGAATTAAGGTTTATCTGACTTTATGTACCCAAATATGCAACCCTTTAGCAATTCTGTTTTAGAGACTCATTAAGGTAATTAATAGAGGGCTATTGTATACGTGCAAACTTTGCAAGAACTCCAGATTAGAATAAATCATTGTTCAAATTACTGCTCCTAAGAGATCCAACAACGGTGAATAATGGCTCCCCAGTTACTTGCTAACAAAACTGGCTCTTTTGTTCTTAATATCATGCCATTATCTTTCAATTATAATGATATGTTTTAGGTTCTGGGATTATTACTTAAAACCAATTGTGATGCGATGAGCAACAGTTCCAAATGGTTTTAAAATTTCACACACAGTTCCACAGTTATTTTGGTTATGGTCTTTGAGAAAGAGAAAATAGATCAGAATAAATCTTTAGTTTGTTTCTGTCATATGAATCTCTAAATGCCTTCTAGATAATGCAGTGAACGTTAGCAACTTCACTTAGTTAAAACCACTGTATACAGGTGAAGTTCTGAAAGTTGTTTTTACCTGGTTCATTTCTGTCGTCATAAAGTCGCCGATGGGAAAATGAGTCTGTTTTCCTTTTTCCACACAGCAAGTAGCCAACAAGACTAAGCAGTGAAGCTCCCAGAATAGCACCTAAAATGGCCCCAAATACCACTCCTGTATTTCTGTTCTCTAGAGGACAAAGAAAAAATAATTTACAGATAAGAAATAGAAAACAGTTATTCAAAGAACAGAAATATATACATGCGGACTTTGTGTAAGCAAAGAATGTTTAACACTTTTTTTTAAATTAGATAAGGGATATGTATATACAGAGGAATATATATACATTGTGTGTGTGTGTGTGTTTTATAAAGTACTGAGTTTGGGGGATATATTGGAAAATATGCTTCCTGATAAAACTGTACTTCAAAATTTGAATTATCTTGAAATACTTCTAAGCTTTAGTTTTATAACTATCTCATTACATATTAACACTAATAGTACTGAAATGCCATGTGTTTTCTCTATTAAGATCTAATTTCTATGTTGAATTCTATATTATGTTTTTAATCAACTCAATCTCTGATGAACTTTAATGATGAGATAAGCTTTGAGTTTGTTTCTATAATAATTGAAAAGTAAAAAGCTAATGGGAGTAAGTAGGTAATAGGAATTGAATCCACAAACCCCAAGTGAAAAGGCTTTATGAAGAAAAAGAAATATATCCTGATAGAGGGTATTTCCAAATACAACAAATAGACCAAACAAAGCAGGATGTTTGCAGTGCCTTGCACATTGCGAACAGATGTGTAGGTCTGAGTTAAAGGAGTCCAAAATTTCATTCTATCATCCCCTTTATCAAGCACCTTATCTGAAGACTAAGTCATCAATAAATCACTGAATGCTTCCTGGATTTATACTTAGTGCATTTTATTTTCAAGTTTAAAAAAAATTTGTTGAGAAGCTTATTAATTAGGTAGTCAAGAGGTCTTATAGGGTCTCTAATTCTATATCAGATTCCATTTATACACAAAAAATATGTTGGAAGGTCAACAGCAGCACATTTTTTACCAAGATAAAAGTGAAGCAAAGTTAACTAAGTGTTTTTTGATTAATGAGCAATGGTAGGATTAAGTACTCAGTATTCTCAATATGTATATTAAGTTTAGAAAGACAAAACAGAATAGTTTAAAAAAAATCTTTCTGATGGCATATCAGAGTATGTATGAATGGAAAGATGTCTTAAAATTATGAAAATATATGTATATACAATATACTGGTTGCAGTACTATAATAATCCTAGATTTCAGAATTTAAAACATTTCCTGTACACTAACAACAACTCTCAAATAGGAATTTGTTTATATGATTTGGTGTTTATATCACTAATATAATCTGTAGATAAGTTGTATTGGAAATCAGTGAGTTCATGGGGGGAAAAGAGGAGTTATTTTTTTTTAATTCAGAAAACAAAAACATGGTTAGACCTGAGAAAATAAAATAGAATGAATTTTCATTAAACATTAGAGATCTTTTCCACTTTATGTTTTAAAGCTTGACTAATCTCTAAATGAAACAGAAATGTCCCCATAACACAATTTTCTTGTGCTACTCAAAGCTGAATTCCATTTTTATGGTGTTCAGTAGGTACTGAACTAAAAATTGAGGGTATTCTTCTGTTGAGTTTAAATTTTTTAAATACATATATTTTTAATATATTTTTAAAATATATATATTTAAAAATACATATATTTTTAAACTTCAGTTGTGTTATATTCCTAAAAGCCTGTGAAATTTCAGGTAGTCTTTCTGAAATGCAGTAAAAATTGTTACCCAGTATCTCAAAACTGTACCACTACCTCAGTTTCTGTTTCTTTTCAATCTAACCTACTTCTCATTTTGTCCCAGTCTCATCAGATTCTCACATTCCCATACAGTAATGACTAGTCTTTGCTGACTTAAGCCCTAAAATCCCTTCACTATTCACTATGAATATCATGGTTTCTCCCCCCAAAATAAGAACCACCTGTGCTATTGCAGTCTCCTTTTTTTCTAGTGTGGTGCATTTCTTAGGTGTAATGACTTATTTGGAGATTCAGTTTCACACAAAAGGAAAATTAAATCCATTTATATTTACCTTCTTGGGGGTCTGATGTATCTGGAAAGATTTTTGAATTATTGGTGAATTTCAAGGTGGGATATAAAGTTGTTTCTTGATAGACAGTAAACCCCGCCAAGCTATCTCCTGTCATGGTAGGCCATCCATCTGTTTCCTTTATCATGGGGGTCACAGATATGGTGTTTGATCCTGAAGGGAGGTTGCTAACTGTAATGGAACTGTTGTCAGGAGCTTTCATGGTATCATTGACCGAAGACCGAGTGAAGTTTTCGGAAGATACAATAGCTGTAGTATTGGGAGGTGCTGAGACTGGCAGAGGATTTTCATCTGCTACGGATGAGTTCCAAGGCAATTTAGAAACAAAGCTGTGGCTCAAAGGAGGACTTGGGGAAAGTGTGGGCATGAGTTTGAGACTGGAAGAGTTGTCTGTTGACAAATTATGGTAGAAATCTGTTCCATGGGTTTTATTTGATGGATCCCCAAAAGAGAAATTAGTTGCCTTGGGATGGGAGGTTTCTCTATTTTCTTTATCTGAGGTTGAATTTGCTTCACTTTCCAAAGGAATAGATTGATTTTCCCTTGTTTTTAAGTCTTCTGCAATGTTTTGTGTTGTGTTTATTTCTCGACCTTCTTCTCCGTGACTTCCAAATAGTAGTAAACTAAACAAAATTGAAATCAACAGAATTTTTACTGAAGTCAACATTGTAATCTTCTTTGGTATTGGTGTTAATAATGAGAATCTGAAAGAAAATAATGACCATTTGAATTATTAAGTGAAGTACTGAAGTTTTTTTAAATGGATCTACATTTTTAAAGTGATAAAAAAAAATCCAGAGACATAATGCTGACATGATAGTACCATACTCTATTCCAAAAGTTTGTTTCCTTTGGATTTTATTAAAACTAGAGTTACTGAGTTCTATTTTCTATATAGTATTTCTTTCTTTCTTCCTCTAGGGAATGCCATGCAAAATCTTTGTCAAGCCAGACACTACTATTTCATTATTTCAAAGACCATTTAGCTTGGGACAAGTTGAAGTACACACACACACACACACACACACACACACACACACACACGTATTGTACAATATATGGACTACTAAGTAATTTTTTAAAAATAATGTAATATAGGGCTGCTTTCTTCAACCTATTTAAGAAAACATATTCTTTATAAAGATGTAATTTGGAGTATTTATTATGAAAATGATGTTATTGATTATACAGTAAACATACCACTTTAAAGTGAGTCAGTCAGGAACTTCACTTGAAAACATTTTATTAGTTCCTAATCTGAGTTACTTGAATTTGAGGTTAACATCCCTTTTTTCACAGCATGTTTACTTCATGTTACCCTTTTTCCTATTAATCCCAAATAACAGAAAGTCAGAAATACATTTAGAATTGGGGATTTTTTCACTACATTCCGTTGTATAAATGAAGAAACTGGTTGTGAGTGTGTGTGGAAAAAAAGTACCTAACTAGATTGTGGCAGAGTTGAAGTTTAAAACCATGGTTCTGACCTCCAACCTGGGCACATCATTCTGCCTCTTAAGTGTGGAAGCACCACAATTCATAGATAGGAGGATATGGGGGAAAGGTTTTGAAATTATATTTATATTGTAATTCTGGTTTCTATCATGAAAAACATGTGAAAAATAATCATCACATTAAGCAGTTGCTTTATCAATATCATAATCATACTGACTTCACAGTGTTCTGCAGACTAAATGAAATGATTTATGTAGAAGTACTCTCAACAATACCTGGCCTAAAGTAAGCAGTTAGTGAATGTTAACTTCCATTTCTTCTTATTAAAATATAATAATATTTCTAAAAATGTCTTACAGTTTATAATATCATCTCATTTGAGCCTCACAACGATCCATTGAGACAAAAAGAGTAGCTCACGTTATCCCCATTTTGCAGATGAAGAAACCGAGGTTCAGAGTGACCAGTAATGGAAGCTAAAAGAAGCAGCACTGAAAGCCAAGTCTACTGACTCCAACCTAATTAGGTGCTAAAATTTAAAGTGTTTTTAATTGAAAAAGGTAAAAAAAAAATGTTAGCCTATTCCTCTTCAAACAATAGAGTCTGAGAACTGATTTTATGTTCTTTGAATTGGACCTTAGAGCTTATTTTTCACTAAAAGCCTCCAGGATGACTGAGATAAGAAAAGGAAGGAGGTGCAACTGCTATTATTTATGTCTAACATTAATTGCCATTTCTTAAAAGCTCCCCCAGAAATTTTTACAAATATTTTCAACCTTGATGATTTTTCACTAGGGTCTGAGGATCCTCTAAATTACTCCCTCTGACTATCGTGTGGTTTTAAGTACCCCTCTCCTTGCTTAATGATTACTTACACAGTGGTACAACTTAGACTTATCTATAATACATCCTGATATAATATTTTTTCTCCAAAGACTTTTAGCAAGCAGTCTATACCTGTGGATTTCTAAGGTTTAAAAGATACAGTCATTTCCATGCCCTGTGCTTATCACTTAAGAAAGTTCTACTTAAAAAGCAAGCAGGCAGACATACAAGAACATTCATAAGGGCATTATTTATGTGTCTCCAACCTAAACATCCACCAGTAACAGGTTGGATAATAAACTGTTTAATATTTGCACATGAAAAATAAACGAGATTCACAGATGAGTTGCATACAGTAACATGAGTGATTATCACAAATATCATGCAGAGCTTAAAATGCCCATTGTACTCTATGATTGCATGTTTATAAAGTTCAAAAACTAGAATGTTAAAAGTCAGGAAAGTGGTTACTTGCGGGAAGGAAGGAGACAGTATTCATTGGGTGGGCATGAAAGGGACTTCTGTGTGCTCCTAATAATCTGTTTCTTCACTTGGTAGGGATTATATAGGTATTTGTATTTGTGACAATTCTGTTTATTTATATTTCATTCACTTTTCTGTGGTAATCAAGAAAATTCATTTAGATCCTAAAAATTGTTAACATAATTGGAAAACATATTACTAGTATGCATCTATTACATCAGATGCTTTGCATGTTTTCTCATTTAATTCTTAACAAAAACAATCAAACAATAAGGAAGGGATTATTAATCCTATTTTACAGATAATTAAATGGGACATAAAAAATGTAAATAATGTATTCAAGGACACATAGCTAGTGGCTGAAACATAGGGCTAGGATTCAGACCTTTGCATTAAAAGCTAGTAATCACTCATCTATGTAACAAAAATTACAAAGGAATATAGAATTTGGTAATCAGCTGGTTTTTAGAACTCTTCCCACAAATGTTTTCTTAGCACAGAATAATAAAGAATAATGAAATCCTCCAAATTTTATTTTAACCAGAGCAGGTGATAATCCCACATTTTTAAACACTAGAAAAATAGTGACTTCTCCCTTAAGTGCCTCTTAAACATACTAAGTACACTTTTATCCTAATTTAAGAAAATCCCAACAATTGTCTCCATGGTTTCTAGATAAACACTTTTACCATGTAATTTACAGATTAACATTAACAACACAGGAATGATTTATCCCCAGGACCTGAAGTTCACCAATATTTCACTAAACTGTTGCTTCACCTAGCACATTTAAAATACAATTCAATTTAGTCTAAAAATACCTACATGGACCTTTTCAGAAACAGCTCTTTCCTGTGAACTCTGTCAGTTTCATAGCAAACGTTATAACCTTTTTCATTGTCTACTGCCAGTGATCTGATTTGTTTATGCATTGCACTTGGCCACCTGTCTTACTGTTAGGCAGTTTGATTGCTTTCCCTAAACCTAGGCTTTCTGGTTATTTTCTCTTCCTAAAGAAGTGGTTACCAGAGGGGAGCAAAAAACAACCCTTAGCTTTTCATCTAATTTTCTCATAATGTCACATGAGGAACGTGGCATAGAGCTTTTGGTCCTTTCCAGTAATGAGAATCCACATACCAAGAGTCAACAAAGTGAGTTTTGTTGTTCCTGTTTCACTTTGCTTGTAACATGGAACCACCAAGGGGATCTTGCTACCCTTTACCCAGCTTTTGATTGTAACTTGAAAACCTAAGGTTTCAACACCCGCAATGAGCCAAGCATTCTGTTACTGCCTGTAATTCTTGTCCAGGGAAAAGAGAGAAAGGGAAGAGTGGGATAAGACAGTATGTTGTGAAGGCTCTTTGCCATTTATTCCAAAATTAATACAGTTGTGGGAAAGGCTTTTGTGAATATTGATTCGTTCCTGCTGTCCTAGCTTGGCAGCTGGGGACAACTTTGCTTCTGCTCTCTGGCTTCTAAGAGAGCCAGGTTACACCTCTTACTCAGGTCCATTCATCTTAAAGGGACAGAAGCAGCCAGGAATTGAAGCCATCAGCTATTCAGAACCCCAGCCCTGGATTTTTGCTGGGGCAAGAACTAGGCAATTTTGGTTAAGTTGGACCCCATTCTGAATTGAACCAAGCACACTATAAGCAGGGAAGGTTAATGGAAGTGGTACAGAAGCTCCAGAGGACAATAAAAGTACTCTGTATTCTTTACCTTTACCCTTTTCTTGCAGCCTCTTTCCATCTCTAGAGTTGAGATATGTAAACCGTGTGGTATATTTGTGTGTAAAGCTATGCTGGATGATGGATGGCATGCTTCTGTGTTCCCAAGATTCATCAGCCAACCAGGTGCACAGTAGAGACAGAGAGAATGTGGGGATGAAAGAAAGTGAAATTAGAGAGAGAGAGAAAACCAGGAGGACCAGGCAGCATCATTTCTTCTGTTCTTTGCCCCTAGGTGGAAATTCCTAAGAGGACTTTTCAGGATGTAACCTAGGAACAGAGATAAACTCATTACAAACTTGAAAAACTTCTAAGATGAGAATTATTATAAAGGGAACAGAAAGAGAGAGGAGGATTTCCATCCAATTTGTGATACCTGAAACAAAGATTCTAAATCTTTCTGTATATATTGAAACGTTTTTATTGTTTCTAATGTTCAGAAACTTTAAAAATATACTTTCGGAGAGTGTGAGTTTCACTGGTTTTTTTAAAAAAATAATTCGTCTATACAAAGAAAATGAAAACTATTTTCTCCCCTGTCTTTGGTGTTGGCACTAAAAAGTGGTTTCACATTACTACTTTTGTATAGAGGGCTTCAGGAGGTGGTGAGAGGGGAAAAAAAAACAAACAAAAAAACCCCAGAAACCTGTGGCAATTAAGGAAAGAAAATCCACACTTACTGTGCATAAAATTGTTCCTCCTTAAGTTCGTAACGTTATTATTCTGCCCAGCCCTCCTGTTGTAACCGAGTCATACCCATTTTATACCAAGCTTTAAAAATATGGAGGTGCCCTGGTTTCTATCAGGTAATCAACCCATGCAAGGGAAGAGAAATGCTAGTCATTCCAAAATCAGAAATTTTAAATAAAAACATTACTTTAGCTGCACTGAGGGGATAATATAAAAACATGTTTCTGTAGTGAAATAACTAAAGAGTATATTCTGTACTACTTCTCTCTCAGTTGCCTGTGATCATTCTTCTTATAGGTTTCTGGCTAAAAATTAAGATAGATGAGTTTTGTTTGTCTTTGTCATAGGAAACTCAGTCTGACGTGTAGCCAATATCCCAGGTAGAACTTGAGTGTTACACTGAGTGGACTTTCCAATCTTGGACAGTATTTTGCTGTCCCTAGATGAAAGAACCACAGTAAATGAAGACATAAGGAATCATGCTTCTCAAAATGCCTCTTTTATAAGAGGGTTTTGAAAGGGTGTGAAGATTTAACTAGTCAGAAGGTAGGATTATACCTGAGGACCCACATCATTTCACTTTGAGTTTAAAAGAAAGAAACAAATAAAAGGAAAAACGTGACTTTCTTTCAGGAAATAATAAATTTCAAAAGTTTGTGATCATTTTAATTAAAAGACTGAGGAATGCATAAGCCCAGGAAAATAGATAGAATGTCATAGTCCCTGCTAACTTGGGCATTCTCAGTCATAAACTTCAATACTGAAATAATTAGGTGGAAGAGTGTTAAGCTTAGAAAGATTGTGTCTCCAAAAGAAATATTCTGGACCCAAATTTCCAAACATGGGGTTTCCAGCCTTCTCTCGTGTTTCACTATCTGTAGAAGCAGCCTCTATGGATTGATTAGAAAGTGTTAAACAGTAAATCAGCATCCCTTTAATAAGAGAAGCCTTACACAGAACAAACAAAATAAATTTAAGAAACTTAATCCACATCTTTGATCCATGGGATGTCTTTTGCAGCCACTGGCTTAGCCTTTTAGATTTCCGTTGAGAGCTATACATGTACACATACCATGCTAAGTAAAATAATACATAGACATCACTTTGCCAATTTTTAATTAAGAAAATCTTTGGGAAAGATATATAGAAGGTTAATAATTCATTGCATTAGCAGATTGTTTTTCAAAAGCTACCGTATTCTAATACTTTAGCAAGAACCTTTGAACCAAATGCATACTTTAAATCTACATATTCATTTATATTCACGTAGCCACTTCCACTTTAAACATTTTGAAACTTACTAAGATCTGACTTAAGAAAACACTCTCTTGTAGTCACTTACGTTTTAAGCAAGGTTTTTATTTAACTCTTCAGCTGGTTTCATCATCTAGCAAATTTGGCAATAATTCTTAAAGTTAACTCACTTAGCACAAATGCTCATTTGGAAGGTAATTACTTAATGAAACAACTACCTGTCTTTACAATGGTCTCTGTAGGTACTTGCCAGGCTGTTCTGCCAAAAGTTCAACTTGCTTTGATTCTATTTGGTAAATAAGTAAGAGAGAGAGCGAGAGAGCGAGGGACGAGGGACTAGGGATCCTATGTAATCCAGCACACACTTACCTTCAGGTCTAGGAGGTGTTTACAGACAAGAACTGGAGTATCACAGCTGTTCTGGTTGGAATGAGTCTGTCTTGCATTAGAGAAAGCAGATGGGTTAGGTGTACTGATGTCCCACTGAGCAGGAGGGTGCCAGAGAAACAAAATTAGGTGGGGCTGGTCGTATCTTGCTTGTGTAATAGAGCACCCAAGAACCTGACTGACCTGCTTCTCAGCTGTCAGCATGAAGCTATCACCTCATTCAGGCCTTTAAAAAAAAAAAGAAAAAAAAAAGCCCAACCCTCCAGCTTTCATAGGTTGGGTGCTTTGACTTTCGGGACAGGCTAGTTCTCTTAAGTGTTGGCAAACAAAGGACATACATTTCTTGCCTTAAATGAAAAAAAGGAAAAAAAGAAGGGCAAAGACTTTGGTAATGGTCCTTACTCTATCAGGAATTTCTGACACATGCTGGGTTCCCCCTTCGCAGGTGAGGAAACCAAAATGAGTCAGCCCTGCACCCGTTGCTCATGTGCCAGCCACATACTGTCCTCCTAACACATAAACAAATCTTTCTTTCCCGTGGTGGGGATGCCCTATTTGTGTACTTAATACCTGAATGGAGAAAGTGGTGTCTGCAGTGCACTGAAACTGATTTATAGAAAGTCACACTGAACACCAAGTGGATTAATGTGCATCGGATCCTTGAGAAAGCTGTGAAATATTAAGTTAGAAATCATCACCAGGACTTTCGGAAGTTTGGGGAGTAACTGGAGTCTGGCTGAGAATGGCCACGTGATCCTGAGTAATCCTGGGAGCCTGCTCAATTAAGTAGTTTCCATCCTGTGTTCTCTTTGCTTTTCCTCTCAATTTAGAAGCCGGAGAGTTTCAGAAGAGCCTGAGTAATGCTTGATTAAATACTAGAGTTGAATAACAACCTGGCATACTTCCTTCACTTCCTTTCACCGCTTATGAAAGGGAGAAGAGTGAAACTGCACTTTCTGGGAGATTCTGCACATCAATATTTGGGGACTGGCGCCAAGGTCTGTTCAGCTCAGTACGCCTGAGGTTCATGCTTAGTTTCTGTTGTGCAAGGAGATAGGTTTCCAACTGCTGAGAGAGAAAATGAAACTTTAGCTAAGGTTCAGCAGCCTCAAATTGAATGCAAAGAATCTGCCCAGTTAATTGGCCCCAAGAAAGAACAAGGTAATTCTATAGTTTCAAACTTTCTGAAGCCCAAAGGCCCTTCAGAGTTTGATTAGAAATTAAGCCAAACCCTAGCAAATATTCACTCAAAAGATATTTAAGCTGTATCTGCACTAGTATGAAGAAAAGCAAGTTCAGTCTAATCAAATAACTGTTTACTGAACAATGGCTTAATAAAAATCAATTGGTTATTTTCAGATTAGCTAGTTACTAGGAAAAAATCCAACTGAATAAATATTTTATGTCTGTACTTAGAGAAATGAACATGACTTAGCAGGATTGGGTGTGCCATACCCTGAGGGATTTTCCTAGATATGCGTGTGAATATCATTACCACTTTCTACTTAAGCATAGTAATTATGGCCTATACCAGGCAAGGAAGTTACAAAGCACTTTTGCTACAACTCTGCTTTCACTGCCACAAGAGTCAACGTTCATCTCCAGTGACCCTCTTTTCTGAAGACCCTAGGTGTGGCCTCAGAATCCTTTTCATTACTGCCCTCCTGACAGCCTTAACCAATTGATTAGAGCTGACCCTAGAGATACACCTTATTTACCTTTCCTGTCATGAGCACATCTGGAAGTAAAGTTGCAAAATGCAAACTATGCATAAATTTAATGCCTCACTTATTACTTAGCTCACTTAGTTGTGATCAGACACCTTTATGGAAGCACCTGAGTTGGAGTTAAAAAGTAATTTCTTGCCAAACAAACAAGTCTTGCCGAGATACATTTCCAGGTATATACCATGATACTGTTCTGGGTAAGACCAATCCCATTTTGGACCTTGTTTCTCCAGAGGAACTCAACAATAACTGATCACCTGACAACTTCATCAGCCGAGCCAGCTGAGATGACACATTATGCAATGGTTACATAATTTTTGTTGTACTTACCTTCTATGGAGGCTTTCATCTGGAACTCTCCAATTGCTTTACACCCATTAATTAAACCTCACAATACATAGTGGAAGAAGAACTACTGCCTCTTTGCCTGAAATGGTGGAACCGCTCACCAGTGGAGTTTCCAGAACATGAAGTCACATTATTGTCTCTGATGGATCTGAAAACAGAACCAGAATGTAGCTTGGCACCATGCCTCAGAGAAAACTGAAATATTGTTCTGGATCCAAAATGGTATCTTATTTTACAAATCCTATAACACCATTTTGGATCCAGGTACATAGAGAAGAAAGTGAGGGCACAAGGGTAGGAAAGGACAGTGAAAATGTGCTGGAGAGAATGGATTGAAAATCTGGGTCAAAAGTTAATGGATTGAAAACATCTGGGCCAAGGGATTACTGGAATTGGAGTTTATAGGGAGTGAGCTACAAGGATGGAGGTGATAATTGGAGATTATGGAGGGTTTGGAGTCATTGATCAAAATCATGCTGTGGGAGGACCAGGCATAAGGTAGAGTAGGAGAAAACAGCTCTGAAGATAAACATCAAAGAACTGAGAAGCCAAGGTACTAGAAATATTATCTGTGTATGTTGTAATTTCAAAAGTTTGTTTTGAGAGTCATGTTGATAAGAGTTACCCTTAGCCAGGAGTTGAAAAACCTTTAGAGAATTTGAGGAAGTGTTCCAAAGGAGTGGTAAATGACTTCCACAAAGAAAGACAGTAGGAAGTATGGATTGATAATGAGACTCAAATCTGTGACTCTTTAAGAAGGGAGAGAAAAAGCCATGAAGCAGCAATGAAGACAAGAAATTCACTACCTCATCTTCGACACAAATAGCCATCACCTGAGATTGCCACATAGAAAGTGAGGTTTCAGGAGTGTCCCAGGTTTCAGTTAAGCAAGGAGGTGAGGGAACATAATAGCCTTTGCTATTAATGACTTTGAATAAGAGGGCCTAGTTGAAAGCATCTCAAATAGTTGGGAAGGAGTGGGAGAGGATCACAAAGACAATTTCCATTTCCCTAGAACTAGAGGATTAAAATCTGAGTAAAGAATGATCTGGAAATTCTGGTCTTCTTGAAGTAACTGATATGTACGCAGTTAAGGGGCAGAATGAGTTAGTCCTGAGGGACCCACTTGTGAGTGATGACAGAGGGAAAGGTGTGTGTGTAGGATATGGGGATGGGGGCATCTTGCCAAGATGGAGAGTTCTGGGCTCCCTCTAGACTCCTGCTGATAGACGAGTTCTGAAGGGAAGCCTCTTATTGCTGGCACCTAAAACAATTTTCCAACCCTGCAGTAGCTGACTGCTGGGAAATGATATTGCTCTCTTTAACAAGTACATGATATTCCATTGTGTGGAAGTACCACACAACTGATTCATTCCTGCATGATGGAGTATTCTGTTATACAAGTTTGCATCTTTTAGAACCCTGGTTTCATTACAGAGTCTAACCTCATTAGATGGCTATTGCCCAGTTTATCAACTATGAAATCTATTTTGATATGAACTTAATTAAATGAAGTTACAGCTATGCTTAAATATAATAAAATGGCAAAACTGGAAGATTGATAATATTATAACTTATTTTGCCACCTTTAGGAAAAGATCCAAGTGATTTATTAACTCTTTCTAAAAAAAAAAATCAAGGTGGGTATTAGATAATCTTGTTATTTCTAATTTTTTTTCTGGTTTGAAAAGTTAGAATAACTAAGTAATAACCTTGTAGCAACAGAGTTTATTTGCTGAGTGCTCTCAGCACTGAGCCATGACTTGGAGAAGGTCAGAGTGAGGAGAGAAGGAGATGCCTAGGCTAGGTCTGTACACTCTGAAGAAGAATCTAGATTGGTTCCTTGGCTCAAAAGCAGGGACAGAAGAAAAATCAAACGCATTCATGACCTGAAGGGGATTTTGGCATCAAGTTCATGAGCAGAAAATAACAATAAGTGGTTTTCTCATCCATTTAGAGGACTATAAACAACATAAACATTTTGTAGAGGACAATGAAAACACATCAAGTTTAACTAAGCTGACAGTTCTAGAAGCTCTTAGCTACAGAAAAGGGAAGACATTTTTGTGTTTTATCAAGAGAGAATCCTTATTTGATTTTTAATGGCATTTGCAATCAAAACATTTATTGTAATCTACATTAAAATTCCAATATCCTTCTTTTACAGAAAAAGAATTTCAAGGAGTATGAATGCATTTTATACAAGGTTGAAGAACTTTTTAACGATTGGCTGATCAAAAGGGGGTGAAATACCTTTTCCGTAATACATTTTTAATTGATGTAGTATTAAAGTATAAAAATCACGTGGCCAAGCATTTTTTCTTTTCTTTATAAACAATATAATTAAATTAACTTAAGAAAGTTAGTTTTTATCATTGCTCAATAACAATTAAGTTCAAACATTGAAAAAGAGAATCCTTATCAAAAAACACCTACGGCTGTTGTAAATCCCCTCTTTGAATGAATACTTTAAAGTTTAAACCAGTACAGTATAATCATTTCTTGCACATGGAGCTGTTGTGAGGATTTCATGAGTAAATATGTAAAAAACTTTAGTAGGATGTCTGGCACATATGTGTCTGATGCATGATAGCTATTCATTGGAAGGAAATACACAATTTTGGAATCTCTTTAAGAAAAGGATACAAAATTATGAATATAAAAAGAGATACGAAAGTAAATGGAACAATCAAAAATTTACAAACTTTAGAAAGCTTAAAATACTACATGAAATCAAAATCCAGAAAAATAACAGTATTTTAATAACTAAATGCCTGACACATCTCTGTAGTGCTTTTTGTCTTACATTTTTATTGGTATTTTTTATTATCTCTGCATATGATGTTTAAAAAAATATTTCATAGAAAGAATAGAGAACTAATTCAGTCTTTCCTCTTCCTCTAGCACAGTTAATTGAAATTTTTTTTTATTATTGGCAGTTTTGAAAATCTTACTTCTGCTTCATAATTTATTATTGAAAAAGCCATGTGCATTTTTAATATTGTTGGAACTTTGGGGAAATCTCTAGTGTGTTTCATATATGACTAGAAGTTTGTGAAATAATTTCCATAAAGTAGTTTCTGGCTCCATATATTTCAGACCTTATTTCTCTTTCGTTATCAGAGCTGGATACCATAGAACATGTGCATCTCATCATATATCCCCTGGCCTGGCACCTGAAAGAGTCAGCAACTGGAGGAGTTTCCTCAGAATCCATTGCTACATTAGGATAATTAGCAATAACTGAACAACACTTGGAAGTGCCTGCAAATCACATAAACATATCTCACTAAGCCCAAACTAAATGTATCCCTGACTCAACATTCCATTAGTCAACTGTCAAAAACACCCGGCCACTCCAGCACCCAATATTTGGAAAAGTCAGAGATTCTGGCTATGTCTAGAGGAAGCTTTTAGACACATCAAAATTGTAAATATAAGCAATTTAATTATCCTGGGACTGAGTATTTGCTTGAATTGTGGACCAAGACGCATCATGCTTACCTCTGCATGTCCGTCTTCACAAATTCAGATATAGTGGTCTAATAAAGGGAAAAAATGGTCTTTTCAGACAATTAAGTTATAAGCATCTGTCAGTATTTTATTAGCGTTTTACTGCAAACGAAAGTTCTGTGAAAGACCAATGCAAAGATTTTGGTCTTGGTAGACACATATAAGAAAAGAGAATGGTTAGTAATAATTTTTAGACTCCAAACAAAACAAAAATGGGTCAGATCAAACGACTGTAGACTTTTTTTTTAACATCTTTATTGGAATATAATTGCTTTACAATGTTGTGTTAGTTTCTGCTGTATAACAAAGTGAATCAGCTATATGTGTACATATATCCCCATATCCCCTCCCTCTTAAGTCTCCCTCCTACTCTCCCTATCCCACCCCTCTAGGTGGTCACAAAGCACCGAGCTGATCTCCCTGTGCGGTGCAGCTACTTCCCACTAGGTATCTATTTTACATTTGATAGTGTATATATGTCAGTGTTCCTCTCTCACTTCATCCCAGCTTACCCTTCCCCCTCCCCATGTCCTCGAGTCCATTCTCTATATCTGTGTCTTTGTTCTTGTCCTTCCCCTAGATTTGTCAGAACCATTTTTTTTTTTTAGATTCCATACATATGTGTTAGCATACGGTATTTGTTTTTCTCTTTCTGACTTACTTCACTCTGCATGACAGAATCGAGGTCCATCCACCTCACTACAAATAACTGAATTTTGTTTCTTTTTATGGCTGAGTAATATTCCATTGTATATATGTGCCACATCTTCTTTATCCATTCATCTATCGATGGACACTTACGTTGCTTCCATATCCTGGCTATTGTAAATAGTGCTGCAATGAACATAGTGGTATATGACTCTTTTGAATTATGGTTGTCTCAGGGTATGTACCCAGTAGTGGGATTGCTGGGTCGTATGGTAGTTGTATTTTTAGTTTTTTAAGGAACCTCCATACTGTTCTTCATAGTGGCTGTATCAATTCACATTCCCACCAACAGTGCAAGAGGGTTCCCTTTTCTCCACACCCTCTCCAGCGTTTACTGTTTATAGATTTTTTGATAATGGCCATTCTGACTGGTGTGAGGTGATACCTCATTGCAGTTTTGATTTGCATTTCTTTAATGATTAGTGATGTTGAGCATCCTTTCATGTGTTTGTTGGCAATCTGTATATCTTCTTTGGAGAAATATCTATTTAGGTCTTCCGCCCATTTTTGGACTGGGTTGTTTATTTGATATTAGGCTGCATGAGCTGCTTGTAAATTTTGGAGATTAATCCTTTGTCAATTGCTTGTTTGCGAATATTTTCTCCCATTCTGAGGGTTTTCTTTTCATCTTCTTTATGGTTTCCTTTACTGTGCAAAAACTTTTAAGTTTCATTAGGTCTCATTTGTTTATTTTTCTTTTTATTTCCATTTCTCTAGGAGGTGGGTCAAAAAGGATCTTGCTGTGATTTATGTCACAGAGTGTTCTGCCCATGTTTCCTCTAAGAGTTTGATAGTGTCTGGCCATACATTTAGGTCTTTAATCCATTTTGAGATTATATTTGTGTATGGTGTTAGGGAGTGTTCTAATTTCATTCTTTTACATGTAGCTGTCCAGTTTTCCCAGTACCACTTATTGAAGAGGCTGTCTTTTCTCCATTGTATATTCTTGCCTCCTTATCAAAGATAAGGTAACCATATGTGCATGGGTTTATCTCTGGGCTTTCCATCCTGTTCCATTTATCTATATTTCTGTTTTTGTGCCAGAACCATACTGTCTTGATTACTGTAGCTTTGTAATATAGTCTGAAGTCAGGGAGCCTGATTCCTCCAATGCAGTTTTTCTTTCTCAAAATTGCTTTGGCTATTAGAGATCTTTTGTGTTGCCATACAAATTGTGAAGTTTTTTGTTCTAGTTCTGTGAAAAATGCCATTGGTATTTTGATAGGGATTGCATTGAATCTGTAGATTGCTTTGGGGAGTATAGTCATTTTCACAGTATTGATTCTTCCAATCCAAGAACATGGTGTATCTCTCCATCTGTTTGTATCACCTTTAATTTCTTTCATCGGTGTCTTACAGTTTTCAGCATACAGGCCTTTTGTCTCCTTAGGTAGGTTTATTCCTAGGTATTTTATTCTTTTTGTTGCAATGGTAAATGGGAGAGGAGTGTTTCCTTAATTTCTCCTTCAGATTTTTCATCATTAGTGTATAGGAATGCAAGAGATTTCTGTACATTAATTTTGTATCCTGGTACTTTACCAGATTCATTGATTAGCTCTAGTAGTTTTCTGGTAGCCTCTTTAGGATTCTCTATGTATGGTATCATGTCATCTGCAAACAGTGACAGGTTTACTTCTTCTTTTCTGATTTGCATTCCTTTTATTTCTTTTTCTTCTGTGATTGCTGCAGCTAAAACTTCCAAAACTATGTTGAATAATAGTGGTGAGAGTAGGCAACCTTGTCTTGTTCCTGATCTGAGAGGAAATGGTTTCAGTTTTTCAACATTGAGAACGATGTTGGCTGTGGGTTTGACATATATGGCCTTTATTATGCTGAGGTAGGTTCCCTCTATGCCTACTTTCTGGAGGGTTTTTTTATCATAAGTGGGTGTTGAATTTTGTCAGAAGCTTTTCCTGCATCTAATGAGATGATCATATGGTTTTTCTCCTTCAATTTGTTAACATGGTGTATCACATTGATTGATTTGCGTATATTGAAGAATCCTTGCATTCCTGGGATAAACCCCACTTGATCATAGTGTATGATCCTTTTAATGTGCTGTTGGATTCTGTTTGCTAACATTTGTTGAGGATTTTTGCATCTATATTCATCAGTGATATTGGCCTGTAGTTTTCATCTTTTGTAACATCTTTGTCTGGTTTTGTTATCAGGGTGATGGTGGCCTTATAGAATGAGTTTGGGAGTGTTTCTTCCTCTGCTATACTTTGGAAGAGTTTGAGAAGGATAGGTGTTAGCTCTTCTCTGAATGTTTGGTAGAATTCTCCTGTGAAGCCATCTGGTCCTGAGCTTTTGTTTGCTGGAAGATTTTTCAACACAGTTTCAATTGCAGTGCTTGTGATTGGTCTGTTTATGTTTTCTATATCTTCCTGTTTCAGTCTTAGAGGGTTGTGCTTTTCTAAGAATTTGTCCATCTCTTCCAGGTTGTCCATTTTATTGGCATATAGTTACTTGTAGTAATCTCTCAAGATCCTTCATATTTCTGCAGTGTCAGTTGTTACTGCTTCTTTTTCATTTCTAACTCTGTTGATTTGCGTCTTCTCCCTTTTTTTCTTGGTGAATCCGGCTCATGGTTTATCAATTTGTTTATCTTCTCAAAGAAACAGCTGTTAGTTTTATTGATTTTTGCTGTGGTTTCCTTCATTTCTTTTTCATTTATTTCTGATCTGATCTTTATGATTTCTTTCCTTCTGTGAACTTTGGGGATTTTTGTTCTTCTTTCTCTAATTGCTTTAGGTGTGAGGTTAGGTTATTTATTTGAGATTTTTGTTTCTTGAGGTAGGATTGTATTGCTATAAACTTCCCTCTTAGAACTGCTTTTGCTGCACCCCGTTGGTTTTGGGTCATTGTGTTTACTTTGTCATATTTTTCAACATATTTTTTGATTTCCTCTTTGATTTCTTCAGTGATTTCTTGGTTATTTTGTGGCGTATTGTTTAGCCTCCATGTGTTTGTATTTTTTACAGATCTTTTCCTGTAATTGATATCTAGTCTTATAGCGTTGTGGTCGGGAAAGGTACTTGACATGATTTCAATTTTCTTAAAGTTACCAAGGCTTGATTTGTGACCCAAGATATGATGTATCCTGAAGAATGTTCCATTAGACTTGAGAAGAATGTGTATTCTTTCATTTTTGGGTGGAATGTCTTTTAAATATCCATTAAGTCCATCTTGTCTAATATGTCATTTAAAGCTTGTGTTTCCTTATTTATTTTCATTTTGGATGATCTGTCGATTGGTGAAAGTGGGGTGTTAAAGTCCCCTACTATGATTGTTTTACTGTCGATTTCCCTTTTTATGGTTATTAGCATTTGCCTTATATATTGAGGTGCTCCTATGTTGGGTGCATAAATATTTACAATTGTTATATCTTCTTGGATTGATCCCTTGATCATTATGTAGTGTCCTAATTTGTCTCTTGTAATAGTCTTTATTTTAGAGTCTATTTTGTCTGATATGAGTATTGCTACTTCAGCTTTCTTTTGATTTCCATTTGCATGGAATATCTTTTCCCATCTCTTCACTTTTAGTCTGTATGTGTCCCTATGTCTGAAGTGTGTCTCTTGTAGACAGCATATATATGGGTCTTGTTTTTGTATCTATTCAGCCAGTCTATGTCTTATGGTTGGAATATTTAATCCATTTACATTTAAGGTAATTATTGATTTGTATGTTCCTATTACCATTTTCTTAATTGTTTTCCATTTGTTTTTGTAAGTCTTTCACTTCTCTTGTGTATCCTGCCTAGAGAAGTTTCTTTAGCATTTGTTGTAAAACTGGTTTGGTGGTGCTGAATTCTCTTAACTTTTGCTTGTCTGTAAAGGTTTTAGTTTCTCCATCAAATCTGAATGACATACTTGCTGGGTAGAATAGGTTGTAGGTTTTTCCCTTTCATCACTTTAAATATGTCCTGCCACTCCCTTCTGGCTTGCAGAGTTTCTGCTGAAAGATCAGCTGTTAACCTTATGGGTATTCCCTTGTATGTTATTTGTTGCTTTTCCCTTGCTGCTTTTAATATTTTTTTTTGTATTTAATTTTTGATAGTTTGATTAATATGTGTCTTGACATGTTTCTCCTTGGGTTTATCCTGTATGGGACTCACTGCGCTTGCTGGACTTGATTGACTATTTCCTTTCCCATCTTAGGGTAGTTTTCAACTATAATCTCTTCAAATATTTTCTCAGACCCTTTCTTTTTCTCTTCTTCTTCTGGAACCCCTATAATTCGAATGTTGATGTGTTTAATGTTGTCCCAGAGGTCTCTGAGACCGTCCTCAATTCTTTTCATTCTTTTTTCTTTATTCTGCTCTATGGTAGTTATTTCCACTATTTTATCTTCTAGGTCACTTATCCATTCTTCTGCCTCAATTATTCTGCTATTGATTCCTTCTAGTGTATTTTAATTTCATTTTTTTGTGTTGTTCATCATTGTTTGTTTGCTCTTTAGTTCTTCTAGGTTCTTGTTAAACCTTTTTGTGTTTTCTCTATTCTATTTCCAAGATTTTGGATCATCTTTACTCTCATTCCTCTGAATTCTTTTTCAGGTAGACTGCCTATTTCCTCTTCGTTTGTTTGGTCTGGTGGGTTTTTACCTTGCTTCTTCACCTGCTGCATATTTCTCTGTCTTCTCATTTTATTTAACTTACTGTGCTTGGGGTCTCCTTTTTGCAGGCTGCAGATTCATAGTTCCCATTGTTTTTTGTATCTGCCCCCAGTGGATGAGGTTGGTTCAGTGGCTTGTTTAGGTTTCCTGGTAGAGGGGACTGGTGCCACTGTTCTGGTGGGTGTGGCTGGATCTTGTCTTTCTGGTGGGCAGGGCCGCATCTGGTTGTTTGTTTTGGGGTGTCTATGAACTTAGTATGATTTTAGGCAGCCTATCTGCTAATGGGTGGGATTGTGTTCCTGTCTTATTAGTAGTTTGGCATGGGGCATCCAGCACTGGAGCTTGCTGACCATTGCATGGAGCTGGGTCTTCACGTTGATGTGGAGATCTCTGGGAGAGCTCTCGCTGATTGATAGTATGTTGGGCCAGGAAGTCTCTGGTGGTCCAATGTCATGAACTCAGCTCTCCCACCTCAGAGGCTCCATCCTGACACCAGGCTGGAGCACTTAGACCCCATCAGCCATGCGACTCAGAAGAAAAGGGAGAAAAAAAGAAGGAAAAAAATAATAATAAATTTTAAAACTTATTAAAATAAAAACAAAAATAATAATAAAAGACAAAAGAAGAGAGCAACAAAGCCAATAAACAAATCCACCAATGATAACAAGCTCTAAAAACTAAACTAAGATAAACATAAAAATCAGAAACAAATCAGTTGCAGACAGCAAACTCCACATCTACAGTTGCTCCCAAAGTCCACCGCCTCAATTTTGGGATGATTTGTTGTCTCTTCACAAATGCTGGGTACATCAATTTGATTGTGGGGATTTAATTGGCCGCTCCTGAGGCTGCACGGAGAAATTTCCCTTTCTCTTCTTTGTTTGCGCTGCTCCTGAGGTTCAGCTTTTGTTTCAACCCCTCTTTGCATGTAGGTTGCCCTCAGGCTTCTGTTCCCACCCAGACAGAATAGGGTTAAAGCAGCAGCTGATTAGGGGGCTCTCGCTCATTCAGGCTGTGGGGAGGGAGGGCTACGGTAGTTATCATTGGAATGCCAGGTGTGCCTGAGGTTGCAGAGACCTATGTGACGTTGCAACAGCATGAAGTGCACTGTGTGTTCTCCCAGGGAACTTGTCCCTGGTCACGGGACCCTGGCAATCGTGGGCTGCACAGGCTCCTGGGGTGTGTGTGTGTGTGTGTGTGTGTGTGTGTGTGTGTGTGGATAGTTCCCTTGCTTGCACACAGGATTCTTGGTGGCTGTAGCAGCAGTGTTAGCGTTTCATGCCTGTCTCTGGGGTCCAGTCTGATAGCCGCGGCTCGTGCCTGTCTCTGGAGCTCATTTAGGCAGTGCTCTGCCTTCTGTGGGCACACTGGAGAGGAATCCCCTCTCCTCGCGCACCCCAAAACAATGGTCTCTTGCCTCTTAGGCAGCTCCAGACTTTTCCCCGGACTCCTTCCTGGCTAGCTGTGGTGCACTAGCCCCCATCAGGCTGTGTTCACGCAGCCAACCCCAGTCCTCTCCCTGGGATCTGACCTCCGAAGCCCAAGCCTCAGCTCCCAGCCCCCACCCCCCCGAGCAGGTGAGCAGACAAGCATCTCAGATTGGTGAGTGCTGGTTGGCACCAATCCTCTGTGTGGGAATCTCTCCACTTTGCCCTCTGCACCCCTGTTCCTGCACTCTCCTCCATGGCTCCAAAGCTTCCCCCCTGCCACCCACCGTCTCCGCCAGTGAAGGGGCTTCCTAGTGTGTGGAAACTTTTCCTCCTTCACAGCTCCCTCCCAGAGGTGCAGGTCCCATCGCTATTCTTTTGTCTCTGTTTTTCCTTTTTTGTTTTGCCCTACCCAGGTACATGGGGATTTTTTTGCCTTTTGGGAATTGTGAGGTCTTCTGGTAGTGTTCAGTAGGTGTCTCTAGGAGTTGTTCCACATGTAGAGGTATTTTTGATGTATTTGTGGGGAGGAAGGTGATCTCCATATCTTACTCCTCTGCAATCTTGAAAGTCCCCCAAAAAGACCGTAGACTTCTGATTGATGGACCACTTGGTGTTTGAGCAGCTAACCTCCCAGAAGTTCTCAGTCTCATTTAGGTCTATTACAAATTTGCTTAAACATTTTGTCTATAATGCTAATTTCTTCCCGGAAGGATGTTGCAAATTATGTAGCTCGAAAAGTTCTCTCCCAAACCGTGTTTAAAAATAATTTTTCCTTTGGCATAGAGAAAGGTCAGTGTTTGCATCTGGGTGTGAATTTCAGCCAAGGGACTTCTTCAGGTAACTTAACCTCCAAGAGTTTCGATTTGCTTCTCTACTGAAGGAGACTAATAATCTTTATTTCACCTGGGTTGTTGTGGAAATAATAGGAGTCAATTAAAGACATCTAGCACAAAGTCTGGGATCTTGAAAGTGCTCAGTAAATGCTAGTTCTCTTCTTCCTCTTTGGGCCTATGATGCAACTCATTTTCATTTTTTTGTATGCTCTCTAAGAATAGCCAAGCATTGTGCTCTCAAAAAATAATTTCGAATTGAATTATTTACTCTAGAAGTAGCTTTACCATCTTAAATACAAAAGAAGAAAAAGGACAATATAAGCTGTTTGCTGTGTCACCAGCAAAAGATGGAAAGTGTTATGACAATTATGACTGAATTTTTATAAAAGTGAAACAATCAAAATATAAATAATTGACAATAGCCCATATTTCGTGCAGAAAAATATACAGTATCTTTATACAATGTAAGCCAAGAACTTTGTCTACAAAGTTCCCTATGTATAACAACAAACAGAATGTTGAAAAAAATGGGTTATTATAATTTATAATAATATAAATTCATCTTAAAATGAATTAAGCTTAGACCACTTACAAATTATACCTCAGTTAATTTGTACAACACTGCCATAAAGACAATTTTTCTATTCTTGTTTTTAAGTTGTGAAAACAAAGGCTTATCATTGTTTAGTCATTTGTCGAAGGTCACACAATTAGAAAAGAATATAGGCAACCCTCAAACCCAGAACATTTGTACCCCATGCCATGCTCTTTCTCCAGCACCACATTGCCATTCCTAGATGGTCTTTTGAGGGTCATTATAACTTGATCAAGAAGATAAATTGTATTTATGATGAAAGTAAGTTAGTAGTTTATTATATTGTTGTCATCATTCATCTATGGTGCTAAGTACAGTTCTAAGTATCCAGTTCTAGGGGGATGCTTATAAAGTGAGCAAATATTTAAGAGTTTTTGAGGCTCTGTATGGCCAATCAGAATGGATATAGACTTTAGTTCTGGAGCAGTTTCCCGGAGGCCAGCGCTGTTCCAGGGGTTAACTCTACATATACTTCATCCTGGTGAAGCTTCCCTAGGGAAGAAGGGCCAGCCTGTGAGGAGTATGACACCCTTAGAGGATTCAGTTATGAATCAGTTTTTTCTTTTTTCTGTCATAAATGAACAGCCTATATGGCTATATCTCTGAGTATCAGAGATATATCAGTCCTAAGTATACTTCTTAAGAAAAATACTTTGGATGGGATTACCTAAATTGCAACAGTGACTATTTATGAATGGTGGAATTGTAGGTGACTTCTGTTCTTTACAGTTTAGTTCACTCATTCAGCATACATTTATTGAAAGCCTAGTAAATGGCAGGCCCTCCTAGACTCCTGTCTTTCAGAAATGAATAATACAGGAGTTGTTCCAGTTATTTTTGTTGGTATTACATTTATAATCAGAAAATGTTCAGCAGAGTTAGGTAAAGAAAGTATATCAAATAGTTGAATGGCAAGATGAGGAAAAGTCCTGAGAAAAATCAATCCAGAACTTTAAAAAGATTACATTGTATTTATAAAAAACATATGGCAAAATGCTGATAGCTTATTTTTGCAGACACTTAATTTTTTAGCAAATCAATTGAGAGTATCCATGTTAATGTGAACAAATGCTACTGAATGCGTATTTAATGTACAAATGCCAATACCATACTGACAGGAAGAGTTAGCTTAGAGAGACACATTACATCAAATTTAAGAGTCTGCTCTGGTCAAGACTGTAGTGAGAGTTCTCCTATTTTAATATAGGACGGTGCTATTTATGTGTAGCTTCTTCTTTCTAAATGAAATTGCTTAGGGGGAAAAATATGAAGTCTGATTTCAGAAATTGGTGAAGATTTTCAGTGATTATAGTTCAAATGCTGGCTTTCCCATGTTCTTAGAACTCAGATGCTTGTTATTTTATTTCTTACTTAGTGTTTTTAGAGAGAGAGAAGAAGGAGAGGGAAATTGGAAGTAAAGTTAGAGAGAGATTCCATGTCCTTAGACAAAGAGGAAATTTAACAATACAAGTAGGTCTTGACTAGCCGGTTCTACAACTAACCAGTTGAGGCTGTGTCAAGTACAGTTCAGCCCAAATATTCAAAATCTGCTGTTTCACACGTATGTATAGGCTCTTTATATTGATTAGTCTACTAATCAATATCTACTAGATACTCATGCAAAAAACTCTACTAATTGTATTGCTGTAAGGCGTTAACCAGAAAATCAGTAACTTACCCTAGGCAGGGAAATTTAAAATGTCCCACACTCATGGTCCTTCTGTTAATTGTAGATCCTGTTTAGTGAGGTTTCTATTTCTAACTCATGTACGGTGATGTTGCAATACTACGTGGGGAAAGCACATTACGCTTGCGGATGTTGCTGAAAACAAATCTACGGAATGGGGGATTCTTTAGTAGTTCTTGGGTGTTGTACAAATTGGCTGTGGCAGAGAGGTTGCTCTGATATACTCTCGTTTCAGATGGGTCTCCTTTTGAGAAAGCTTTAACTTTTTATCTCTTCTGATGAAAACAATACTTGGAATTCTTTTTTGGGCTCCATATTCAGACATACTTAACTTCATTTGTGTTCGGAATTGACCACTCGCCTGTGTTGCCCCTCTCATTAGCCACTCCCCCACCTGGAAGTACAGTGAAGTCGTTTTTAAAACTTTTTAAACAATAATTATTTTTCCAAATAAAGTTGAACATGATTGCTCAATATATATATTAAAAAAAAAGGGGATTCTCTCTTTCTTCCAAGGTCCCTAGTGAAATTCCACAGAGCATAATTTGAAAACCTCTAGAATAATACAAAAAACACTCCCCCAGGGGTTAGTCACAATCACTGAATTCGATTCAGTAATTCAGTTCAATTTAACAAACTTTTATTGAGCATTTTCAGTGTGCCAAGCACTAAAAGCGCTAAGGAAAAAAGGGCCTCAAGAAACTTACCTTCAAGTGTGGGGAAAAGCAGGTACAGAAAGAAGCGTAATAAAGTGTTGTGGACGCTTTGGCAGATTTCTGGACAAGGTCAGTGATGTATGTCAGTGACTCTGGGCCTTGCTTTCTGTGAATTTAAAATAACTTGGAACAAACTGCATACAGAATCTTACCTCTCTTACATGCTTGACCCTGTGATTCTGTTACTCTGTGCCATTGGCTTTAGATCACAGAGGAAAGCCACTGGAAATGGACGTGAGAAATGGAAGTGCAAGGGATGGATGCGGCATGTGCATCTTTGAAATTTTTGTAACGTTGAGAACAGTATGTCATTATAGTCAGAGAGGTAGGAGTGAAAAAAGAAATACAATGCATAGTTGCTAAGGAGCAGAATTATGGGGTATCATCTTCAGATTTTCCAAAATACTCTCTACCTCCATTGATGCACATGAAGCCCTGCTTTCCCCTGACAACACAGTTCCTTTTTCCACTGAAGGCCTCCAGCTTCATCTCCAACCCAGTTTCACAAGATCAAGATCATGCTATTGTAACAAAAATCTCTGCTTATTTATTCCAATAAAAAGAATCACTCTTGGACTTCCCTGGTGGCGCAGTGGTTAATAATCGCCTGACAGTGCAGGGGACACGGTTTCGAGCCCTGGTCTGGGAAGATCCCACATGCCATGGAGAAGCTAAGCCCATGCGCCACAACTACTGAGCCTTAGCTCTAGAGCCCACGAGCCACAACTACTGAGCCCATGTGCCACAACTACTGAAGCCCGCACTCTAGGGCCTGTGCTTCACAACAAGAGAAGCCACCGAAATGAGAAGCACACGCACTGCAAAGAAGAATAACCCCCGCTCGCCACAACTAGAGAAAGCCCGCATGCAGCAACGAAGACCCCATGCAGCAAAAATAAATAAATTTATTTTAAAAAATCACTCTCCATCAGGAGTGCATACTGATAGCAGTTGCACAGATAGGGAGAAGAGGGTAAGGGAAAAAACATTCCAGCTGCATAAATTTAATACAAATGTAGTTAATTTTAATTATTTAATAATAGGATGTGAATGCATCAATACAAGAAGAAAGGCAATGATGACAGAGTGGGATATGGTCAGGTAAAGAATTGTAATAATAATAATATTATTATTATTTATAGCCACAGTCTTCCTGGAGTTTTGGAAAAGGAGAAGAAGTACACTGACCTATACTTGGGACCTTATTGAATGGGAAGAAGAGGAGGTAAGATGTTAAGAAACCAGGAGATAAGGAAACTGGAATAACATATGGTACAGAAAATCATTCACTGTCCTTAATGTCCAAGCAGGAAGCAGCTAAACACCATTCAATTTTTTTTTTTTTTTTGCGGTACGCGGGCCTCTCACCGTTGTGGCCTCTCCCGTTGCGGAGCACAGGCTCCGGACGCGCAGGCTCAGCGGCCATGGCCCACGGGCCCAGCCACTCCGCGGCATGTGGGATCCTCCCGGACCGGGGCACGAACCCGTGTCCCCTGCATCGGCAGGCGGACTCTCAACCACTGCGCCACCAGGGAAGCCCCACCATTCAATTTTTACTTGACTTCTTTTTACTAACAAGATTCTTATTTTATGAAGACAGTAAAGATCAATGATGAAATGTGTAATTTTTTCAAAGCACGTCTATGATGTTTCCTTAAATTGCATTAGTGGAAAACTGTGCTAATTAAAATATAGTTTAGGGTTAAATAAACCCTAAAATAACTTTCATCTAATTTTTTACAATTTGCTTCTTTGCCAAGACTTGATATAAAAATAGGTCAAATTCCAGAAATTTATTAAATATTGGATTTTTAAAAAATTTGTGACAGATATTTAGTTAACTTTAGTTTTTCTCACAGGAAACACTTCGTCCCCAGTTTGAAGCAAAGTATTACAAGATGGAGAGAGTGAATCCCATCAGTGGAAAACCTGAGCCTCATCAGCCTTCCTCAGACAAAGTCACTCGGCTTCTTGTTTCTATCTCAGGAATATTCTTCATGGTAAAGTATAATCATAAATCTCAGAATGTGGGATTCCAGGTTTAGAAAGACGTTCTAGGATACCAACTCATTTTGTGACCCCGAGGATGTAAGAAACTATCCTGTTCAGTACCTTGGTAGTACATACATACTATTAAACAAAATAAAAATCACAGCAGGTCACAGAATAATTACAAAGGGAGTTTGTGCATATCCCTAAATAAAACACTCTTTGGGCGAAACAAAGATCATCTAAGATAAAATGGAAATTACATGATCATCCTAAAATTAGATATTTTGTTTTAAAACCAAGCATTCATGTGAAAGTGGAGATTTGAACAGCATATCCCACTGAAACAACTGAATCTTATACTATTTATTTTGACTCTAATGAAAGTTAGTTACTTAAAGGAAATTTTAAATTTACATATGCTTTCTGGAAAAGTACATTTCTTTAGCTTTTGGGGTCAGTGTATTGGATCCATGGTGTTGCTTTCGTTTTGTAATGATGCACAGTGTGGATGTCTCCTCTGGTCTCCCATATTGTAGATTTCTCTGGTGATCACTGCAGTGTTTGCAGTCGTGGTGTATCGCCTGGTTGTCATGGAACAGTTTGCATCATTCAAGTGGAATTTCATCAAACAACACTGGCAGTTTGCAACTTCTGCTGCTGCAGTCTGTATCAATTTTGTGATCATTATGGCACTGAATCTTGTAAGTGTTTACAGATTTTTCAATAGGTGTACAAGGGGTGGATAAAGGAGAGGATGTGTTTCCTTTATACTTGGATTGGACTTACAGGCAGCCAAAATAAGACCTAGTATCATTTCTGGCAAAGACAATTTGGCTCAACAGAAAATATTTCATTTATGTGGTTTACATGATGGAATTTTAAAAAATTAAAATCGATAGTCGTATCGCCTTCCTTGCTCTTTGGGTTTATAGTTTAGTTTAGTGACAACTTCCACTCGCGTATCTAGTGTCTGCTAGAAATGCTGCTATGCTCTTTTCATTCAGATAAGGGATTGTTTGGATTAGAAAGCCATTCCAACAAACTCAGCCTCAGAGGAGAATTTATTGGAAAGATATAGGAAATTCTGTTTGAAAGTGTAGCTTTGTTATCTCCAAGACCTCATGTGAAATGGAAAACAGTCAGACAGCTACTCCATTTTTATTCCTCTGGGACTAAGTTTTTTTTTCCTTCCTTCCCTCCCTCCCGCTTCCTGTTTTTCTCTCCCTCTCTCTGTCTTCTTTCCCTCTCTCTTTCTCTTTTCCTTTCTTTCTACCTCTTTTTCCAATGATTCTATTTGCATATCTGCTCCATTCTATCAGGAAGAGACTATCTGCCTCCCCACGGCCTCCCTTTCAGAGTCTGGTATACTGTTGCATTGCTGTGCTTTTGTTATTTTCATTGGCTCTAAATTCATGACCATGTTGGTCAATTTCTGTAGTTTATTTAACTTAGATCATCCAGTGTTTCAATGTGCTAGTTTTTCAGAGAGAGCATCTGATTGGTTCAACTTCACATATACCAAGTGACTTATGAACCAAATGTCTATGGCTGCGAGGACAATATTATGCTTAGGTCTACCTCTTCAGCAAGATCTGTGGATGGGGCCCCATTTTCTGAAGACAGGAGGCACTTATTGGCACATTTAGAATAATATCTTTCCTTTAATTCTTCCAACAACACCACAAGGTCGATATTTTCTCCATTTAGTAAATGAGGAAGCTGAAATTCAGAGAGCTTAAATAACTTGTCCCAGATTATGCATATAGTAAGTGTTAGTGCTTATAGATTTACATGGTGAGATAATTCATATAGAGGGCTGACCAATACACAAACAATGATATTGATAACATAAACAGGTAATATGCATTTGGTTCCAAACGTGGATTGATACTGACGTTACATGGTTAGTCAGGAGGGAACTGGAACCATTTACTATTTAACCTTAAAATTATCAGAGATGTTCTTAAGAGAAAATAAATAGTCACTGAGAAATGGGTAAATATTAATGCAAGGACAATAGTTAATATTTTCTACTGGAGACTCCTTTCTTCAGGGTTAGGTTCATTTGCAGAAGAAGAATGTTGCTTACTGTATCTCCAAATAAGCCATACAGTATTTTAATTTCTGCTTTTGACTCATAAAGTGAACAATAAACATTGAAAAAAGACAGTGCTAGGATTGAGAGGCTTGTGTGGTAGCCTATATGAGGAAGTATATGTTGTGCATTGCACAAAGTCACCACATTGAAGGAGGAACCATTCACAGCAAGGACATTGTAGAGTTTTATATTTATGGTTTTTATATTAACTATTCTGGCAGATAGGGAAAGAAATTGTTTCTAACAAAACCAGTGTATTGTGGCAGTTTTCCAGTGGACAGAGGTTATTGTGGTTGATCTCATTATCTAAGGAAAAGGAAGCTAAGTGGTTAATGTATTCATTTCTAGGTAATACTAGCAATCAGCTAGTCTGATTTTAAACTGATCCAATTTCTTATCCTTAGTAAGTTGGTTGAATTTTAAATTTTAATATTATTTAAGTACATGGCATACAGTTACGGAAGAAGGATATACAATTTCACTTGATTTCCATTGGAACACACCTGCATTTTGAAGAGTGACAATAAAATGTTAATAGTGGTTATATCTCAGGATAATATTTGATTTAATATATATTTTTTCTGTTCATTCAAATATTTATCTCTATATGTAGGTTTTGATTTATAATCAGAAAAAAATAGCCTTTACTTTTAAAACATTCTACCATGATATAAAATTTGGAACAAATTAGAATTGGAATGTACTTTATTTTTACTTTATATATGAGTTACCCATAAAACCGCAGCCACCTAGGTAGCAACTTTGGGTCATTTTTAAAATTTTGTCTTTCACCAAGTAAGGAACAGCCTTATCAATGATCAATGGCTAACATCCCAGGACACACACTCACACACTCTCTCTCTCTCTCTCTCTCTCCCCTCCGTCTGTTCCTTCTGTTCTCATTTATGCTCTCTCCCTCTCCCCTGCCCCTCTGAACACTGCCCAGGCTTTCGTCAGTTTGAATCGTCAGTTCCTCAACTTAGTGTCCTGATAAAAGTCCATTACTTTCTATCAGGCTGGCTGAAGTTTTCACTGATGTACCAGACTCCAGTTTTATATTATTCCAGGTGCTTCTCCATTCCCAGTCCCTTGAACTCTGATTCTGCTCCCCCTCCAATTTCTATCCTCGGTGATCACCCCTTCCCTAGAATCACAATTGACCCTCCAACATACATTCCTCTCTCTTATAGGTTCAGATACAACTTCTTCTCACTAAGTTTATATTTTTGATGAGGCTTAGTGTATTCTTTCTTCCAAAGTACTTGCATTTACAGACAACAAAGACCTCTGTAGACAGGTAAGGATGGTACTATTTTTATCATGGAAACCATCCTTTGAGATCCTTAAAATCCCACTAGCTCTACTTCATTAAATACAAAAGCCCATGTAAGTGCCTAGAGCTATGAAATAAGCATCCATGGTTCCCAGGAGAAAACAGAGCTGACTTTCCTCTTTCTAAATGTTTATTTCTACTTGTTGAGCATTTTGGCTTTCAGATTCAGGGATTGTTAGAAGTGAAATAGACCATACAACTTCTCCTTTGCCCTTGCAACTAACTCAGGAGAAGATTTTAAAATGGATTTAGCATAAAAGAAGTGAATTACACAGCCAACTCACCAAATGTGAAAGGAATGTTATATTTCTCAGATTCAATCAGTGTAAAGAAAATAATGCCCTTTTGAATTTATGCATTTCCTTCCCACCCAGGATGTTAAGGCACCTCCCAGATTATTAAACAGCCCTTCTGACTCACCTGAACACACAGGATCAATTTAAGAGCTTCATCAAATAAGGATAGATTAACATCATTAATATCAAAATATCAGACTCTTTAAAAAAAATATACCACCAAAAAGATTCACCTAGAATACCAAATGCTATCTTTTGTTATCTCCAGAACAACTCTAAATATACAGCTCATACAAATGTACTTTTCAAATGTACCCATACAAGTGTTTCTTAATAGCTTGACTTTGTGATCCCTGTGCTGCCATATTCCCCAAACGAGGGATTTGGACTCAGTTAAAAAATTCTATTAATCTAATACGCTTTTCAGCTATAAGCCATATACATGAAACTATGAAATGAGTGCGCGGAAAAATAGCTTAAATCAGCCAAATAATTTTTTAAAACTGAACTTTTCATGTTTAATGTACACAGCCAGAAACCTTGCCATTCTTCATGCATTACTTTCGTCTCCTTCATCGTATCAGTGACTGTTGTGAACTGTGCTTCTCTCGTATCCATTCCCTGCTCCCCATCCTCACTTCTGCTTCCTTAGTTCAGCTGCTTGTCATTTCTAGCTCAGGCTATTGTCACAGCCTTCTAACTGGTTAGTCTTCCTGTCTCTATTCTCCACTCTTCCTATCTCCCTTTCACACCACTGCTGCAAGGGTCTTTCAAAATTACAAATCTGATCATCTTATTTTGTACTCAGATCTGTATAACAGGTTCCCATTGCCTCTGACATCAATGTTATGGGAGGGTCTCCATTATTTAAAGCCAGTTTTCCCTTCTCCCCTTGTTGGAGTTTGTGTCTTGCCCCCGCCCTGTCACACCCTGCAGTCCAGCCTATAGAACCACTTGTGCTTGCTCCCTGGCATTCTGCTATTTCACACCCATCTCTTGGTTCACAGTGCTTCGTCTATTGACCTGTTTTTTCTTTTTCTCTCCTTGAAGAATATCTCTTCACCTTTGAAAATTTCAGTTAAGGATCACTTCTTTCATAAAATTTGTTCTTGATCCCATATGTGGAATTAAAGAATCTCTTTGTGTCTGTTCTTCTCACAGGTGCTTGGACAGGTCTATTCTCCCTCCTTATCAGAGTCTCCTGATAGCATTAAACAATCTCTTTTGTGAATGCTCTTCTGCTACAGTGCTTGGGATATGCCTGTTCTCTAGCGATCAGGTTATAAATTCCTCATGAGCAGGGGCTGTAGCTTCCTCATGTTTATATCTCCAGGTCTTTGCCTAATGCCTAAAAGACATTTAGAATATATTCTTTCAATACATTTTAAATATTTTATTCTCCAGATCCTAGCATTTCGAATATTGTATGTGCTCAAAGTCACTTTTGTTACTGGAATTATATTTTCAGTGTCTTTCAAGTTTTCTGCCCTTGTTAATTTCATTCAAACTAACAATCAAAGGATATATATTCTCTAAGCTTTTAAAACAGGTGGATTGTGGCATTCCTACAAATATTTAATTTGGGAGAGAAATATGGATCAAGATAATAAAAATTTGATGACAGGCCCATTTTACAGATCATAAAAGTAACTTAAAGGATTGTTTCCTACTCTTATACTCATCAAATCACCTGAAACACTTGAAAAACTACAGCTTCCTGAGTCTCATTCAGAATCTTCTTTGTAGGACTATGAAGTCTGTATTTAAAACAAAAAATTTCCCATAATGCTCTCCAAGTGATTCTGATCCAGTTAGTCCACAAAATAGCATTACGAAATCAGTGATTTAAGGAGCTAAGGGGATTTTGCTACCCAGACAAGATCAGAAATCACATCTTCCAAAGATAAATTGCAAATAATTTAACAATAACTAAAACTTCAAGTTATTATCTTTAACATCTTTTACCAGGCATATAGCTAAAAAACTACAAAGCCAGAATTTGAAACCAGGAGTTGCTCTTCACAAATCCCATCCTTTTTATTCTTTATTTTGCTGACCCTCAAAATACAATGCTACCAGAGGTTAGCATTATAAATAGCATGGTTAACCATCATTAGGAAATACTTACAAAAAGATTTTGATAAAAATGTAAAATGTGCAGTTACTTAAGAAGTGTATATTCTTGTTGCTTGACAATCAAACCTCAATTAATCTAAGAATTATTTTAAGAATGAAAGTTCTCTGGTCTCATGATTAACATGTAATTTTTAAGAGAAAATAGAAACATCACAGCAGAAGTACTCTTGTACTTCTGGGATTAAGCCAATTAAACCATTTCAGCATTGTCAATAAAAGGATAAACTCCTTTTGGTATTCCTCCTCTCATTTTAAAGGCCATGTACCAGGCATAGAGCACACTATAACCAAAAGGAAGGAAAAAAAAAAAAAAAAGAAAGCCCTGAATACACTTGGCTATTGTGTATTCATGCTGGTTCTGGACTCTTCCACATTATTGATCCACTTCCATCTCTAAAGTCCAGAGAATACATTCCTATGTTTCCTTCATGGGCCTGATCCCCAAAGACCTCAAAATGTACCTGACTTTCCTCAACACCCGATTTCCACTGGTAATTACGATGCAAATAGGTTATTATGGAATAGGGTGGTTCAAAGTGTTAGACCACACATCTTAACCTCGAAAGGAAGCAATGCAAAATGACCCATTTAATAAGAAGGTTAGCTTCTTTTTTTTAAAATGTATTTGTTTCGTTTTTTCATATGTATGTCCATGATTTCTAGAAATTCAAAAAGGAGGATTCCTGGAAAAGTGCAGAATCTTTTTGACTCTGCAAAAGTCTGTTTGGAGCTCCTTTTTACAAGGAAGGTTAGATTGTGAGCCTCTGACTCAGAGATAAAGAGCATTAAAACACGTGTACAACCCCTTAATTTGCCCCTTCACAACAACCTTGCTGTTTTTTCTCTGCCTTTGCCATTTTTTCCCACAACTGATTTCTGCATTGCACCCCAAAACAAAGCATTAGTAGGGAGATGACTTCTCAGCTCAGGACGAATTCTAAAGTCCTCACCATAGCCTACCAGGCCCTGAAAAGGTGTTTCTCTCTGAGATCTCTCTGACTCAACTCTTACTACCTTTACTGCCTCCACCCTTGTCCCTCTACCTTCCTTGTCCTTCATGAAGCACACCAAGCCCGTGGCAGGCTCAGGCATTTGCACTTACAATTTCTGTTTCCCCCCATACTGAGCTGCATCCCTGCTGGGTTCCCTCACTCCATGCAGCTCTCTGCTCAAATGCCGCCTTCTTGGAGAGGCTTCCCTGATCACCCTCTAAATAGCACGCTGTGCCACCACTACTCTCTACCCCTCAGGCTGCTTCCTCTTTCCTCTTAGTACTTTGCATCTCCTGGCCAATTACATATTTCTTTGCCATCTTTCTCTGAGCACTGCAGTTTAAATTCCATGAAAGCAGAGACTATGTTTGGTTCACTGTTATTTGGTTCCCTGAATAGTACCTGACTCATTAGAAATTCCTAATAAATATTTTTAACCCAATATATATGACCACAGACTATCAGCTTACTGAATGCACTAGTGAATAATTTTTAAAAGCATAGGTTCCTCAATATGGTATTTTATATACTTTTTAAATTTTATTTTATTTTTAAATGTTTTACACACACACATATATTGCATATATATATATAATGATGTATATTTATGTAGTATATACATATACTACATGGATATAATGTAGTAACCAGAACAATTGACCCTGAATCCCCTTATTCTCTCCTCCCCCAAGTACATATCCATTCTCTCTCTCTCACACACACACACACACACACACATACACACAACTTGCTGTGTCAATGTGATTGCTGTAATACACCATCCAGTTGGTTATATTTGAATTGTGGTTTCTTCCTACACTTCGTGGGTGAGTTAACATGTCACTCTGCATGGACTGATTTTGTAACTCATCATCATGATGATGCCAATGGGCATTTGGGCCTTGGGTGATGCAGGCTGTTCACTACCTCAGACAGCTTTCCAAGAGCAATATATCCAGGGGTGGCACAACATCTTTTGTGATTCATAACATTCCTCCAAAGGTTATTAGGTTATCGTAATCCCTTGGGGCATCAGCTGCAGATGTCACCATCGCAGGCTTACAGACAGGTCTATGTGCTAAGTATTAAGACAAAATCTGAAGTGGTTATGTGACAAGGCACAGCATAGGTGGTACAAGAGAGCCATGATACCAAATCCCAACTTTGCTACTTGCTTAGAAATATTATCTTGGGTTAGGTGCTTAACATTCTAAACCTTAGTTTCCTGTTCTGTAAAATGGGAATCATAATGCCTATTTGATAATATTGTTGTAAGGACAAATATAAATAATAGTATATATAAAACACTGTTTGGCACCAGCCAAATACTCTAAATGACAGTTATTTAAATAAAATTTTCTCTCAGTCCCCATGAGGGCACTTAATTCAGTGCCTGAGGCATAGGAGCTACTCAAGTACTATTTGCTGATTGATAAGGCTGTCTTCCAATACTCTCTGGAGACCCTTCTCTAATCATCTTAGTTGATAAATGGGGCATGGAAAAGAACGAAGTCAGGATAACTTTGGTGCTCATGAATTCACGCTAATCGGGTCCTAAAATTTGGAAATGGTTACTTGAGTGTACAGTTAAAAAAAAAAAAAAACTGCACCAGGGGTAGAATGAGACTATTGTACTCAATATAATCTTTTTGTCTCAAGATAACACTTTAAATCTTAGGAAGAGATGGATTGAATCACGGTCAAGATGAATAATCATAATAGTTCTATTGAAAGAACAGTCAGGGAAGGTGAACAACTTTTCAAGTATCCAGACACCTTTTTGATTTTGCATGCCAATAGGCAGGGTTATTGGAATTTATAATCTAAAGAATAATTTGTTGAATTGTGGGGTTACATAGTCACATTTACATACACACACACATCACCCTTCTGTCTATAGTAAATATACATTTCCAACTATATTTACTTGGAATATTGTGAAATATGTTTTCTTTCCTTGAGTCTGTATGAGTGGTACACAGAGTATGGTGGGGCAAGGAGAAGGTGGCAGAATATAAAAAATGTTATAAAAATCTATTGTGCATGTGACTTACAGATTCAACAGATCTGACTAGTGAATCTTGGTTTAAATAACCACCAAACCAGCTTTGTTCTTTAGGAATGCAACTTTGCCCACTGCCTTTGTCATAGTTTGGAAAATTCTTTATCAATAGTAAAGAAGACATACTTCCACTTAACCTTCCAGAGTAGTGAAAAGCACATATAATTTGATTATTAAATCCCAGGTCAGCCGTTAACTAGTTGAATGTCTTTGGGGTTTTTTTAAGTCTCATTTCTTTGATTTATAAAGTGGAAATAAAGATAGCTAGCAGAAAAGATGTTATTGCAGAAATCAAGTGTGTCTGTATATATACACATATTTACAACACATTTTTATACATGCATTGTGTGTGTATGTGTATATATAAAGCACTGTAGAGTAAGATTTAAAACTTGCTTCTGCTTAATTAAAAATGTAACCACTATGTAGAATATACTTTAGATGTTTCTTGAATAGTGTAAATAACAGCGTTTTCTAAAAGAAAATAATAACATTAACTATTTGTTTTCTTTTATTACAGGCTTATGAAAAAATTGCTTACCTTCTCACTAATTTAGGTAAGCCCATTTTTCTTCACTCTTTAGTAACATGGGCATATTATTCTGCACTTGCTTTACACACTTTAGCATTTTTTATATGTTTTTTATATCAACTTTAGTTATATAATTGTCAATAAAAGTGAAAGAAGGGGCATAGGAAGTTGGACTACATCACATAACTATAGAGAGGCAATGTGTATAGTTACAAAATCTTACTAGAAATTAGCAAACCTAGTTCTCCCTACTTGGAATTGCTTTTTTCCACTACTTTTTCAGTTCTTCGTGATTTTCACCCCCAATATTTATTTTTATCAAAGTGTCATATTACATGTACACAATTTAAAAGGCAAAAGATTATTAAGAGATTTATAATAAACACCAGTCCTTTGCCACATTACCCATTTTTATTTTCCATATCCCTGAGGGACGGCTTTTTAGCATTTTATCAATTAATTTCTTCTGTTATTTTCTACCCTGTTTCTAAATTGCATGCCATTCTTGGGTTTTCCAGCTTTGGGAAGTGATTGCCTTCCCATCATAAAGACAAGAACTTAAGTCTTTATTCCCTGCAGTGTTCTGTCCCCGCACACTTCCCCATTCATCACCGGCTAAAAACAGATTTAATTCCCCTCCTTCCAAAGTGGTTGTACCAGCAGTTTTAGCCAAATGAATAATTAGTGTTCAAATCATTGTGTCTAGAGAACTATGTTCACATCTAAGGCATGGTGTGTACTGTGATCCTTCCTTTCTTACACAACCTTTATATTTTCATGAAGCTAATAATAGCACTTTTGTTGCTTAATTGTCTACACATACTTTCCTTAATTTATCCCAAACTTCCTGCCATAACTCTAAATTCTCTCTAAATACATTCAAAAACATCAAGTATTGTATTCATTTTATTTTCTCCTTAGAGTTATCCTTCCTGAACCACTGTCTACTCCAATCTCAATAGGTTACCCTCTGGGCATCTACACTTCCCTTCACCAGCACTGTGGGAATTCCTTTCACCTTTTTTTTCTCGGCTGGACATTACTTTTTGGATCCTATGTTTCTTCTGTCTTAACTTAATTCCTTATTTTGCTACCTGGAAAGTAAATTTCTCAAAACCTTACATGTCAGAAAATGTCTTTTTTTCTATCCTCAAACTTAATTTTTAGTCCCCCAGTTTGGGGTACAAAATTTTTATTGCAGATTTGTTTGAGCAATGATCTTTTATTGAGAACTCACCAGAGCCAACGCACTGGGCTAAGCTAAACACTTCTCCTTCATTATTTTGTCTTATTGTCATCACAACTCTATGACAGTATGATCCCTAGTTTATGGATAAGAAAAGCAAGATAATTAAGTTAAATAAGTAGAATTTAAACTCAGAAGTGACAGACTCCATTGACTATGGTGGAGGAACTGTATGACTCTATCATGATATATCACTTTCGTTATAATGTATTTACAAATACAAGTAACAAGAGAAGGAACAGTGTGTAGAGGGAAGAACTACTTCCTAGTTCATCCTCTGGATGACATGATTACTTGGAAATTACATGACTATGAGCAAATTTTCCCCTCTCTCCATTCCATTCTTCCTCCTTCTCCTCTTTCTTATGTTTCTTTTTGGTTTTTTTGAGTCAGTTTCTTCACTGGTAAAATGAGAATGATAATACTTCCTGTTTCACCATTGTAGGTTGGCCACCTGACACATGACAAGTGCTCCATAAATGGGAATGATCTTTTTCATCATTTTCATTGTTCTTTAAACCCACTGAGCTACAATTTCTTCAGCTGGGTAACAAAGCACTTGAACTACATTGTCTCAAAGGTTTCTTCCAGCTCTGATTCCTTACATTTATTAACTTTTAAAGTACTTTATACACAAGATAGAAGCAAATCTAAGCAAGTGATTTGGGGACCACAATTGATAGTAGGAAACAGAACAGTTATCTGTGCTAAGTTCCAGGTGTATTCACTTCATATTTGATTTTTCCATCTGTAACTCATACCATAATGCCTGTGGATTCATAACTGTTGATTAATAATGAATGAATTGTATTGATTTAAATTAATAAAATATTGATATTTTACTTAAAGTAATATAATATCATTGCATGTATATACCTATAAATATATATATATAATATATATGACATTATATTTTGTATAACTTTTGGCTTGCAAATTTATGCTTCAAATTAGAAATTAGGTTTAACTTTCTAGAGGAGGCCAAACACTGTTTTATTTAAAATATTTTTTTAAATTTTGTTTCTTGATTTCTTTTTTTGTCCAAATATTTTATTTTCAAAAACCACACACACAAAAAAATCAAAGCTTCAATTCTATCACATTAAGGTTTTTTTTTAGAGAGGAAATATATAACATTTGATTCCAAGAGAGAATTTTTTCAGCCTAGTTTTATAGTTGTTGAGAATTAGATCAGAATGGTTGTCAGTTGTTCCAAATAATAAAGTAACTATAATAATGAACTGTGATTTATCTGTAATATTAATTATCTATAAAAATAAACCTGGATTCCAAGAAACAAATTAGATCAACTGGTAAAAAGAGTTTTTATTTTGTCAGAGGTCAATTCAGCAATAGGAGCATCTATATCAAGAAAATAGTAACAATAAAATCATATGTCACCATATTAACATTAGGCAAACAAGAATTTGATACCTATTTGAGAGAGACAGAGAAACACTTCATACTGATAAACAATCTACCAGGTCAATATAATTGTCATGATTTCTATACACCTTTTCATAAACCTTCAAAACATAGAAAGCAAAACATGATAGAAATACAAAAATAAATTGATAAATCCACACTCAAAATATAAGCCAGGATATAGAGTATTTGAATATCATAACTAGCAAGCTTCTTTTAAAATATATATAAACTGTATGCTCAACAGAAATATTATTTTCAGACACTTGATACATTGACAAAACTTATCCATGTAATTTGGCCACAATGAAATTGCAACTTTTTTGCCCCCAAACAGAAATCACACAGGACACATTTGTGGATCACGATGCAATAAAATTAGAAATGGAGAACCAAAAGCAATCTTACTCACAGGATTTTTTTAAAAATCCACATTCTTATTTCTAAATAAGTTTTATGCTTAATTTACAAACTATTTAGAAGGAAACAACAATGAAAACACAACCTTTCAAAACCCATGGGGAAATGTCAGCCTATCCTGACTGCTCTCACTGGTGCCCACCAACCAGTCACTCTTTTGGATGCCCCACAGACCCCCTCCTATTTCCGGCACCTACCTGCTTTGGACTTGGAGTTCCCCAAGACCTGTTGTGTTTTTATTCTGTGCTTTGCTCATGCATGTATTTTGGCCTCTCTTTTCCTTAAGTCAGAGCCCATCTATTTTCTACCTTTCTTGAATTTTTCAATTATATTAAAATATATATATATATATATTAGATGTACATATATATTTTCTATCACTTATTTGGGTACTGGGTGGGAGCAGAGGCTTCAGTACATGCTGCCGTCTTCATCCAATCTCTCTCATCACTGTATTTTGTTGTGTTTTGTTTGTTTTGTTTTGTTTGAGAAGTTAGAACCCTAAGGTGTGAGTTGACAGAGTTCTTAAAATTATCTTATCTAAATTCCTCATTTCACAGGTGATAAAACTGATTACAGAGAAATGTGAAGAGATCTGCCTGAGATTACCGGCAAATTAGGTGTAAGGTTGAGATAAAAACTGGGCTTTTGTGACTGATGTAGCCCTCTTTTCTCTTTACTATTCCACTTCAGTCTGCATACAAAATATTCCTTTTTCAAAGAACCCTGTGGACAGTTTAGGTCCCTATATTAAGTATAGCCAGTTTGGGTGAAAGACTGATCTAATATTTGTGGTTACCTCTAAATGAAAGGAGCAGAGAGAATACTGAAAATCTTTATATCTTAATAACAAGCATCATACTTCTGTAGCTGTGGGAAATGTCTAAAGATTATCTCATTGGATCCTTTCAGCAACACTATGGAACAGATATTATCATTCCTATTTTTACAGATGCAGACACTAGAACTCAGAGACATTGAGTGGCTCATAGAACTAGTAAATGACTGAACCAGACTTTGAACATGGGACTTCTGATTCTGTATCCACATTTCTTGTCATTTACCTCATCTATGTAAACACACCCTATGTTCCTTTTAGAATATCCTCGAACAGAATCTGAATGGGAAAACAGCTTTGCTTTGAAGATGTTCCTCTTCCAGTTTGTCAATTTAAACAGTTCTATCTTCTATATTGCTTTCTTTTTGGGGAGGTAAGTCAACTCCATAGGCATTATCTTTGCAGAATGACAGAGATTGTCAACAGTTCCACTGCTGGTTTGTTAACAGGGGTGGCAAATTCTTTTCCTCTGCTTTAGAAAACTGTCCCAATCAATCTTCACGTGCTTTTTCCAGTCAAAAGACTTCTCAGTACAGTCCTTCTAGGTGCCACTCCCAGTTAAAGTTGGCATAAAAAAGTAAAATCATATAACCTTTATACTTAATACTTTTTTTAATACTTTTCTGTATACCTGAAGCTAACACAACATTGTAAATCAGCTGTACTTCCATTTTTAAAAAATAAATAAAACATGCCATCCTTGGGTTGAATTATGACTCTCCAGTCATAAGTAATGGTTTTGTTAAATAAGAAAATAATTTTTATGTAACCTTAGTGGGGAAACATACCTGTCATGGTAATGTTTTTCTTTTCCTTAAATTTGTTGCAAAATATGAAAAAGAAGCATATTAAGCTACTGGTTCTGGTTTGCCATATGCTTAACACTCTGACAAGTGCCATGGAAACATGCTGAAGCTAGAAACATTTTAAACTAAGCCATTCAGCACGTTGTATTAATATTCGTTAACTAGGTCAAGAAGACATTAAAACTCCACAGGTAAAAATAGGAAATTTCATTTGGTTGGTTTGTCTGTACTTTCTCAACTCATTGATATTGACTTCACACATCATTTTTCCTTTTTAAGTTGGGTCCTTTGATGTTTAAGCATGGCCTAAGTCAACTGTTTGGGTACAAGTTGCTCCAGAGAACACTTAGGTCTCTACCCACACATGCACTTGTTGTAATGCATTAGTAAATGTTCTTCAGTCAACCCACATAAATGCTAATGAATTAAAATGGCTTTTTACAGATTTGTAGGCCATCCAGGAAAGTACAATAAACTTTTCAACCGGTGGAGACTGGAGGAAGTAAGTAATTTGTAAGGGTGGGTGTGGGGATAGGCATGGATATGGACCAATAACTATGGGAGGAAGAGGGGGTGGGAAGGGAGAGAAAGGGGAGGTGGAACAGGGAATTTCAGGCATGCTGAAGATGCATTTTCAATAAAGGAGACTTCCTATGGTTTCAGAAATGAAGATATTAAGTCTTTCCAGAAAAGAGGGTGATCCTGACCTCAGCTCTTTTTTTTTTTTGTAAAGCAGGAATTTGTTCATTTATTTATTTATTTATTTATTTTAATTTATTTGATTGTGCCGGGTCTTAGTTGTGGCTTGTGGCTCCTTCGTTGCAGCACGTGGGCTCCTTAGTTGTGGCATGCGAACTCTTCGTTGCGGCATGCATGTGGGATCTAGTTTCATGAGCAGGGATCAAACCCAGGTCCCCTGCATTGGGAGCCCAAACTCTTACCACTGCACCACCGGGGAAGTCCCTCAGCTCTTTTTAATATTCCATCAAAACTATTTTTTCCATTCACAAAGCCCAGAAATTTAGCTCCAGAACTGTTTTTCTTTGGGAGAATTATTATTGTCTATTGTACTGGTTTCCAAACTTTTAAACATGCTGGGTTTCCTTTTAAGCAGGGAAAATTTAGTCCAAAAGAAATCTTACTTCAAATACTAATTTATAAATATATAGGTATATCTTCAAAGTCTGATATGTCTTTATTGATTTATTATATGTATGTCATGGAAACAAAATGTCTAGGAATAATATCTCTCTATCACAGTGTAAGAATATTTTATATTTTCACTGGGACTGACAAATTGTCCTCCCAAATGCTATGCTCTACCTATAGAGTATGAATCTACTTTTCAGATCTCTGCCAAGAGAAACATTTTAATTTTTACCAATAATCCAAAGGATATCTTCTTTAGATTTCAGTTCCTTTAATTACAAGTGAGATGGAGAATATTTTTCATATGTCTGTTGACATTTTATACTTCTCTGTGTGTATTATTCCTATTTATTTTCATTAAGCTGTTTTTCTGTTTTAATAATTTATAAACAAATAAAATTGGGCTCTAATCTTTCATATTTGCTGCAGATATGTTTCCCATTTTCTTGTATATAGTTTAGTTTTGTTTTGATATTTTTTTACACAACTATATAGCATTTTCTAATCAAAATATTACTGTTGTTAATGGTTTGGGGAATTTGTATCATGACAAAAAAATGTATTCTCCATTCAGGAAATTTTAAAAATTCACATTTTTTAAAAAAAATTATGTATTTATTTACTTTTGGCTGTGTTGGGTCTTCATTGCTGTGTGCAGGCTTTTTCTAGTTGTGGTGAGTGTTGGCTACTCTTCGTTGCGGTACGCAGGCTTCTCATTACGGTGGCTTCTCTTGTTGTGGAGTCCGGGCTCTAGGTGTACGGGCTTCAGTAGTTGTGGCACTTGGGCTCAGTAGTTGTGGCTCACAGGCTCTAGAGCGCAGGGTCAGTAGTTGTGGCACATGGGCTTAGTTGCTCCATGCACGTGGGATCGTCCTGGCCCAGGGCTCAAACCCATGTCCCCTGCATTGGCAGGTGGATTCTTAACCACTGTGCCACCAGGGAAGCCCAAAATTAACATGTAGTTTTAGCTAATGTTATTTTTTTTTAATACTGATGTCTTTGGCCCATTGGAAGTTTATTTTGGTGTAAAGAGTAATCAAGATCCCCCCATGCCTAATTGGCAGCCACACATTTAATAAATAAATGTAATAAATACATGTTTTCATTCGGCAAAATGAGACTGTAAGATTTTTTATATTCTACATCTTGAAATTTCTGGACTCTTTTCAGTCTCATTGTTAGACTGTTTATTCCTTGTCTAGTTCAAAATTGTTTTAATTATTCTAATGTAAAATCCAATTTAATTTGTGGCAGCATTAGTAGGAGGTCATAATTTAGAGAGAGGCTAAGAAAAGATTACCTGAGAAATAGGAGACATTTCTAATCTCTATCTAAAAAGTCCCCAAAACTCAGGGCCTCTCTCATTAATGTTGTCTCCCCAGAGTCTTCTAAAAGTTTATTGGAATACATGGAGAAAGCCTAAAGATCCCAAAGAACGTATGCTTTATATCACAGAAAACTGGGCTCAAATGTTAATATTGCTGATTATTCATTCTTTGTCCTTAATTTAACCTCTCTGAATATCTGTCTTCTCATCTGTAAACTGGCAATAGGAACACTTAGGTTGCAAAACTGTTAATAAATAAGAGACAATTTGCATAGGACAATTAGCACAGTCCCTGGACTGTGGTAGGAACTCTATAAATTGTAACTGATATTTATCTATGCTCTGTCTCTACAGCCACCTGGGTATTATTCTATTGGGCAGAGATCAACTAAGGCCTTTCATAGTCCCAGGCCTCCTGAAAATCCCCAAATCAGACTTGCAGCTTTCTTTCATAGCCCAGAAGTATGACTATATCTGCTAAAAGGTTTTCAGCTACCCAAATGGGGGGAAAAAAGCAAGGCTTACTTTTTCCAGGAGTGTTCAGTGGCGTTAGCAAGGGTAGTGTGGGGAACAGTGTAGTCACACGCAGGTAGATCTGCCTATTGATGCCATTTTAGTGGCTTCTAGCACCAATAATTTTGTTTAATTGGGTACTCTTAATTGTGAAATTATTGGAATTCATGATTCTTCTTTGAAAGTACCAGGAGAATAATTATAATACTAATGTCAGGAAAAATACTTCATAACCATCCTAGATATTCTCCACAATACATATGACATAGATAGTAGCCATATTTTCCAACAAAGGATTATTTATTTTAAAAAACACTCAGTGAAATAAAAATATGGGTTTGTGATAGACTCTAGAAATCCTGGAAGTGTAGATGGAAAAAGTATACATGGTGGAAGATAAGAATTGATCCTCTGAATTCAATCATACAGCAAGCATTTATTGACACATATTCTATCCTAGGTCTCTGCTGGGTAATATGTGGTGTACAGATGAAGAAGTCTCTTTCCTTCCTTTGATGATTTAATAGTCTTGAAGAAAAGAACATAACCATGATCTGTAACAAATATTTTGTCTTTGGAATCTGACAGTCTACATTCTAATTTTACTGCACCTGAACGCATGATCTTAATATCGCTATGTCTCGATTTTTTTTATGTGCAAATTGTGATAAGAATAGCCATCTCAGTAATATTGGCCACAGGTGGATTAAATTGGATCATGCATGTAAAATCCCTGGCATAAATAATGGTAGCCATTATAAAGAAAGGAAAAAAGTACTGCAATTTTATTTAGAATATTTACGAACTGACTATACTGGACTTCCCTCATACTATGCCATATAATATCTCATATATGTAAATCTGTGTAAAATGTTAATAATAGCTAATATTTAATGAGTGTTTACTATATGCCAGCACATTCCAGCAATTGGTTCTAAGTGTTCTACATATATTAATGCATTTAATCCTCACAACAATTCTGTTATTACACTCATGTTACTGATGAGAAAACAGAAGCTTAGAGAAGTTATATAATTTGCCTAAAATTATTGAAACATACCTATAAATTGATGAAGTCATCAATTTGATGATTCCGGCAGTCTAGAGTTCATGTTCTGGTGACTGCCCTTTCCAGCCACCATTGGGATAGCATATTGCCGCAGTGGAGAATCTAATAAAAATTGGTTTTGGTACAAGATCGCTGAATGATTGCTGGCTCCTACATGTAAATTGGATTTAGAGTAAACATACTAAAGTGGATCAAGTGAAAGGAATAGGGTATTGCAGTCTGATACTTCTGTCTGCCACTTAGCTTCATTATCTACAAAACAGAGATATCAACACCCATGTCACCAGACTCTCATGAGGAGCAAATGAGAAAAATATGTGAAGGCACCCAGCTTTGGGTTGTCCATGGTCATGTAATTTTGAATGGTGCAATGGGAATGAAAACCTGGGTCTCCTGCACATTCATCCATGCCCTTTACTCATTCTAAGTATAGACTTTATCCCGAATGAGTTTTAGAGTAATGAAGGACTGGAGTTAACTCAAAGCAATCATTATGTGAAGAAGCTGTTAGATCTCTTTCTCTACCCTGTAAATCAAACTACAAAGTCATCAAGGCTTAAATTCAACAAAATTATAAATGGTCTGTCATCCAGCCTCCCCACTTTGGCCTACCACTGTGGAGAGTGATCCAATCACATGGTTCTGATAGTCTTCTTTTTAACTTCCCGCGTAATAACAGGCTTTGCTAAAGCAACCCTTCAAGGCAATGAACACAATTGGTAAATAGAATTCATCCTTAGCATTACATGAAAGAGCAATGGATGAGGGTACAGGAGACCTAAGCTTTCATTCCCACATTACCAGTTAGCATTGCATGATCTTGGACAAGTTAATTTGCCTCTATGAGTCTCTCTACAAAAATGAAGAGTTTCAGCTTGCAACTGTGATCTGTGATCTGACTCTGTAGCTTAGTAATTATTCTGCCTCAGACATTCTACCAAACCCACTTATGGTATATATGTAGCAGGGTTCAGGGGGTCCTAAATTCAGAAGGAGTGTGCTTGGATAGGAGACTTGAAACTTCTCCACACAATAAAAATTATCACTGGCAAACCCTCTCTCTGGCTCAGATTAGGGGGTTTTAAGTTACTGGGCTGGAAACAGAAAAGCAGGCTCTTTGTGTCCTAACTATTTGTTCCCTTTGAAGTCCCACTGGTACTGATTTGATAGAAATAGAAACTGTAGATCAAAGCTATAGAGACCATCATCCTTACAAGCAGGACATGAACCCATTTTCAAAGAAAAAACCCACGCTTTCCTACCCAAATATCTTCTATAGTGCAAAGTTTTCAAGCAAAGCACATTTATTGCAATTTTCATTGGAATCACACTTTTGTTCATGTGGGTTTCTAATGCTGTTACTGAGCATCTGAAAAAGCAGAGGAGCACAGAGAAGGCAACATTGGGATCATACAGACAAACTATTTTGTGGCATACTTTTATCACTTAAAATACATTATAATATATGTAGATACTCCCTCTCCAGGAGATACGGGAAAATGAGTAACTTTGCAGAAGAAACACTTGGCAAATACTATATTAACCGAGTGATGAAAGTTAATATCACTGGTGATGTCATGGGGATACCATGTGGCCCTGATGGGATGTGATGGAAATGGCACTTTACCTCTGTGCCCTGCCTCCATTCTTAAAGCACATAACCCCAGTCTAAATACGTGAAAATGTCAGACAAACCCAGATTGGGGGATTTTCCAAAGGGTGCTTGTCCAGCAGTACTCAGAATTGTTAAGGATATGAAGATCTGAGAAACTGTCTAGACCACAGGTGACTGGGGGGAACATGACAAATAAGTGCTATGGGGTATCCCATGTTGTGTCCTGGAGCTGGTGAAATCTAAGTAAAGTCTGGAATTTGGTTAATAGCAATGTACCAATATTGACTTCTTAACTTTGACAATATACCTCGGTAATGTAAGGGGCAAGGGAGGGAATTGGGGGAGGGGTGCATGGGCACTCTCTGTACTATCTTTGTAAATTTTCTGCAAATTTAAAATCAGTCTGAGACAAAAAGCTGATTTTAAAAAATATAAACATTTTTTCATAGAATTAAATATTTTGCTATCACCTGATTGTTAATAGGTATGTAGTATTCCAGAGCATTCATTAAATGTGATAGTGCCTAGCACAGAGCTTGGCAGTACTAAGTGCTCATTAAAAGTTAGATTTTTTGGTTATTGCTGTTATAATTTTGATCAATATTCCAATGTATATTACTGAAAACTTCCCTATCAAGTATCCTCATATGCGCTATTTCTTCCCTGTTTTTATTCTCTTTACACATGGATATAAGGTGCCCTGGCTTTAGAATTTGCTGTACAATTTGAATGTGGGGGTGTTTAAGGCAACCTAGAAGAGCAAGATCATTAATGCTCTTGTTGTTCTGTTTCAGTGTCATCCTAGTGGCTGTTTGATAGACCTTTGCCTCCAGATGGGAGTTATCATGTTTTTGAAGCAAATATGGAACAATTTCATGGAACTGGGATACCCGTGAGTACTTAATTTTTTTTTAACATCTTTATTGGAGTATAATTGCTTTACAAGGGTGTGTTAGTTTCTGCTTTATAACAAAGTGAATCAGCTATACATATACATATGTTCCCATATCTCTTCCCTCTTACATCTCCCTCCCTCCCACCCTCCCTATCCCACCCCTCCAGGTGGTCACAAAGCACCAAGCTGATCTCCCTGTGCTATGTGGCTGCTTCCCACTAGCTATCTATTTTACATGTGGTAGTGTATATATGTCCATGCCACTCTCTCACTTCGTCCCAGCTTACCCTTCCCCCTCCCTGTGTCCTCAAGTCCATTCTCTAGTAGGTCTACGTCTTTATTCCCGTCTTGTCCCTAGGTTCTTCATGACCATTTTTTTGTTTTGTATTTTAGATTCCATATATATGTGTTAGCATATGGTATTTGTTTTTCTCTTTCTGACTTACTTCACTCTGTATGACAGACTCTAGGCCCATCCACCTCACTACAAATAACTCAATTTTGTTTCTTTTTATGGCTGAGAAATATTCCATTGTATATATGTGCCACATCTTCTTTATCCATTCATCTTTTGATGGATACTTAGGTTGCTTCCATGTCCTGGTTATTGTAAATAGAGCTGCAATGAACATTTTGGTACATGACTCTTTTTGAATTATGGTTTTCTCAGGGTATATGCCCAGTAGTGGGATTGCTGGGTCATATGGTAGTTCTATTTTTAGTTTTTTAAGGAACCTCCATACTGTTCTCCATAGTGGCTGTATCAATTTACATTCCCACCAACAGCGCAAGAGGGTTCCCTTTTCTCTATACCCTCTCTAGCATTTATTGTTTGTAGATTTTTTGGTGATGGCCATTCTGACGGGTGTGAGGTGATACCTCATTGTAGTTTTGATTTGCATTTCTCTAATCATTAATGATGTTGAGCATTCTTGCATGTGTTTGTTGGCAATCTGTATATCTTCTTTGGAGAAATGTCTATTTAGGTCTTCTGCCCATTTTTGGATTGGGTTGTTTGTTTTTTTGATATTGAGCTGCATGAGCTGCTTGTAAATTTTGGAGATTAATCCTTTGTCAGTTGCTTCATTTGCAAATATTTTCTCCCATTCAGAGGATTGTCTTTTCGTCTGGTTTATGATTTCCTTTGCTGTGCAAAAGCTTTGAAGTTTCACTAGGTCCCATTTGTTTATTTTTGTTTTTATTTCCATTTCTCTAGGAGGTCGGTCAAAAAGGATCTTGCTGTGATTTATGTCATAGAGTGTTCCACCTATGTTTTCCTCCAAGAGTTTGATAGTGTCTGGCCTTACATTTAGGTCTTTAATCCATTTTGAGTTTATTTTTATGTATGGTGTTAGGGAGTGTTCTAATTTCATTCTTTTACATGTAGCTGTCCAGTTTTTCCAGCACCACTTATTAAAGAGGCTGTCTTTTCTCCATTGTATATTCTTGCCTCCTTTATCAAAGATAAGGTGACCATATGTGTGTGGGTTTATCTCTGGGCTTTCTATCCTGTTCCATTGATCTATATTTCTGTTTTTGTGCCAGTTCCATACTGTCTTGATTACTGTAGCTTTGTAGTATAGTCTGAAGTCAGGGAGCCTGACTCCTCCAGCTCCATTTTTCTTTCTCAAAATTGCTTTGGCTATTTGGGGTCTTTTATGTTTCCATACAGATTGTGAAATTTTTTGTTCTAAGAGTACTTAATTTTTAAACTAGCCTTGTATAGAGTTACTAAGAATACTAGTTCTTTTTTTTAATTTTTAAATTTTATTTTATTTATTTTTTTATACAGCAGGTTCTTATTAGTTATCCATTTTATACATATTAGTGTATATATGTCAATCCCAATCTCCCAATTCATCACACTACCACCGCCTCCCTGCCACTTTCCCCCCTTGGTGTCCATACGTTTAAGAAGAACTAGTTCTTAAGAATTGGGGCTTGGTAATCAGAGAGATGACAGTTCAGTTCCTACTCCTCTCCTTACAAAATGTGTGACCATTTGTAAGCCAATCGACCTTTCTGTGCCTCAGTTTTCACATCTCTAAGAGAGGCTCAGCAGCTGTATCTACCTCAAGAACCATTGTAAGGATTAGACAAAATAATGGATATAGAGTAACTTGTACTCTGTTCAACATCTTAAGACACTTGTTGGTATTCTTAAAATATTATTGGCAGTGCAGGTTCTTGAGAACAAAATTAACTTTCTGGTTTCTTTTGGCTACCAAAAGACCAAGGTTGTTGTTGTTTTTGTTTAATGCAGAGAACCTCCATTTCTGTCTCCCCCCTTTAAGAATGAAATAAAATTAAAATCCTGGATGGGGAGGTTTGGGGCTCTTTGTTACAACAGCAACAGCAATAAATATTTAGAACAGGATTGATTGTGATAACATCAAAACAACAGCATTCTGTTTTTTCCCTATAGATAAATTCTAACTGTGAAATACTGACATAGAAGGACCCTGAATGCCCACTTTTACATCTGTTAAAATATATTATCCTTTAGAATACAGTGAAATAGAGTGTATTTAAAACATTGTGGTATGGAAGTATTGAGGCCTAATTTATTTAAAAACATTATAATTTTGAGGAATTTCCTTACTATGGGGAAAGAACTGGTTAGTTGATTAATGATATAAATAACTTAGGCTCAGTCATCAAATTATACCATGTTTCTTTCTCCTCCTTGGCCCTTAAGTAGCATCAGGATATTCCTGAGCAGAGACCTGGGGGTTGGAGAGGTAATATTAACCCAGTGCATCGGACTGGGAAATTGTGGAGGCCTGGTACAAATTCCTTTTCTGCCTCTTGCTAAAGATGCTTATAATTTACTTAACCTCTCTGAGACATTTTTTTTAATTTATAAAATAAGGGATTTATAAAGATTAAATGAGATGACCCAATGGTATTTAAACCTTCATCAATAAATGACAGAAGCTTTTTGTGAAGAGATGTTTACACAAATCCTCAATAGTCAAAACAGATTAAAATGAATCTCTGCTAAATGAAAGGAGAATAGGCATGGAGGTTTGGGAAGCCCAGTCCGTTTTCGTATTCCTTTCTATCTTTGGCTTACCTCTTTGAAACATAAAGTTTGAGGAACATAATTTGAAAATATTTGAGTAAATTAGGTATCAAGTGCCTAGCACAGGATCTGAGATGGTGTCGATACTTCATAAGCACAGTCAAGATGGTGTAGTAGTCATTGTAATATTAAGAATGATTCTTGTTGTTATTATTGCCTGTGTACTTCTGTACATACCATGCACTTTGGACATCACATTTTCGCCATGGCCTTGCCCAAGAGGTGAGCCTGGATTTTGTATATCAAATCCCAAGGCTACCATGGCAAATGACATCCTGGTGGGGTTTTCCCAACAGCTGGACAAAGGCCTTGCTGAAGAAACTCTAGCAGGAGTGAACCAGTTCCTAAGGCAATGACTTTTAAACTTTTAAAGCACAATTCTCTTTCCTCAAGTAAAATCTTAAGCAGACTGAAATAAATAGGATATAAGCAAGCAGGCCTTCCATTCCCAACTCCCTTTTTCATCTTCACGAGGCTCCAGAGGCAACCTCCATGGAGCACACATTGAAGCGCTACCTGACGTTTTGATCTAACTATGGTGGTTCTTCCAACCCCCACTGAAGCTCTACGTCCATGATTAATTAAAACTGAGAGTTGGGTACTGTTCATTGGGTCCTGTGAGATTCACCTTATCCTAGAGATAATTTTTATCTAACTCTTAAGATAATTTATTACCCAGAAGTCTACAATATTTGCATACCAGGATATTTCTGAGTCATATAATTTCAAGACTGCCCCTGGGTTAGGGAAAGAGTGTTGCTACTTCCTTTTCAAGTCTGATAAATGGACTGAGACACAGATTCATTACCTGTAAATTATTGTTCACTATAGGAGCAGAGTGTAATCTCTTGAATCCTTCATAGTTATAAACTCAGAGAAGTGAAGTGACTTGCTAAAAGCCACACAACTAATGCATTGTAGGGTGAGGAATAGAAACTACATCTCTTGAAACTCTAGGTAGGGCTCAGTTATCTAATGTGAAACATGATTTTACTCATGTTCAGAGAACACAGCCCAGAAGATTTGGAAGGAAGGGCTCAGATCCAATCACAACAGGCAGCATAAGAGTTTAGGTATTTATATAGGTGGGGTAGGGGAAGGAATCACAGAAATGAGTATTTGTCTAATCAATATTAGGAAGCACCTATAGTATATGGGAGGATCAACTCTTTGATAACTATGTAGATGTTTGTAGGGTCTAGGAAGTCGGAGGCCTCTTCTTCCTTGCTAAATTTAAAGTTGAGACCATGCAAAGACCCCCCCAATTCTCAGGCATGCTTAGTGTAGTCCTAAGGTAGTTGGAGTTTCTCTTTTCTTAATACACTATAAATTGTTTACCAGGTGCTTAAATACGAGCTTAAAAGGCCTTTGCCTTTATGCAGGTTGATCCAGAACTGGTGGTCACGACATAAAATCAAGCGGGGAATACAAGATGCTTCCATACCTCAGTGGGAAAATGATTGGAATCTACAGCCCATGAATATTCACGGACTGATGGATGAGTACTTAGAAATGGGTATGGAAAGAACCTTCTGCAAAGCTATTTGACCCTCTTGATACGTTTCTTCTACTTCACTCAGGCTCTGATTCAAGAGAGAAAACCGTCTCCTTTTGAGCAAATATTTTAAAGGAACAAAATAAAGCAAAACCCACTCCTATGTTGAGAAATGTATCAGCCCAACCAAATAAAGCAATAATTCTTTCTCCCAGTAAACATTTGCACAGACCCAGTCTGAGTCTTGAGTCTTCAGGAAGCTTACTTATTTATATTACAAAAATAAGGATTCCCATTCCAACTGATAAGATCACTGCATGTTGTTTTGACATTTGCTTTTGTTCTCTGGCCTTCAGTTTTCTCATCTATAAAAAGAGAGGACAAGATTAGGTCTCTTGCTTCCTTTCTAGGACTAAGCATGTTTCTTCAAGTCCTTCTCTGACGTTTTTCTTCCTTCATGCTGCATGGCATAGAGGTGAAAGTCTCATAGACTTTCAATCTATTGAGATCTGAGTTTGAATGCAGTTTTTAACATTTTTCATCTATCTACCCTTTAACCAGTTTACTTAACGTGTATGAGCTACATTTTTCTCAACTGTACACTGGGATAAGCATGTTTACTTTGTAGGGATGTTGGAAGGATTAAAGGCAATCTATGTAAAGATGCCTAATATGGAACAAAGAAAGCACTCAATAAATGATACTGTTTATATTACCGATTTTCTAACCCTCTTCCTTTACAGTTTTGCAGTTTGGTTTTACCACCATCTTTGTTGCGGCTTTTCCTCTGGCCCCTCTTTTGGCTTTGTTAAACAATATCATTGAAATCAGGCTGGATGCGTACAAATTTGTCACCCAGTGGCGGAGGCCTTTGCCAGCCAGAGCAACCGACATAGGTAAGATTCAGCAACTACATGATTTTTGCATTGCTAAGGCCAAGTGGTGGCTTGATCTTACTTAGCGCAACGTGGGTTTCTATTGCTGGAGCTCTCTTCCAGCCATAACAAAACTGTTTTCGTAAACCAAAGAATGAAATGAGAGTAAGTTTAGTTATAACTCTTAGTTGAGGGTAAGTTCATACTGAACATGCTATTTCATAAACTTATTTGTAACTGAAAAGGATCTCATATATCCCTTTCCAGAGCTTATTTTTTCATTCCATTATTTTTTTTTATTCCATTATTTTTTAAAGTTAACTTTAATCCTATTTGAAACATCAGTTTTGACCATAATCAATAGTCGATTGATACTATATACAATTTCAAAAGCTTTTTTGTGTATCTATATGATGCCAGATTGGCCTCTTAAGAAGTAGAAAATGTTCACTAGTGATTTTCAGGTCTTGACACTAAACTAGTTTTACTTTTTCGTAGTTTTACATTAAAAAGGTAGCTGACAAAGATAAAGGCAGAACCCATAGTGAATACAGATATTTCAGAGTTCACACAATGAAGTAGAACTTTATTTTTATAGGTTTGAGTACCTCATCAAGTTCTATACATAGGCTTTGAAGAATCTTAAGCAGCTGTGTCTATATCTCATTGGTACAGACATGAGCCAGTTCCTAACGATATTTTAATTTTCAAATCTCTCTACATGATGACTACCTCCCCTCTATGGAAAAGTATTCAATAGCTGTAATATCTGTAGTGAGACACATACCATCCTAAGAAAGTAAATAATGGACAGAGCCGTGGTTCCAACATAACTAAAACACTTTTTCCAAATTAAGGTTGATTAAAGGGTTTTAACTTTTTTTCTTTTTACTCACTATCTTTAATCTTTCTCCTGCTAGGTATCTGGTATGGAATTCTTGAAGGAATTGGTATATTGGCTGTGATTACCAATGCGTTTGTAATTGCTATTACATCTGATTACATCCCACGTTTTGTCTATGAATACAAATATGGCCCCTGTGCAAGTCAGTTTGAATATAGTGAAAGGTAAGGTTGAAATGTACACATTTTTTATTTGTAATTAAAATGGGAACTTATTGGCAAGCTTTGTTCTGTGACCATTAAGGGTAATGTTTCTGATCATTGTGTTTATTAGATGGAATCAAGTGGGATAAAAAGGGCAGCAGTGTTTTTTACAGCAAATAATTTTAGAGTCTATGATTTTCTGTTTAAATGCATCACCAGTGTTAAAATGTTAAAAACATTTTAATGTATTTAGAAGTTAAATTTAGGACTAGAAGAGACCTTTGAAAGAATCCAATGCAATAGTTTGTCTATATAGATGGGAAATTGAGGCCTATACTAGCTAAATTACTGAAGGGAATTAAGCTAGTTTGTGGGGATATACAGAATATGAAGAAACTCTCAGCTATATGACTAGAGATTTTTCTAAAGGGATTTACTGCTAGAGATTTTAAGCATGCAGAAAATGATACCCTAGACCTGTCTCCTTTTTCTTTTTTGTTAAAATTTAAATCAACACTTGAGAACAGGGTTTCTCAACCTCTGCACTATTGACGTTATAGACCAGATAATTCTATTTTTGAGGAGGAGGGGTGTCCTGTGCCAAAGGATGTTTAGCAGCAACCTTGGCCTCTACCCAGTGGATACCAAGAGCAACCTCCCTGCTCCCCAACTTGTGACAACCAGAACTGTCTCCAGACATTGCCAAATGGTCCCTGGGGGACAAAATCACCCAGTTTAGAACACTGCCTTAGGGGATATGAGTTTTTCAGATCTTTCCTTCTTGAAAACTTGAAGAATGCAAGGGAGCCCTAGACTTGGAGACAGAGAGAAACTGGAGTTTTTAGCTGGAGGTTAGCCTTAGGTGTGGAAGTAGTGATAGGAAATAAAGTAGTGATAGGAGAAGCTGTGTCTCCTCCTTCCTTCAGGAGCAGCCCTGGGCATGCATCTTATCTAGATGCGGGACGTGTGCCCGAGCAAGCAGAGCCCCTCAGAGCCCCGGTTTAGGATGAATTCAGCCCTTAGTCCTGCAGATGAACTCATTTGTCTCAGAACACCGCAGTGCCTTTCTGAACACAAACGTACGTCTCAATTTTTCAAAGAGAGGTAATAAAGGCAGGAGATTTTCTTTTATATATTGGAGTCTTGTCAAGAGATTTTAACTTGAAGTCAAACTCCCAAGATTTAAGTGCTAACTTTGCCTTCTACTAAAAGGCACATCATCAATCTGGACCTATGTTTAAGAAATGGTGCCTGAGGTAACATTTTATGAACTGTAAAACACTAAACAGATATAAATTGGTTTTTAGTATTCATAGTGAAAAACCCCAAAGTCTCTTTTTTCTTTATTCAAAATGGCCTAGAAGCAGATTTTAATGGTTTAAAATATGTAGGCTCGCTTGGCAGCCCTCTTCCTTACGGGCATTATTTGTTAGTGTCTTTACTGCCACCTAGTGGCAGGTGAAAGTGAGATTGGATAGGTATAAGCTCTGTTCACATTCCGGGTACTGACTTTTCACGTAGGTGGCACCTGACTCCTTCTCCATTAGCAGTGACTAGGGATGTAGAATCATTTCAAGAAGAGATGTGGAGGACTTGTGAGTTTGAAACCACACATTCATAGGGGCTTCCTGGTATTAATTTTCTCCAGGTACGTTTAGCAGCTAAACTGGAGTAAATTCATTCAGATTGGAAATTTTCAGAGCAAGGAGGCAAAAAGACAAGGTGGCAATGGAGAGGATGACACTGGCAAGCTGAAATGATAAGTTATGAGGTCTAGGATGGCCAGGGAGGGGAGTGAAGTTGAAGTCAGTGTGGCCCTGTAATTAAAATTTAGGGTTTAGAATAAGATAAATGGGCACTTGAATCCAGTCTCTAACAACTCTATGTTCTGGGCAGTGGTTCTCAACCCATGGCCTGCAAATCTCCTTCAGGGTCCATGAGGTCAATACTATTTTCATAATAATACTAAGATACTATTTGCTTTTTTCACCACATTGACATATGCACAGGTGGTACAAAAGCAGTGGGCTAAAATTTTCTGGTGGCTTTGCATCACTCAAGGCAGTGGCACCAAAAAATACTAGTAATGATTCTATTTCTCACCACTCTACATTCACCATTTTTAAAATGCCAGTAAGAAATTTCAGAATGTCTTTGATGAAGCAGTAATAATTATTCATTTCAACCAAACCTCCACCCTTGAATAAATGTCTTCTCAATATTCTATTCGACAAAATGCAGAGTGCGCATAAAGGGCTTCTGCTACATCCTAAAGTGTGATGAGCGTGTCAAAGAAAAGTGCAAACTTTTGGAGTTGCAAACTAAAGAAACTTTTTTTTTAACATGAAATAAAATTGTCAGACAAGCTATGAGTATTCAGACTTGGGTATTAGCAAACACTCTTTTACAGAATGCACAAAACTAGCTTGTCATTTTAAGGAAAATAATTGACAATATTTGTTGAGCTTTAAAGCTTCCCCATACTTATAGGGTTTTTTTTTTTCCGATAAAAGTCAGTGACGATATTAACAATTGTGCTTTTTCATGGTCTATAGTAAAAATACATCAACATTTGGAAGATCTGCATAATTCAGGGAACACATGTTCTCCAAATGGCCCCAATTTGATGTTACAAAATCTTGCATGGATAAATGACAAATTCAAAGTACAAGATAGACCTATGGATTTTAACGCAAAATCCATATGGAACGATGCATATGAAAGTTCAGTTACACGAAGATTCCACCTTACAACTAAACTTTAAGAAATGACCACAAATAGAGCTTTGGTATAATATCAAAGAAAAATATTGACATTTATCTGAAATGATATTGAAATAGTCTTCCTTCTTCCACCTACTTGTCTGCATGAGGCCAGATTTTCTACTTACCCTTCAACCAAAACAACATATTGCAATAGATTTAATGCAGGTTTGAGTATCCAGCTGTCTTCTATTAAGGCAGGCATTAAGGTGTTTGCAAACATGTAAATCAATGTCATTCTTCTCGCTATGTTTTTTTCTTTTGGAGTATATAACTATTTTTCAAATGTGTTATTCATATTATTTGAATGGATGTGATAGTTATTTTAAATGAATGAACATAAATTTCTATTTCAGTTGCTAATGTGGTAAATATCAATAGATATTCCCCTATGCAAAAAGCTCCTTGAGATCCTCAACAACTTTTTTAAATGTAAAGGGTATCTGAGACCAGAAATTTTGACAATTATAGGCCTAGAGAAAGTCATTTAGTCTCTGTAAATCGTAGTTCTTGTATCTATGTGGTGAAGATAATAATAATATACATGTTCTAAGGCTATTGTAAAACTTAACCCTGATCACAGTTTAATACCTAACCACCAGAGTAGGGAATTTTGCCTTTTTTGTTTACTGTTGAATACCAAGCATCCAGAATTGTTCTAACAAATCATCGGTCCTCCATAAATATGTATTGAATAAGTTAATAAATTACAAATAAACATGTTTATCAATTGGCTGTTTGATGTTAATTATCCAAATCGTGTTACATGTTTATATATATTTATTCAGTTTCAATGCATAGGAAGTAATTACCACAATGCCTAGTGCATAGTAAACACTTAATAAAACATAAGCCAAGTGATAAGGCAAAATAGAAACTATCGGAGGGAAATGGCAGGCAAGAGTCTGTCTCATTAAGGCATAATCACAGTTGTAATGGGAGTCAGAGAATAGAATCAGAGAGCTGAGTTGCTACGAGTTTATAATTATAATGAAAGGCATAATGGCACTTATTAAATCTTGTCATTGGTAATGAAGGAATTGGACTAGAAATTCATGAATCTCTGAATCACACATGCTTTCTTTTCTTTTCTCCCAGTTGTTTAACAGGATATGTCAACAATAGCCTATCCTTCTTTGACCTGAGTGAGCTTGGCATGGGAAAATCTGGTTATTGCAGGTATTTACTTATAAATTATAGTTATCTTTTCTTTTTGCTTTCACCATTCCATCTCCTCATGCTAATGGGTCCATTTAAACTGTCATTTTGGAGTTTTGGCAAATTAAGAACATTTGGGGCCGCCACATTTTGGTCTTTGTTCTTCAAATTCTTTGTTTTTGTGGATTTTAGGTACCGAGACTACAGAGGTCCTCCTTGGAGTTCCAAACCCTATGAATTTACCCTACAATACTGGCATATCCTCGCTGCTAGATTGGCCTTCATTATTGTGTTTGAGGTTAGTCACAGGCTGATAAAATTACTCTAGGTAAACGCTTTTCTGACTGATATATTAGTTGCCTTTTTTTTTTTTAAGATTTATTATTTATTTATGTATTTTTGACTGTGTCAGGTCTTAGCTGCGGCATGAGGGATCTTCGTTGAGGCATGTGGGCTCTTCGTTGCAGTGCACGGGCTTCTCTCTAGTTGTAGTGTGCAGGTTTTCTCTCTCTAGTTGTGACTCGCAGGTTCCAGGGCACGTGGGCTCTGTAATTTGTGGCACGCAGGCTCTCTAGTTGAGGCGCGTGAGCTCAGCATTTGCGGCGTGCGGCCTTATTTGCCCCGCGGTATGTGGGATCTTCGTTCCCTGACCAGGGATCGAACCAGTGTCACCTGCACTGCAAGGTGGATTCTTTACCACTGGACCACCAGGGAAGTCCCTAGTTGCGTTTTCGAAGTCAGTTTCTCACTGACTTCCAAAACAGGACTTGAGTATGTCCCTGTAAAAGGTTCAGATACAAGGAAACCACTATGACATGCAAAAAAGCAAGAACTGAATAATGTAAGTTAAAGAGTATTTATATCAGAAATCTAGGATAATCTCTAGGTCCACGGGTGGATCTAGAGATTATCATACTAAGTGAAGTAAGCCAGACAGAGAAAGACAAATATCATATGATGTCACTTACTTGTGGAATCTAAAAAAATGCTACAAATAAACATTTACAAAACAGAAACAGACTCGCTAACATAGAAGACAAACTTATGGTTACCAAAGGGGAAAGGGGAGGGATAAATTAGGAGTTCGGGATTAACATATTCACACTACAATATACGAAATAGATAACCAAAAAGACCTAGTGTATAGCACAGGGAACTATATTTTGTAATAACTTATAAGGGAAAAGAATCTGAAAAAAAATAGATATATTTGTATGTATAACTGAATCACTTTGCTTTACACCTGAAACTAATACAGTAGATCAACTCTACTTCACCTTAGTTTTGAGCCTCCTAATAACCAAATTTAAAAAGTAAGGTTTGTTTTCATCATCTAACAAAAGAACCCATATTTATTCATCGGGGTGGAGAGACTTATTTTCTGAACAATCAACTCTAATTATAGTTGATCATGTGTATTTGTACAGCAACAGTGCATAATTCAATAAATTATGCCTGAGAACACTTTTATAAAACGTGCACAGATTTTGATGATCAGAGTCATGCAATAATTTTAGATTGTAGTCTGTGAAGAAATTTTGGAGAAGCTACAATATTATTGCCTTGCTTAAAAAATAACCAACTTGATACAGTGAAGAACTTAGCACTGGAATATATTGAGTATCTACTCACTAAGGTCTATGGAAAAACTTTAAATGCATCTGTTTCCTATGGCCAAAATTATGGAGAGAAAAAGATAGCCATACATAAGACTTTTTGCATATGAAATAAGGTTTAATCCAGGACTAAATTCTATTATTTAGTGACTCTATGGGCCTATAAAAATGTCTCCTGATGAAGTTTGACTTTCTATTTTATTATAGGTAGCAAAAGAGTTTAAAGCATATTTCCAATCCAATGATTCCAAAAAGTCTTTTTTATTGTGTGTGTTAAAATGTACACTTTTTTCTTCTTCATCTTCTTTTGGAGCTCAGGTAGAAAGTCTTAATCAAATGCCTCAATTAACAGCAACCTACCATCATGGATGCATAAGCCCAATGATTCCTTCTTTTTTTTTTTCCTCTTCATTCCCCATTACCCACCCACTCCAAAAGCACTCACTGTCTTTTCTTCTGTGGAAGATTTACCACATCTTTATTTGAATATATGTTTGTTTATAAGTATATTGAATATATATGTGTGTGTGTATATATATATATATATATATATATATAGTATTATTTTAAGTATTCTTTTCCAAAATTACCTCAATAGTATTATATAATAATTAATTTTTATCTCTTACCCATTATACTTTTTCAGATCTAGAGAGACATCTATCCATGAGATTTATAATTTCTTTTGTCTATTTATGATATTTCATCAAAATTAAATACCATATTCCCCTAAGGATAGGTGCTTAGACCTACAATAATGCTCTCTACCTCAATAAATCTTTAATTAAGAATCTTGGGCATGTTACCTTGTAAACATATTTAAGGGTTTTTAAGGAGTATCTTACTCAGGTGTGGAATTGTTAGCTTATACATGTACTCGGTTTCGTGTAATACCAACAGATTGCTCTTCAAAATTCTCTTGGATTTTCACCAGCTTTTCATAGTATCTGAATTTCTAACATTTTGCAGTTGTATAAGAGTAAGGTAATATTTTGCTTTAATTTTTTTTGTTTTAGTCTGTTTACTAATGACACTGACCATCACTTTTAGTACTAGAAAGCCATTTGGGCTTCATTTTTTTGTAAATTTATAACCTTGATCCATTTTTGGTTGAGTTACCAAATTTTATGATTTCCTTATATATTCTACATATTAATCTTCACCAGTTATATACACAGCAGATATCTTTTCATTGTCCATAACCTATTAACTTTATGTGTAAACAGATAATGTTCAATTTTGATGTAGTCAAGCGCATCATTGTTTTCCTTTTACGGTTTGTGCTTATTTTGTATAGCTTATTTAGGACATTTTCCTTATCTCCTATTCAAAAAGATATTCTACTACATTTTTTACTATTAACTTTACAGTCTTACCTATCACATGTCTTTAATACCAGGAGTTTTTATAGAGTCTGAGGGAAAAGGTTATTCTCCATATAATGAAATAATTTTTGTACTGCTATTTACTAAATCATCTCTTATCTATCCACTGATTTGTAAATCCATTTCTGTAATATTCCAAGTTCCTACGTAGTCATGTGTGTATCTCTGGCCTCAGTATTCTGACTTATCACTCCATTTGTCTGTTCCTGGATCACTATTGCACTATTTAAATGCAATATTTAAATATGTCATATCTGATAAAGCAAGTGACCACCCATCCTGCCACACTTGCTCTTATTTAAAAAAATTATCTTAGCTATTTGGAGTTATTAACCATTCACATAAATTTTAGAAGCCATTTTTCAGGTTCCCCTGAATATTGAGCAAGGACTTTGGTTAGAATTACATTTGTAGAAATCAAATTTTGACTTATTTACAAAATCTGTGCTGTTTCATTAATGAATGTAGAATTTATTCAAATCATTCTTATCTCCTTTAATAGAATTTTAAATATTCTCTTACTTATTTGTACCTTTTTATTTCTAGAAACTTTATAGATATTTTTATTGCTGCTATGAGTACTGTCTTAAACTTCATTATATGATTCGCTTGATTTTTGCCGGAATACAAATAGTCTTTCTAAGATGAGCATACCTCCTTGTTTAAGTAGCTTACTGGTTCTAGTATTCTGTCTATTAAATTGGTTGGGATTGTCTTTTCAAATGATAATACCACCTGCAAATAACAAAAGTTTTGTATGTTTACTTCCAAGGTTTATGTTTCATTGCTTTTGTTTGCCTTACTGTGTTGCTGGAAACTTCAATATGGTGTTGAATAGCAGCTGTGTGAACAAACATGTCTTTTTTCCAACTTCAGTGGAAATACTTCTGATTTTTTTCTTTAAGTATGATATCTGCTGTAGGTTTTTTGTTTCAGATGATCGATTATGATAGTGTCTTGATAAATGGGTATCAAACTCTAGCTTTAAAAAAGATAGATCTACTTTTTAATATTAAGCCATCCTTGCATATCAAACTCTCTCTGTGAATCAGTTTATAGGTTTCTCTATTACTATCGTATAGGACTTGGAGCATATTCTTTCTTACTAATTTAATTTGTAACAAATGTTTTTAATTTTTATATCTATACTCTTGAGTCACATTGCTGGCTATTTCTGTGAATATCAAATATTTGGTCAGGAAAGAAGCTCTTGATCTGCTTCTCTATGGGAAAATATGACCTGCTTTTCTATGATCTATCAGTACTATGCAGTCCTGGGACACATAGAGCAAGCCCAGTTAAAAGTGCCTTCTTCCTTTCCACGTAGAGACTACTGTCGCAAAGTCCTTTAGGTGAATGGGTTCTTTTCTACAGATCATCCTAAGTCTGTCAATCAGATTTTTCTTCTGTCATGAGAAATTAAAAGACTTATTGTTCATGCGAAAAGAAATAGGATGCATTTATAATAGTCGGAGATAATATTTAAGTAGTGCTTATACTGTGCGAAGCACTCCTTTCAAATATATTTACTCGTTTAATTTTTATACCAACCTTTAAGAGACACTATTATTAGAATCACTTTAGAGCTGAGATATAGAGAACATAGGTGATTTGCATAAGGTTACACAACTAATGAGTGTCAGAGTAGGGTTCAAACATAGGCAGTCTCAGTCAGCATCTGTACTTTTAACCACTGGTGTATTACCTTCTGATTTTTGTCCCTGCTTTTTTTAAATACAATACTTTTATCAGTTTATTTTTTAAATCTATTTTTATCATAGAATAAATAATTAATAGAGAAGATATTTTAGAGCAGTTATAATAACATATGCTTTCAATAGAGTAGAGATTCTGAAACATGTATGTGCTGGGGGTTGAGTCCAAATCCAGCATCACAGGCAGGACTGTATTCTGTGTGTTTTGTACACTGTGTATTATAATCTATCGAACAAGGATTGTCCCTGTACGTGATCTCTCTGTGTATAACAAAGCATATCATAACAGTATTGCATAATATATAAGGTTTTTATAGGTGTGAATTTCAGATTCATTCAATGTTTATAAGGTGACATCAACATGTCTTTGTTGGAATACTTATGTGATGGAAGGCAATAATTGTATTCCCAATATAATTTTGAAAATATTAATATTCTAGATGGAACATACTGAGTTCCGATGCTTGATTGTAAGGCAAATGCAACATTGTTCATGACTTCTGTTTTATAATTAGCATTTCAGAATCATTGAAAATGTACTTTCTTCTCTTAAATTTTCAGCACCTTGTTTTTGGAATCAAGTCATTCATTGCCTACCTGATTCCAGATGTACCAAAGAATCTATATGACCGAATACGACGGGAGAAGTACTTAGTCCAAGAAATGATGTATGAGGCTGAACTAGAACATTTGCAACAACAACGGAGAAAAAGTGGTCACCCTGTTCACCATGAATGGCCTTAGTTGATACCTGTTGTCCAGCAGGGGCAATACCATTAGTGGGCATGATGGCAACTTCAAATTCTAGGTGGGATCTAGGGGGAAGGCATACCTGGCAAAACATATGTGTAATATGTTACTTGGAAATGCATCACAGCCATCTCTGGGATTTGAAATATCCAAGCTTCTAGGGAAGAAAACAAATGACCCATGACCTTAAAAAAAATGGTTAAATTGACATTGCAGGAAGCCAGGATCTAATTCTCAGAACCAGCCTCAGGGAGTTGTGTGTTTGGAAACCTCCACCTTCCATCAGCTGCAGTGTAATAGGAAGGGTGATGATGAGGTTTCTAGAGACAGATTTCCATGTAAATGTACACAAGCCAGGCATGACTTAAAGTATCATGTGGTCCTCACCCACATACTAATCTTTGGATGTCTTTGGAACCTTAGGCTGAGTTGAGATACTTACAAGAAATGGCAAATCAATTATTACCTTTGCTGCCTGAACTCCATGTCCCTTCAGCTTACTGTTTCATAGAAATTTCCCTTATTTCTTGGTGAGATTTTGGATCTGTGCCACAGGGAATTTATGCTGCTTTACACTGACTATGCAGTTGAAGAGTTGCACATCTTTAGTAGTCAAACCAAAAATCTAAGACTCCAAAAAGAATACCATTCATTGAAATAATATTCTATTGCATTGGCTACATTCTAATCTGTTTTATCACTGGCAGATTCAGTTTTACTGCATTTCTTTTTTTTTTTTGCTAAACGCCAATAGAGCCACAGAGTTATAAAATATGGAAGCATGTTCTCATATCATTTAGAACATGATGAATCCATATTTTACTGTGGAAAGCTGTTTTATAGTATATTTAATTTCCACCTCCCTGATTTATTACAACACTCTCACAGAATAACTTGAAATGCTGTAAATATGTTGGTTTTCCTTGTACCTTTGCACCTGAACAATATGGAATGCAAGTTACAATTCATGCAGCTCTGAGACCAGTTACACAGTACGCCATTGTGGCTTTTTTATTCAGGAAAACAGAAGCCAGATGCTTTGCAACACTTAAGCTTTTCCAACAATGTGCACTCTTGCTCCTGAACTGATGAAAACAATGCATGAATATAAATTTATATTATTTGTAAAAAACATACATTTTTTTGAGTTTTACTTTCTTTTCATCACTGAAGGGAGTTTTCTGTTATTATTTCTTTGGTAGATTGGTTTGGTTTATTTTTGAAAACTCACTAGAAACAAAAATTAATTGTGCAAGACATCATTTTTGCTTTGTTGTGGAGTTGCTGTTTCTCTGAACTCTGTATCTGTGAGTGTGAATGTTCACAGGCTGATGTTGTAGGAATGATGACGCATTCAACTAAAGAAAGTCTGGTGGAGGCATAAACTATGGGAGCAGGATGGGAAAGAAGAGAAGAGTTGAATTAAGAAAATATATGGTAGAAATCAAGACACTTTTTCTTGCAAAACAAAGCTAATCTCAGTTTTCTTCCCCTGGGAATGGGATGAGGAATACATAATCATACAAATATGTGATTATTTTTTGTGCAATTCAACAAAGTACAGTTATTTCCAAATTTTATAAAGATCAGATTAAACCCAATGGGAATAAAGCTACTTTGTAATATATATGCAAGGGTTTCTCTAGCAAGAAAAGTATAAAGTTTCTCTTAACTAGAAAACTATTTTTATAATTTTAACACTGAAATTTTTTTTGACCTTTCCTTCTTTCACTCCAGGGAAAAGCTGATAGATTATAGTTGTTGGTTGGTTGATTGGTTTTTGTCAAAACTATTCGCTTCCCTGCTTGCCCTCTGACTGAACAAGGGGAAGAACCTCAGACTCTAAATTTCCCTCCCACTCCCTTGCCACAAGGGATTCTTCCATTCAGATTCCAGAGAGGTTTTGTTTCTGCCATCTGCTTATTCATAGCAACTAATTCTACTAACTCCGCGAAGGAGCTTTGAACGCCTCCATTTTTGTAGCATCTGCCTTTCCTTTTTTGTTGTTGTTAGTTAAATGTATACACATGCCTGAGGATAAATACTCTCTATGCCTGTTGAAGACATGAATGAACCTGACATTTATGTCTCTTTCTAAATTAGGGACACAGACAAAGACATTTGTCTTATAGCAAAGAATAATGATAGCTCTGTCCTTGAGAATTCTCTTTCTGAGTTATTTTTATATAACCATATTGATTACTAAAGAGAAAAACATGAAAAGAGAAAGGTGTTTTTAATAAAAAATTACAATACATTGATTTAGAAAATGCTTTCTCTGATATTTTTTGAAACCAATGGAAAAATAGAGAAACAATGAAAAAATTATCTGAAATTTTCCTTTTGTGAAACAATGCAGTAGAATCTAGCTATGCCTTCCTCATTGTTGACATCAAAATATTGACAGCCCCTCATGGGTATATCAGTTTTAGAAGACTCTGCTTTAATTGAGAGAAATGTTTTATATCATGGTTTTCAAATGAATACAAATTATTTCTCAAAGATTTATACGACACACACTATTCTCAGGAAATCTGTATTACATGAATGCTGCTTATATATTTTCTTATTCTAAATTGTTGTCTTTTCAAACAAATAAATAATATATATATGTGCATGCAGTCAGCCTTGACAAGTTGCACAAAGCTGAAGCATTTTCATAGTACAGTATGTGGGAAATCGCTCTAGGTCATAGCTGAAATAGTTTGCAGTTGTCTGAGTCTGTGCACGCACTTTGAGATAAAACGCTCCTGAGTGACTGCATGATGAGATACAACTTCTGAATGCTGCACATTCTTCCAGAATGACTCTTATCTGTTGTATAATGCAATGAAAAGGAATCTTTTTCACTCAATAAATTTTCATGTGATATGGTATTTTTTCCTGTAATCTGCATGTTAAATTTAATCCTGCTTGTTTTTTAAATATTAAGTTGGGATTTGTTGAGCGTGTATGGGGAGAGGGGATTGTTCACTCTTTAGCTCTCCAAGGCAATAGTTTCCTATTCTTGTGGGCCCTTCCCCACTCTTGAAAAGTTTTGACTCTGTGTCTTCCGATAAGCTCATTGTCATCATCAAGGCATTTGCACACGAAAGTGCAGGTGGAGTATCACATTGATCCTAATAATGCTTTGTGTTAGCAAAGTTGGAGGAGGAAGCTTGATCAGTTCTTCTGTCACACAGCATTTTCTTTTTTCACACTTTTGCTGGCTCTATCAATCACCATCAAAATCTCCCTGGAACAGGAATTTTAGCAGATATAATTCATGCCAAGGAAAGAGGACATATTGGGCCAACTATCAATATGAGGCTACCAAATTGCCCATTTTTTTCTCAACTTGATGGTCAAAATTAAAAATCCAGGTTGTGTAGAGTTGCTTAACTGATAAGGCTGAATTGATTAGTCTGTCAACTGGGGACAGGGAGACGTAGACCCAGGGTGTGTTTGTGTGTATGTGTGTGTGTGTGTGTGTGTGTGTGTGTGTGTGTGTGTGTGTGTGTATGCGTCCATACACATGACTAGGAATTCTTTTTATTATGTAAGAACCGGTGAACACTTATTCTCTGTGAGATATGCCCAACTCAGTCCTGTTAGAGTCATCAGATATTTTCACTCCATTTTCCCCCAAATCACAGTATTATACCAAACTCTGGGAATAGTTGTACATTTTGTCCAGGGAATCAGTTAACATCTTATGTCCTTCCTGTTATCCTCAGTAGGTGAAAAGAAAACATTTTAGGAATGGCCTAGAAAACTCAACTTCTGATGGAAAGGTGAGCATTTCCCTACAGACATTCCTGTTCAAAATGAAATGTGCCAACAAAACATAGTCCAAAGGGAAAATTGATTGGGCTTTAGCTTGAATCATTGATCAGCTTAGGTTCTTGCTAGCTAGGATTTACATACTTGTAGTGGTGTTAAGTTACCTTCAAGAGTACTTGCTATCTGGGTTCATCTCAGAAACCACACCCACGACCACATTTGATGGTTTTCTTTCTGGAGAACGCAAATATTAGAGCCACTGCATCCTAGCCACATTCACATTAAGGCATCTTTTTCAAGAAAGTAAAATAAAGCAGACAGATTGGGAGAGGAGACTCATTGTTTGAGACCAGATCCAATTTCTTGGACCATCAAAATCTACCATCAGGGAGAAGAAGCCTATACATCCTACCTTACAACTTTATGACTACCAATGTGTGCTCCAACACATTTTCCCTAGAAAAAAATTACTGTTCCATGTACAACTATCCCAAAGTGGGAGCCTTGTACACTAGACAGTCAGCTAGGTCGATTCTGCTTTCCCTCTTTCCCTAAGAAGGAAGGGGATGAGATTTTCAGGCATATGCTGGCATTGACTTCTTCAGAATATTTATTTCTATCTCAGTTCTTACTCTTTCTGTGGGAAAAGCAGTATCTTTGCTCTGTTTTTCAGAAAGCAAACATTTCCTATATTTATTAGTTGAAAAATAAAACGGAATGAGATCCATTTAGATATTCCCCACAAGAATAATTGTCATGTGGATGGCTAGCCCCCCTGTGGTATTTAAGCTGCCTCAAAACCTTTATAATTATTTTGTCAGTGCCACTCAATGCTACCGGGTGAACACTTTAGACCAAATTTAGTATCTTTTCTAACAAGCAGTGTGAGCAGATTTTCCCACTGATTTTGACCCATTGTAAATTTTTTTTTTTTTTGCGGTACGCGGGCCTCTCACTGTTGTGGCCTCTCCCGTTGCAGAGCACAGGCTCCGGACGCACAGGCTCAGTGGCCATGGCTCACGGGCCTAGCCGCTCCGCGGCATGTGGGATCTTCCCGGACCGGGGCACAAACCCACGTCCCCTGCATCAGCAGGCGGACTCTCAACCACTGCGCCACCAGGGAAGCCCCCCATTGTAAATTTTTGATGCTGTTCTCTAAGTGAAAAGAGGGGGATTGAGTGGCCAGAAAATTCTGATGGCAAAGGTAATTGTGGAAGCAATGTTTTGGGGTTGGTATGTTGGGGCACACAGAGACTTTCCTACCAAAGTAAAAATGTCTATTTTGCGGATTCTTATTCGGTATCTGCAGTCAGCACACCCTGCCTTCTTTCTGACTGAGAAACAATTGCAATTTAGTTAATCTTTTAACGTGAAGAATAAATGAAAGGTTTTTGTCTTGTTTTTCTTTTTCTTGTCTATTTTAGAAGCTAAATCTAGTAAGCTTAGATTTCAGTGACAACTCTAGCCAGAGAATAAACGTCTCAGTTTTCAGTGTTGAAGATGAAAATGCACTTAAAATAAGTGCAAAATTTTATCTTCCTAGGATGGGTGGTTATTGGCCTCTATATTGTAATTTTCAAGTAGGAAAGAACTATTAGAGTCCTTGAAGACTAGAGTAATTGAAGAGGGAATTTGGGGAAGGCCAGAAGAGACAGACTGGATTTCTCCAAGTGTTTTCATTCTCAATATGAGAAATTATGTTGCAACCATATATTTAGCCAGACGATTATATAAATATTGAGTTTTTTCCTTTTACTCTCAATATTTCCTCTGAAAATCTTAAAAATATGAATCTTAACAATGCCGATTGTTAATCATTAAAAACAGTCTTTCCAAACTCTCGTAAGAAATTTTAAAGCCAATTTAAGGAAGCTCTTTGCTTTGTTGAAATCAACTGAATCAATTTTTTAGATGGTGTCTTCGTCAACATTATTGAAAGAACTGAACAATAAAGATTCATAAACCTTTATAATGTAGATTCTGAATCAGTCAATAACATGGTCTGATTGCTCAGTTCTCTACAAATTCTGCCTGACTGTATTACACTGTTACAAATAAGCAATTTCGGGATTGATCATTAATTTTCTTACATGGCAGTTACATTAGGGGGCATGAAATCAATACACTACATGAAATTATTCTTAGCTTTTCAAATGTGTCAAAGCAGACTCTATAATTAGGAACTGTGTGTTATGAATACCTGTGTACACACTTGCTATAACATTTTTAAAAACCGGATGAATTGTTGTTTCTGGAAATTCCTGAGGACAAATAGGTCAAGTCCATAAATGATATCACCATTGTATATTGCTTTTCTTGATATATAGTAACCTATTGTATTGTCATAAAATCTTCTTAATGTTTACTTGTGTGTGTGTGTGTGTGTGTGTGTGTGTGTGTGTGTGTGAAGCCCTGGGTAGCCCAAATGTTATTATCGAAAACACTGAAAAAGATGTCATGTTATATAACAAGATGTCATGTTATATAACAATATGTCAACCTTATTTTGACATATGTTTACTTGGTCACTTGGTAGACCTGCCTTTAGGTCTACCTGCCTGACTTGGTCACTTGGTGGACCTGCCTGACTTTAGGGAAAATAACTATTTTGCACCCCACTCCTAACCCTGTAGAGAATATTCACATTAATCACTTGAATGCACTTCAGTCTACACTTATTTTTAAAAGAAATAATTAAAATAATTATATATCTATACTTATTCTATAGGCATTTTTCTAAAATTAACTAGTTATATAAATATAGTATTAAATTTAGTGGTACTCCAGGGCTCTATGAGAAAGCTGCATACAATTTTGGAAATACAAAAATATCATCTTAAATTTCCTGTTGATGTTCAGAAATATCATTATCAACTAATATTTCCCATTATAGAGTAGGATTATTTTTCTAATTTGTCATGAGAGTATAGTGAGAGAGCCACTGATATACTGATATCCCAAGTAAGGGCCATTTTGTGATTAAGTAGCCAAACATTTATAACCTTACATCTGTCTTGTGAAGATAGCTTGATATTTCAAATACCAAAAGTGCAGTAAAAGAAAGTTGGGCTTATGAGTGTTTGTTATTCACATAGGTGTTTACAAATCTAGATTGGTTTGGTCAGGAGAATGGAATGGAGGAGGAAATAATGGCATTAACTCTTTCCAAGAATTACAATAAAAATAACCCATTAGGTGATTTACAATCAATTACTAGTTACGCTTGCTTAATTTAATTTTTTGTATCATTTTAATATACATCATTGGTAATATCAGTTAAATTTTATTTGTTTGAAAATAGATTATATCAATACTTCAAGGTTATTAATGCTGAATAAAAGAGGTTAACTCTACAGAAAACTTATTTACCTTACAATATTGAGATTGAGCCATGAGATTTCTAAATAGACAATTGTACAGAAGGAGAGCTAAACTGTCTAGTATTTTAAAATAATTTATTTCTAAAAGAACAATTAAAGGGAGACTCCTCTGTGTTTTCTATTTTCTGATCTGATCTTTGCAATAATGTTTAATTAAGATTGTAATACCATAAAAATATTTCAATAATACTCTCTTTGAAATACTGTTCACAAAGCCCCCTGGTCTGTGGTTTATTTGTTTTTATCTTTAGAAAGAAATGGTATAACCATATAAAATCACAAAACAATGAAATTTATATTAAAGAAAATTTATTTGAATTAAACAAAGGGAAAAGTCCTCCCCCTTCCGTTGTTGTTTAGAGAATCACAGTTGCCATTACCTGTGCATTGAGTGGCAAACTTGGGTTGAGATGCTGTTTACTTATCAAGGTTTACATTTATAAATGTAGTACTTAAATCATAGATATGAATATTGCACTTTTCAGTAATAAAACTTGTCTATCTTTATTAACAGTAGTTTTTTTTTTCTTTTTCGAGAATTTAAGATCTTTAGAAAAGTTACTCTCTGGAAAATCATATTTTATTTAAACTCAGCATTAAAAGAGCTACTGTTTGAAAATATGTGACACGATTTTTAATTTATATAATGCATTATGTTTATCTTGTTATTTCTAATTTCAAACTAATTCAGTAATGCATATACTAAACCAGTATCTTGAAAATCTTAAAGGGAAACAGCGAACCAATTTAACTTAAAATGAATACTGGAATGGATACCATTTTCTTCATATACTGCAGACTAACAAGAGTTGAGTGTTCCATGCGGGTCAGTCACTGTGCTAACTACTTTAGACGATTACCTCTGTAAATCCTCACAACAATCCTATTAAGTAGGGACAATTTTTGCTCCTTTTAATTTGTGAATAAACTAAAGTTCAAAAAGCCTTGCCCAAGATTACCAAGATAATTTTTGTTAGAGCTTACATTTGAACCTGAAGCCGTTTGACTCCAATCCCTCACCTCAGTCAATAAGCTGTACTCCTTGCTCCAAATGGTGACAAAGAGAATGTCAGTCATCAAAACCAATTCATTCCGAATGAGTGAAAGAGGCATTGAGGTCATTCTGCTCCATTTTTACCCATATCTGTGAGTATGTTTAAAAGATAGAGACTGGCATCAAGTTTGGCACATTTTAGGCCACCCTAGGAGCTCATCATTCATTGCCCCTCTTATTGAAAATATCCCTCTTCACTCTGTGACAAAACCAACCACAAATTTAACCCATTTTTATGGCTTTGAACTTAGCCCTGGACAGACTTTGTACTGCACCTGCGGCCTTGACACAACTCTGAGCTGACATCCCTAGGGAGGAGTGAGGGAGGAGAGGTGTGCTATGACTGACTGGGCAAATCTGTTGACTCTGCCCTTGTAGTTCCCGTCTGCTTCACTACACAGCAAATGTACTTTCTACGTACTCTGGAAGATGGTTCCCCTGTGGATCCCCATCTGCTCTCTAGCTAAAATGTTAGATTTTGCATCTGTTCAATCAGGAAGAATCAAGCAGGATACCTATACTGACCTCTAAAAGCTCTGAAATGTGACCTCAGAATGCCATAGGTTCCATCACATGATATTTTTATAATAATATAATACTCTTTTCCATGTGCAAGTCATTTTATGCTTTGATAACACTCCGGGTGAAAAAATTAGTGACTGAAAAAGAAAAAGTATCCAAAAAACTTTCTGGGAAAGTACTGAGCTAGTGAAATATCTGTAGGATAATTTGTGAATAAAATTTGTGAGAGAATTTGTGAGTAAAATCAAAAACTATATGGTACATTTTGGTTTTGTGGAATTCCAAGTGAAAGTTGTATTCCAAATTTCATATATATATGGCTACTATATATATATATATATATAAATTTCATATATATTGCTACTATATATACATATATATAGTGTATATATATATATATATATATATATATATATATATATATATAGCTACTGTAAATCTAATTCTTATCCTCAGGGTTTTGTTTTTTTTTTTCCTTCTCTATCATATTGACCAAGACAGTGAGGTTTGGCCCAGATTTCAACACTCATCTAATGTATTTCTGAAGTTCTAATTGATAAAAATATCCTAACTCCTAAATCATTTGGAAAGTAATTACACTTCTCAATTTGCAAATACTTAGATCAATACCTTCATTAACTTGCTGGGCCTCAAAAACGTTTTTAGAAATTCTTTTCCTTCTCATTTTCAGGTATTTCCCCCAGTGTACTCCCTTTTCACTTCTTTCCTCCTTTTTCAGAATGTATTTTTCTTTTTTCTCTTGTAAACCACAGCCCAATTTTCTCTTCCTCTCCTATTATTTCCTCTCCTCTTTGAGACTGGAGAAGAGAAGGCAAGCAATGGACTGTGGCTTATAAACTCCAGCTATTTTTTAAATTCCTCTATTGATTGTTTTTCCCCTCTTTCTACCTTCTCTCCCTATTAATAAACACCAGTTTCATAAAAATTTTTCCCCTATCTCGTGCTTCTTTTAAAGTTTTCTCCTTCTGGGTAACATTTAACCCACCCAGCCTTTGGGACTCCTTATCCCTGCCTATTTGGACAATTTCTTCTTACTTTGCTGACACATATTCTTTCTAGGCCTCTTGATCTTACCTGGCCACCAAAATAAATATCTGTCACCTGCCCTAATATACCTGACACTGAGACATTGGTTTGTTTCCTACTATCTTTCCTCTGATCTAGCCCATATGGCACTGGTTCTTTTTTACCCTTTAAGGATTTTATTTCTTTGCTTCTTTCAAAAAGCTTTCACTGCCTCTCCATTTATTAATTCAGTCCTTGATCTGTGGTCCCCTCTTACTCCAGAACTTTAGCAATTATTTTCTAGAGTTCAACTACTAAGATCTTTACTTCTGTCACCTTAGCCTGATGGAATGCATTGAGCTTTCAGGTGTGAGCTGAACAAAAAGAGTAGAAATCCTGTGGACAAAGCCTTTGGCACCAAAGAAGACCCTAGGGCTACTGAAATCCCCTGTGGGCTGGTAAGCTATCTGCAAGGTTCTTTTACACAATATTGTCCTAACAGCTTCCTATAGGATGTGCCTTTCCTCTTTACCCAGCCCTGGAGAAAGACTCCAGACTTCTTACTGAGCACAGACTGAATTTTTCATTGTAAGGTGATAGAAGGGAAGAAGAAATACTATGCTGAAAACACAAAGGGAGCAGAGTATTTAGTTATAATTACTCCTACTTACCAAATATACCAGCCTCTCCTTTGCTGAGCAAAATTAATTTCAAGGCTTTGTCAGGACAGCTGTAATCGCAAGAATGACTGGAAGAGGACTTAAAGGTGTGTGGGTGGGTTGCGGGGAGGGATCAAAAGCAGTTAAGTGCTCCGGGATTCCCTGGTGGCGCAGCGGTTGAGAGTCCGCCTGCCGATGCAGGAGACACGGGTTCATACCCCGGTCTGGGAAGATCCCACATGCCGCGGAGCGGTTGGGCCCGTGAGCCATGGCCGCTGAGCCTGCGCATCCGGAGCCTGTGCTCGCAACGGGAGAGGCCACAACAGTGAGAGGCCCGCGTACCGCAAACAAAACAAAACAAAACAAAAAAAGCAGTTAAGTGTTCTAACTGCACCTGCAGGATGCAGGGATGTGACATGAGTTCACATATATGTGAAGGGGGGTTCTGGGGTGGATGCCATTCCCTTGTCTTATCAGCAGTGGCAGAGAAGCATTTAATATGCATCTCCCCTCCTGCAAACTCCAACATATTTGATGGTTTAAAAAAACTACAGAAAAACCCAACAAACAAAATCCCTGAAGTTTATTATAACACAAAGCAAGGAGACTGATTCTTGCACTACGATGAAATCAAGCCCTAGTTTATTCAAAAAGGAAGTTGCCGGGCACTTAACGCTTGGCTGTTTTTTCTCACCTGAAAGTGGGGTCTTCCAAAGAATAACCTGCAGAATATTCTTGGGAACAGTCATGTTATTTGTGGTCTTGAAGTGTAAATACATATTAGACATCCCTGTCTTCTAGCAGGAGCAAGTACAGAAGTCTACTGACCAATGGGCAAGAAGTATGTGGGCTGTGTGTGTGTCGTGTGTGTGTGTGTGTGTGTGTGTGTGTGTGTGCGTGTGTGTGTTGCCTTAGAAATGGGTAATCTTCTCAAAAGCCATGTTGTCATAGTTTTTGTCCTTGGGATCATAGCCTGGAACATGGACCACGCTTTCTCGCCTGAGGCCGTTTCGTAAGACAGAGTCAGCCCCTTGTTTCCAGGTACTGCCATTCTCAAGGTTTTCCTGAGGAAAATGGAAAGACACATATCAGTGGGATCGTCTTAATGTATTCCAAATCAAACTGAGGGAATCTTGCTTAGGCCTCTCCCTTTGGAAAAAAATGATAGATAAATATGAAAATAACTAAATGATAAACATGAAATAAATAAATGATAGATAAATATGAAATGATAGATATGAAAATAAGTACAAATAACTGACCCAAGGCACTTCCTAAATGATCATTTTGATGCCTCAATCCATGTAGGTACTACTTCTAATGATCATAAAAACAGAAAGAACAATTTAGTGAGCGTTCACAATACATCAGTGTGTGGTGTGAAGAAGTTTATATATCTAGTGCAACAGTCCCGTGAGGTAGTAGTATTACCTCCTGAGGAGAGACAAACCTGTGTCTCAGAAGGGCCCCCCCCCCCTCCTGTGAACAGCAAGGCCTCTGGTTACAACAGGGGTCCCTGTATGCAAACTTCCCAGGAGGCTGCTCAGTGTTAGCCTTTGGCAAAGGAGCCCGGTAGTGACATACTAAGTGCCCCCTCCCGCTCTCGACTCAGCCTTGAGAACAGAAGCCACCGGCATCAACAGGATTTCTCATTTATTCCAGGAAACTCAGGCCTGGGAAGAAAAGTCTATAAAGCAGTAAATAACATGATTCTTTCCTTCTCGAACTTCCTCAAAATCCATTTATCCAAACAATACACTGCTTTGCTGGCTGTCATCTCAGCAAATAGATTGCTTTCCCATTCTGAGCCCTTGTCAAGGTGATGCTCTCCTCGTGGCAAAACTATGAAACTCAGCTTTACTTCACATACATGTTATTATGGTGTTTTGAGGAAGGAAAACAAATGACATCTTAGGAGTTGTGATAAGGGCGAAGAGTCTCTCTCCTAAAGTACTGAAAGAGTAAAATATCTGGGCCTGAAAGAACAATAATAAGCCCTCACTAAAAAAGAAAAAAAAAAATGCCTGCCTGTAATCAGGCTGAGAGGACAGACACAGATAAGACCCGTTGCAACCCCAACAGGAAACAGTGCTTCTTCCAAGGTCTTGGAATTACCGGTTGCCATAGTAACTCATTGAGTGATTGCTGCTCTTTGAGCAGTGCTGCCCCAGGTGGCTTTATCTTCATTCCCACTTCTCTTACTTAGACCCTTCTCAGAATCTTTCAGTGGGAGCCCGAACCTTTACCCTCTTGTTGAGAGTGGCACTCCCTGGTTCCCCTGGGGTAGCCCTGTCCCCTTGCTGTATGTATCAAGTCAATAAGTCCAATTTGGTCTGACCACAGGCTGTTCCTGGTGGTCTTGGGCTGATATGACCTTAATCGTACTCAGACAGTGTCTCTAGACCTTAATAGCACTGGAACAATGTCCCTAGCCCTGTGTGGCCTAAACACAATTCTCAGCGGGACAAGGGGAGAGCTGGGAGGTTATGTAGATCCTGTCACTTCTCTACCGAAGAAGTTCCACCAATAAATCTTACTTTGTATTTACACCTCATGGCACACTGGAGATGTTCATGTGTAGATCACGGTGCATGGTTTCCCCCCAGTTCACAGATACAAGCTGAAGTTCCAAGAGGTTAAATAACTCACCCAAGGAAAGTTAGACATGGAACCAGGATTAAACCCAGGGCTGACTCTAAAGCCCATGCTTTTCACCATTATACTAGATGTGCCCCCTCTTTTCTTCCTTTTCTATTATTAATTTTTAAAAATTTTCCTAGAATTTACCCTCACAGGGATTAAAGGGAATTTTGGAACTTGATCAGTTGCAACGACAATTCAGCCCAAAGGCACATTTACCTATCAACATAATTTACGTGCTTAAAAACTAGTTAGCTGAGGTAACTGAAGTGGAAACCCAGATTCTTTCAGGTTCTCATATCCACTGCCTTCCCTCCTTGCACCCAGCCTTGTAGATGGTTTAAATGGGCAGAAAGGGAATCCTTCTGAGCCAATTCACATTATTCAGAAGCTCAAACATCAGCTCACCTGCTCTGTTCCACTGTCATGCTGAACACCACACCAGCACAGTGTTTTGTATTTCTTGGACCAAAAGCAAAATAAATTGCAAACTGGTCTAATTAGCAGCGGTTGAATATCCTTGCCCTTTTGGTGACCTATTAACAAAAGGAAAAATGGGTAAGTTGTTGCACGCTTCCAGGAGTTTCTTTGATGATTTAAGCATTGTCCACTTGAGAAGCAGGTCACTTCTTAGGAGAAGGGTGAAAAGAGGCCTGATTGGTTAAAATACAGAAATTGGTAACTGCTCAAAAAAGTGAGAGTTTGCTTTTAAACATCCACAAACTGTCAGGTCAGGCAAACTCATGGCCTTAAACAAATAGAAACAACATATTTATTTTTAAATATTTATTGTGGAAAACCCTCCTAGTACCCTTTGTAGGCCAGCAGAGGAGATTACAGGAATTATATAATTTCTTCCTTTAGGAAAGCTCTCAGTTTTCCACCAAATCAGATCTATTAGAGGTCATCAGAATCAGTATTAGTGAAATTAGGAAGATTATTTTTACTGTTTTTTCTTCCTTTCATGCCAGCATCCTGAACAAGGAATACCTTCATGTTTCCTCCAGCTACTCTGGACTTCCCTGACATCTCCTTCCTTATCATTAAAACATACCTGTTCAATGTCCTATTCCTTCAACCCTGTTGTGGAACCAGAGTCTCCGGCCAGCAGAGCCTAAAATATTTACTGTCTAGCCTTTAACGTAAAAAGTTTACTAACCTCTGTGTTGGATCTTTGATCTTGTCACAGAAATGTTATAGATTACATTCTAAATTGTCAGGAATCATATATATGTGTACGGTAAACATATGGCCAGAGGGTCTTTGTTGCAATTACTCAACTCTACCTTTGTAGAGTGAAATCAGCCAGAGACAATGGTATATGAATGGGCATGACTGTGTTTCTATAAAACTTTATTTATAAAAAGAAGTAATGGACCAAATGTGTTCTTAGTTTACTGACCCCCGACCTAAGAGATAAACTTAATGAATTGATAATTAAAGGTTTTATATCTGAGACCTGTAGCTACATGATACATGAAGAAACAAATTGGGAAGATTCACACGAGTACAAACTGCTTTGCAGTGGAAACCAGACTAGAATAAACCCACACAGTGCCCTCAAGAGTGGGAGGTTCTGGCCACCTAATAAACTGATGAAGATATTTGTTCTTGACTTAGGAAATGGTATTTTCATTTCACGAGGTTAACGAGATAAAGGAAAACAACTCTTAACTGCCCAGTAGAATTTTACCAGTAATAACAAAAACTTTAAGGTATATCTTGGGCCAAGATCACCTTTTAATAGCTGATGCAGAGAATCATTAATGATATAAACCATCTGGAGGTACTAATCAAAATAGACATAATTCTATTTTATGAGTAACATAAATAGCATATATTCAAAGTGCTAGATCATCTAGAAGAAGCAGAATTGAAATGATCACCTATTAAGACCAAGCAAGACAAATAGCAAGAACAAGACAATATACGACAAACGATGAGCAGGCCCACAAAAGGCCTCTGGCTTCCCCACTGACCCTGTCCTGCAAACAGTTAACATTTTAAGACGTTTTTAAAGATTCACTGGGTGTTATAGAAGGTTTATGAAAGCCCCTTTGTGACCAGACCTGAAGGTGTTCAGATAGCACTAGGGCCTCATTTGGAAGATAGGTACCAGGAGGCAAGGATCAAAACTATTTTCAAAGATTTGGTCGAGTGCCATAACTACCCTCTGATAAAGTGCTTCCTTTTGGTGTTAAGGACATTTCCCTAAGATTTTGGATATTTGTAGAAAAATAAAACACAAGGGTTGATACAAGGACAGTTGTTTGTGCTCAAGATGGCAAAGAAGTTGCCATCTAAATACAACATAATGGCTGCTGCATCAACACAAGAACATGTCAATTCCAACAAGCATCTGGAAAATACCTAGAATTTATGATGCCCACAATACCTGCTTTGGAACCAGGCAGCTAAAACTCTAGCTGTCTTCTAAAGGTGACTGACCACTCAACTGATAAGTCTAGGTGTATCCTACTAGGATCAAGGAAGCCTCCATGGTTGTTAGGGCACTGAGGAAAAAATCTAAGCACCATAAATAGACCAGCTTTCATTTGAGCCCATTTTCCATAGAGAAAAATATTTGGGGAGTTCATGAATGGCTGGGGTTACAAAATTTATGTTCTATTCCTTATCATAGCCAAGATTGGCTTAAATTTAAATGAAGAGCTGGTGATCTCTTGCCCAGAGCAATAAGGCATTGGAGCTTGCACACAGTGTTTCTAAGTCACCAGGAATATTGCCATTCAGATTTTGTGTTAAGTAGGAATCTTGACTTCCCATATAGCCTGTGACTATATAATGGTAGTGGAAAACTAGAATATCTTAATATTTGATTCAGCTAAACTGCATACTCCAAAGAGGCAGAGTAGATTACAGTGGGCCTATTCCATGCCATCCTCCCCCACCAATCCTTCATGAGCTTTGGCATAAAAAGGACACTGAACCATCAGAGGGACTATGGCTCAAGGTACAGGGGGGAAGTCAACACTGGTACCAGAAATGGCGTAGAGTGAAGCTGCTCACTGCAGAACTCCTGGGCCTAGAGGACTGGCCTCCGAAGGACACCATATGCAAAAGCAACAGTAAGACTCTCCTCTGCTTATCTAGTAGGTTAGTAAAGGCGAACCCATGAGATAGTAAGGCATTTATAAGGAAAAAACTGAGATGAAGGGGAAAAGAACCACTCTTAATATTTAATCTTCTTACTGATATATTGCAAAGGATTCTTCCTACTCAGGCCCCTGAGGGCCATGTGTCTAAAGATCTTTTTTTAATACTATATGGGGAATAGTTAAGAATACACTATACATATTAGTAATCATGTGTACAATAATCAGGGGGATGCTTTTACATGTCAGTTTGGAGAAAGTAGATAATATCTCTTTGGGAAAACGGACTTTTTGTGGTGGACCCAAATTCAGACCCATAAGACAGCTGCCTAGTCCAGAAGTGGGTGAGACCAGCCCACGTCTTTCTTGGTCCCCAGAAGAGGAAGGCATGTAACCGACCTGTCGCAAAGCTGATGATTACTCCAGCAGCCATGCATCCCAGGCAGCCTACTGCACTGTAGTATAGGTAGGAGAGCGCATACCAGGTCTCAGCAATGGCAGGTCTGCAGAGAACAATGGCACATCATCAGTTCCGTGTGTGTGAAGTCAGGATTCACAGTGACTTACAGGACAGCCGAGGGTTCATTTTAGGGACTGGCATCTCTCAAAACCCCCAAAGCTTAACTTTTTGTCACTTGATTATTTTTTTAAAAAAACCGACTGTAGACTAGTTGTACTTTATATTCCACTCAACCCAATCCATCTGTAAATTACAAGTCTTGCTACTGAACCACAATTGCAATGAGGACCGTGCCTTCCATTTCTTTTGCATTATTTATTCTTCAGACATTTACAAGGCCCAGATTTAGTGCCAGAAATTGTGACAGACACTGGAGATTAAAGATGAGTAAGCCACAAAGTCTACATGTAGGAGCTGACAATCATAAAATAGGCTAAAACGCCGTGGTGGAAGAGAAACAAAGGATTTGGAGAATATTCAGAAAGAGTGTCAAACCCAGGCTGATATGTGAGATGATGCCTCAACTCATTTTTTTAAAATGGTTAGTTTTAATCAATCAAAGAAGGCAGTTAGGGCTAGGATTTAGCATTCCAAGAAAAGAGGATAGAATAAGCACAGGCAGTAAGGAAGAAACAACATAGTGGACCTGAGAACTCAGACCTCCAATTAGCCCTCTTGCCAAGTTCACTCTTGGGCATCAGGATGCAGAGGGATGGATATTTACAGAAAGCTGGAGCCCCCAGACACTCTTCAGTGATGGGTACCACCCAGAGCGATCCTCATAGGGGAGCAAGATGGTCTCCTCAGACTTAGCACAGAAGAATGCACTTTTCTCTAACCTGGTGACCCTCTCTCTGGGACCTGATGCTATCCTGAAGGTCAGCATACCTGCTGGACAGCAGTGGAGGCACTGATTCTGTCACATTTGATGGGACACACTGGTCAGTTGATAAAGGCAAAGGCCATGTCTTGGAGGTTGGTGCAGGGTAAATTAAGGCCCCAATGGCCACCCAAAATGACAAGATGATCCCAGTCAGAAGGCCTCCTAGGGCACCCTTGATGAAGAAGAAAAAAAAAAAAAGTAATGAGAGATTTGACAAAGCCATTGAAAGAATAATGAGATGATGAGTCTTGTATCTCAGGGATTCTGGTTTTCTACCCCAGATCTTGGCCACATGTACTAGAAACAGCCCACTTACACTGCCTGCCTTCAACCCCCCACAATGTAGCTTCACATAGGAATACATGGTTCCTTAAATGAAGACATTGGAGGGTTTTACTGTGGGCATTACATGTAAAATTTCTAGCAGGAATTTTTTTTCTCCTTTTTGGCTTCTTCCTCATCACTTCAACAACTGCTGAACCTCAGTTTCCAGTAGAAGAGTTTCAGAAATTCAGGAAAACCTCAGATAATAGAGTTGCTGGGGTCATTTTTCACTGACAGCCATTATAAGCTACTACTATATAGAAACTTTTACCCTCATAGCTCTTCCCAAGTAATTCTGCTCAAGTCCTCTGACTCCCAAGTTTTGAGTTTTTAGTTTGAGTCTAACTACTAGCAAGTATATTTACTAGTCCTGTCATTTAAGGGTCATACTTCTTGATAAAAAGTTAAAAGTCAATGAGTCATTTCTCCTGTAAAGGAAGCAGAACGATCGAGCAGGGATCATGACCACTGGATGTTGCTGGTCTCTGCCAGATAGCCGAGCCTTCTCTGTGACAGAAGACAACTTGTTGGTTTCTCTATTTATTCAGAAAAAAAGACTCCTCAATTACAGCACCAGAATGTTCTGCTCATTTTAGTTTGGGGGAAACTAAAGCAATGTGTATGATTCGAATACCTGGGCCCTTTGTCTAGACCAGTGGTCTGCAAACTTCTTAACAGCCAACTAAGGAGTATTTTAGGTTTTGTGGGCCATTCAGTGTCCGTCACAACTACCCAATTCTGCCATCACAGCACAGAAACAGCCATAGACAGTATATATACATAGGAGAGTGGCTGTGTTCCAGTAACACTACGTGTGGTCACTGAAAGGTGAATGTCACAAAATATATATGTGTCATGAGGTATTATTTTTCTTTTGATTTTTGACAACTATTTAAAAATGTCTAAACCATTTTTAGTTTGCAGGTCACCCAAAAACTGGAGATCAGCTAGATTTAGCTTGAGGGATATAGTATGCTGGCCCCTGGCCTACCAGTAAAGGGTAAATGGACTTCAGTAGGAGAGTCAGCCCTCACTGATTTATAGTAGCTGCCTGGAGAGCCGTGCTGAGAAGGATTCTGAGGTTGCATCCACATTCTGTGGAAAGAGAGCCATGATCGATTAGTACGATCAACCATGGCTAACGACAAGGGGAGAGGTGACCCCAATTGGTATTATTTACTTTCCTCTATCTAGAACAAGGTGGTTTCCTGGATTAAATAGCAGGACCGTAACTCGCTAACATAGATAAATTAATGTTTAGAATGAACTAAGTTGTTATGTTGCTAGTTATTAGGGTTTTTTTGTAGCTAGGAAATTACCTTTCCTCATATTATCTCCGCAAGAATTAAACTATCCCTGTCAACCTCAATCTCAGAACTAAGTTGATTAAAACAAAGTGTCTCCTAATAAGACTGCAAGGAAGCACCACAAATTCCCAAATGTTTCACATCTATCCACTCTCTTTACCTATCTACACAAAATTTATCTAGAATAGAGGTCAATAAGGGTCAGGTAGCCACAGAGACCTAATTAGGTATACCATGTAGCTCAGGCTTTATCAAGACTTCTATAGTATACTTAAAAATATGAAAAACTGGGGTTCCCTGGTGGCGCAGTGGTTGAGAGTCCGCCTGCCGATGCAGGGAACACGGGTTCGTGCCCCGGTCCGGGAAGATCCCACATGCCGCGGAGCAGCTGGGCCCGTGAGCCATGGCCGCTGAGCCTGCGCTTCCGGAGCCTGTGCTCCACAACGTGAGATGCCACAGCAGTGAGAGGCCCGCGTACCGCATAAAAAAAAAAAAAAGAACTAAGTAAATAAATAAAAATATGCATACAGTCAGGTTTCCTAGAGTCTAAAAACTTTCTAAAAAGATTTGCATGTAAGTGGATGAATGGCAATAAATGGCAACTTTTCTAGATTGAAAAAATTATATTTTAAATATTTAAAAATATTACTATAGTACTATTTTTCCAAATAAGTGTTCCTTTTGATTTATGTTTACTACACAGTCATCCAACCAATGTTTACTTAAAGGCAAACCACTAGCTTGTCAGCCAAGAACACCAAGAAGATTCAGCTGTCAGAATATACCAGGCTGGTCTCCCCTCCCTTTCTTAAATTAGTTAATTAATTAAATTACTTATAATTTTGGGTAACTAAATATAGAAAAAAATTTTACATTTTTAAAGTTTTCAAAATCATGTTTTAACTAAACTATGTCTGACCTCAATATCTATTTTAAATTTCATTTTGTGGGCTCTTAATTTAGAGAAGACAATTTAAACCCTACAGAATCAGGTTTGATGCCATGACATATGGTATTTCATGACCACTACTTTCTCGACTTTCTGCTCCTAATACAGCTTCACTGAAGTCAGAGATTGGAAGGCTGAGGTTCTATTTAGTTCTGCTGTAGAAAGAAGCCCCCATTTTTTTCTGGCAAAGACAAATAGCGTTTCCAAGGAGGACTGAGAGGAGGGAGAAAATGTCTGGGGCCCAGTCTCAGCTGGGAAGTGTGAAGAGGGGTGTGGGAGACTTACCTTCCAGTTCACAAAAGGGAACAGGATTCCCAGAGAGAACAAGCCCAGCATCGGTCCCCCACACATGCCGTGGATGCTGAGGGCAGCCTGTGGATCAAAGCAGATCAGATCAACACTACACTCCCCTGAATCTGTGGCCCACCTAGGACCACCCCCTTTCTTGGACCGGAGATGGAATACAGTCTTAGTCCTGACTGTGCCACTCATGAATCATGTGCTTCCTGGAAATCATTTCTCCATTCTGGGCTCATTAATAAGCACTGTGTATGTAAAACACCAAAAGCGCCTACAAACATACGTGTGTGAGGGTGTGCACGTGTGTGTAAACACACACAGGCAATTTGGATTTGGTAGAATAAGTTTTCCCTCAAGCTGGAACTTATTGATTTGTTTATATTTTCTATCTTATCAAAAGCTTTTTAAATAATGTACCTAATAAATACATCTATAACTTATGTTGAATATCTCAGGTAGTTGATCCAGCTGTTCTAATTTAGTTTGAATAATTTTATAATTTTAATAATAATAATTGTCTGTTACCCCACTCCTGCTATCCCAGCAGAATACCTCAAGGATGTTGAAGCATTAAGTTGGGACATGATGGGGAGGACATTGGACATTCCATATCCTATAACCCATTTTTATGGCTCTGTCTCCTTTGGATATAGAGAGAGTTTGGCAAATGCATTTCCATATCTCTTAATCTCTAAGTTATTGAAGCCGGTGAACTGGTTAGGGGCTTTAGTTAAGCTAGTTTTCTATCAACCTATAGCCTTGGGCCATGGCCTTGCAGAAGTCTTGAACGTACACAGGCACTGACATGCCTGCAAGGGAGCATGTACACACATATGTGCGTGCGCGCGTGCACACACACACACACACACACACACACACACACACACACACACAAAGCTACTCTGCAATGCAGCCCTGTCTAGTTCTATCAATACAACTGCAGGGCTCTTAGATAAAGTGGCTGTGATAAGGATGCTGTAAAGACTTTATACATATTTCCTATTTGTCAGGCACCCCTATGTGTCTTATGTGTCAGATAATAAAGATGAAATACCCTGGCACTCTAAATAAATGACCTCATTTCATCCCCACAATTACCCTGCTTAGTTGGTAGCACTAACTGGATTTTATAGATGAGAAATTTGGACTGAGAGAAAACATATTAAAAGTATACTTTCAGTTAGAAAGTGGCAGAGATGAGATTTAAGAGTTTTAAGCCAGGGTTGTCTGGCTCTGAAACCCACATTTTCTCTCCTAAGAGCAGTCCCACCTAAAAAATAAAAAATAAATAAAGTCAAGAGCACAGACCACCATCATAGTCTCCTTTTTCTGTTTAAGGGGAAAAAGTTCTTGAAAGAGTCCATCACTAAGAGAATATTGAGATTCAAATTTTGGCCCTGCCACACATAACACATAATTTGGTGAACCTTCAGTTATTAACTCAGATTCATTTTACTTCAGAGAGTCTTCTTTCTCTATAAAAAATAGAAATAGGACCAAGGGGCCTTCAAGTCCACTCCAGCTGCAATATAAATTCATTTATCCAGAAAAATGAGCTACAATGTACTGTTATGATTGTTTTTCCAGGATAATTTTTAGAGAAGTCAATGATACAGATTGATCTTTGACAAGATGGAGGCAAATAAGATTAAAGTAGATACTTTTCGCTAACGTCAATACTTAATATTCTTGACATATTCTCTGCTGATTGATAGTATTAATTCATAGTTGCTGTGGTTGCTGAATTTGGAAGTTAATTTACTAGCTATTATATGGGAGAATCAATAAGTTAGGAAAAATGTTTATTTCCTCCTGTGGGAGAGAAAATGAACAATCTCTTACAAAGTCCTTAGCCAATATGCCCCAGGGGGAAAAAAGTCTTCACATGCTAGAAAGAGAAATAAATCAAAGACTTTCTGGATTTGAAAAATATGTATTTCTTTAATGTACAAAACTAACCTCAATTTCTTATCTTTCTTTTTTTGTTGTCATTAAGTGTGTTTAATTGGAGGAAGACAGAGCTCATCTGACAACCTCCACCTCAGTGGCCAAATCTCACCTAAGCCCCTCCTGCAAGGAAAGGACAATGGCTCAGAAAGTGTGTTCTAAGACTGAGGTTGCCTTGCTGTGTCTTAGCTTTCTCAGATGTCAAGTGGAGATCAAAGTACCTGCTTCCTGGGTTGTTTTTGTGTGCGTGTATGAGACTATTCAAAGTGGAATCCAAAAGAAGTCTCTGAATAGTGCCTGGGCACTCTGGAGCACACGATAATTGCCCCCCAAATATTATCTACTATTATAATCTTACTATTATCCTCTTACCTACCCTGTTAGTGAGCTCTCTGATTCCTGAAGTGGGCCATTTGATGGTTGGACTGTTTTGAGAGCTAGAAAGTACTTTTTTTATACTTAAAAAGAAGGAGGGAAGAAGGAAGGAAGGAAGGAAAGAAAAAAAAGGAAGGAGAGAGGGAGGGAAGGAAGGAAGACCACTCTCCCCAAATAAAAGAAAAAAAAAAAAGAAAGCACTTTCTTAAATTGAGAAAAGAAGACTCCTGGAGGTCATGACAAGCCTTGGTAGAACTAGCTGAGGGTCAGTAGGATAGCAGCATAATGGACAGAATGGCCTTTCTCGGAGGGAGCTCCGCAAATCACTAGTTAACAGATCTTTGCTGCTGTTACCTGCCCCTCCTCCTATCTCTTCTCCCCGCATTTGGTTCTGTGGTCACATATTTAAAGGGAAACAGCTTTCTTGCTAGGTCTTCCCAGAGCCTTCGATATGCTACTGTGTGCTGTGGATTTCTGAAAGGGGAACACATTGTGCAGCATTTCCCAAAAGTCTTTGACTTTGGAAATTTTCACTCTTGGGGCATTTCCCAGGGTGAGGGTCTCTGGAAAACACTTTGAAAATCCTAAACTAAAACACTGAAAAGGGCTTTGTTTAAGGAGCTGACATCTGCCCACCCCCAGCACCACCAACGAACACACGCCATGAGTGTGTGTCGGTTTTGTGAACATGAAATGAAATCTGGCTCTATGCTGTATACTTATGGGATGTTTGGTTTCAGTCTCCCATATTCCCTGAATACATTATTCTATTACATTAGATCTAGCAAAGCTGTTTGGAAAATTAAATAGGGGGATTATAGTCTTTCTGCACCTGTCAAGTCAGATGTGTTCGGAGAAATGAGGGGGCCATTTTAGACACAAATATCTCTCCTAGGAAACAACACATCAGTGTTTTCATTGTCCCCTAAACTGTGTGAACACATTTTAACCAACGAAGAAAGTGAGGCTAGCATACTTATCTGAATAAGGACAAGTCAACGAGAGCATCACTCACAACTTCCTCTTCATTATAAGTTTTATGTGTTACACCAGCCTTGCAGGAGTCTTTATCTATTCCAGAACCTTCATACCTCAATGGCAAACAAGCTTAATATGCAAATAATTCTGAAGGAAACAATTTAGTGATTCAAATCCTCACTAAATTGAACATGGTGATACTTTCTTAAGAGTAAATAATAATTAGATAAAGGGGAGAAAAGAAAGGGGTACAAAGCATTAGAGGCAACTTGGAAATGGGATAAAATAAACCTAAAAAAATGCTGCAGAGGTCACTAAAGACAAACCTCATCAATCCACCAGTTCTGCTGTGTGGATGGGTAGATATCAGATTCAAATCCTCACTAAATTGAACATGGTGATACTTTCTTAAGAGTAAATAATAATTAGATAAAGGGGAGAAAAGAAAGGGGTACAAAGCATTAGAGGCAACTTGGAAATGGGATAAAATAAACCTAAAAAAATGCTGCAGAGGTCACTAAAGACAAACCTCATCAATCCACCAGTTCTGCTGTGTGGATGGGTAGATATCAGAGTGCTTCAAAAATTGTAAAGAAATCACCAAATATCTGTCATTTTAAAAAGTTCATACTTAGCAGGGAGGACATCAAGTTTCCAGCCCCACACTTCTCTTATATAGAAAGTGAATTATCATGTCACTCAACTCCCTTAGACTTAGTTCCTTGAACTTGAAAAAGGAAATAATGGAACCTATGTAAGTAGTCATTGGAAGGATCAAGCAAGATACACTGCTCTGGGAACTAAAACACATTCTATAAAAGTCAGTGATGACTATTCACTCACTCTTGTTCATGTCTTCATTTAAGCAGCATTTATTGAAAACCTAATCCATGCCAAGAAAGTATACAAGATGTTCAAATTATACAATGACCCAGTGGGACTGAGGGGGTTGAAATAGAATCTGAAGATTGGTTTATCTAATGGTCCTTTGTGAGTTGGGCAATTTGGGAAGGGAAGAGGGGTGGCTCCAGACACTTTGCTGGTAAACCTGGTTTAGCCACTAACCAGACGTGAGAAGTTGAGCAGGATACTTTCACTCTTTTCTGTAACCATCTACAAAATGAATGTTGAAACAGATTATCCTTGAGGCTCTTTCTAGTGCTGGTATTTTATGGAACTGGGAGTTGGACGTATGAGAGACAGGTCAGCCTGGATAACAGGTAGGGGCGGGCCCATTTCCCAGCTCCACCACTCTTTCATTATGTGAATTTGGGGCAATTCTTCACCTCTCTATTTCTTAGTTTCCTTCATCTATAAAATTAGTACATTAATCATACTACCTCATAGAGAAGTGACGAGGATTAGATGAGATAATACATTTGGGATGGTAGCTTGAACATAAGCATTCTATAAATGTCAATTGTAATTATTGTTTTTCCTGCTAAGATTATCATTCCTACTTTTATCTCAGGATCATACATTCTCAGATCTGGATTTCAAAAGGTTTTCTAATTTTATTACAGTGTACCTTGTCACTGAGTCTCATTACTAGTTTTTAAAAGTTTCCCCTCTTGAAAGAAATTTTGGTTGAAATTTTACATGCATGTGTAACTTGGACCTGGTATCGGAGAGTATGAGCATTTGGGATTTGGAGGAATAGGAAAAGTATTAGAAAAGAAGGTGGGTAAAAAGTTGCTACAAAATCAAATGTGTCTTTTTCCTCTTTCATTACCTGTACAACGCTCCCCAGGAGGGATGCAGCCACAGCCATGGAGGTACATATTATGCCAAACAAGAGACCTGGAGGAAAGAAACTTCATGACTATCATCCAAGCTGGCTTTGAGGGATCCACTGAACTCCTGCCCAGGGCCGTCTCTCATGTAAGCCCTATCAGAAGGGGTCTCAGGAAGGACTGTCCACCCCACTTAGCCATCACAAGCCCCAAGAGGGCCATTTAAGAGACCTTCTCCCAAAGACATGCTTTCCTAGGTCAGGCAGAATGAGCTGGAATCCAGCCTTGAGGAGTCTTCTCTACAAGATTTAAGAAAAATGCTGTCCTGGTGACTTCTCTGGTGGTCCAGTGGTTGAGACTTCACCTTCCAATGCAAGGGGTGTGCAGGTTTGATCCCTGGTCAGGGAGGTAAGATCCCACATGTCTCGCGGCCAAAAAACCAAAATATAAAACAGAAGCAATGTTGTAACAAATTCAAGAAAGACTTTAAAAATGGTCCACATCCAAAAAATCTTTAAAAAAAAAAAAAAAAAAAAGAAGAAGAAAACTGTCCTGTGGAAGCAACATGAAAATGCAGAAAGGTCACTGGTCTACTAGGCTAATCCAGATTAAATTCGTGAGAATTAAATCCATTTCGACCACTCACCAATAATCAGCTGAAGACGTTACTAACCTCCCTGGGATATGGATAGTTTTTCATCATTAAAATGGCTAAATAGTTATACAGTTTACCTCACAGATTTTGCAAATCTGGAAAATTTTTCTGGTCTTTTCATGCTTTATTCATACCTTCATTATGGCCCTCAGTATACTGTGTAACGATTTCTTTGTTTACATGGCCATGTTGGAGCACCATAAGGGCCATCAGGGTACCGCGCTCTGCAGCATCTTGCACAGGGAGCCTCCAGCATCATAGGATCTCGTTGGATGAATCAACATATCCATCTTAGTAATCTTTTAAAGGTGATGTCTTGTTTCAAACGATCTTTTTAAAAATAATTGTTTTTCTACATCTTTGTTTAAAAACTATCTTAAAAGTCATTCAATTCCCATTACAATCCATAGACTAAATGAGAGAGACAAGGTGCTGGAGATGGATTTAGACAGACACACAGTGACAGAAATAGAGAAAATGATTTTTCTCATTCTGTTTGAAATTCTCTCTCAGCTAAATATTTGGCTGAGTTCCCAATGTCACCATTAATGCAATTTTATTGAGTACTGACCATATGTCAAGCACTTTACTAAATGCCAGTGTTATAAATGCCACTGCCCCAGAGATCTCACATTTTAGGAAGGGACTACGCATAAATAAATTAATTTATCCAACAGTGCCTGTTGCATAGCAAGTACTATGTGCTTGCCATTATTATTATTATCATTATTATTATCATCATCATCATCATTTCAGACTTAGTACATGATATCTCTAAAATTTATTATCAGGAATTCACTTTTAAGATGAAATCAGGATAGCGAATTTTAATGCTATATTTTCCAACTTCTCAATAAAACACAGAAAAATGAGGAAACTCACACAACACTGAAATCCAAGTTTGATCAATAAACACCTTTCAGAATTCTAAAATTGTTCTCATTATATTTAAAGATGATAGATTAGAAACAATGTTTGCCCTCGTTCTGTTTCACTTCATGAATAAGCAGAACTCCACCTGCCTGAAGAAAATAACAAAAGCGTCTTTTCTCTGCTACCGATTACCCTCTTGCTGGGCCAACGGTTATCTGTTTCAAATGGGATTCTAGGCAACCACCCCTCAATCCAAGGTTCTACATTTTTGTGCTGACTAGAGAATTGATTCAGTCCCCCTCTCCCCCATATCTTTACACTTCCACCAGATTGCAATCAATAGCAACCTGCAAGGCAGCGAGTTTAGGGGAAATTGGTGGGGTTCCATGGATACCTGGAGTGCACGGATCCACAGACAAAGCAGTAAATGTGTTGGGGGGTGGGTAGAGAAAGCACCACCGTTGCAGCAAATACTATGGATTTTCCAAGTGCTACATCAGCTCGGAGGATCAGACAATAAACCATGGGCAGAAGAGGAATTTCTACCCAGCATATTCATTAGAAATTGGGAATTGCACTAGGAGTGATGCCAATCCACCTGCTATTAGCTGTAACTCATTATGCAAGATAGTGAAAAAATTAAGGCAATTCAACTACCCAGTTAACAAACATTCGGTCAGCACCAATCTCTCCTTGTTCAAGCATAAGGAAAAAGAAAAAAAGAAATATGGGATCCATGCCAAAATATTACTAAACAAGGAAATGAATAATTAACCTGAAAACTCAAATACAGAATATGTTTTCTGGAAATACTTAAGAGCCAGAAAAAAAGTATTTAGAAACTGGCAATTTCAATATGATGCAAAACACATAGATTCAATGACGCAACAAGTGCAGTTCAAGAGAAAGCAAATGATATGAAAACACAACAAAGTAGGGTGCAACACCCATAAGTTTAGATGAAGATGAATCCAGGTGTGGTAAGGAAGAACTATAAGGAAATTAAAAATTATAATAGTTGACCAAGCACTTCCTCACCTAGGTATTTACCAAAGAGAAATGAAAACATGTTCACAAAAAAGACCTGTGCAAGAATATTCATAGCAGCTTTATTCATAAAAAACTCAAACTGAAACAACCTTCAATAGAAATAGAAGTTAAAAAAAAAAGGTAAATCCATACAATGCCATACTACTCAGCCATAAAAAGGGATAAACTACTGATACAAAAAAAAACATGGGTGTATCTCAACAATATTATGCTGAGTGAAAGGAGTCCTTACAAAAAAGAGTGGTACTGTGTGATTCAATTTATATGAAATTCTAGAAGAGGGAAAACTGATCTATGATGAAAAACACCAGAATAGTAGCTGCCCCTAGAGGGAATTGGGAGTAGGAATTACCAGAATAACCAAGAGGACTTTCCAGGGTCATAGTAATGATTTATATCTTTAGTGATTGAGTTACACAGGTGTACACATTTTCCAAAACTCAGCAAATGTATACTTAACATTTGTCCAATTCATTGTGGGTAGATTTTACATTTAAAAAACTTTAACCAATTATTGAATTCTAGTTAATAATATGCTAAAATAATTAGGGGAAAGTGTACTGATGTCTACAATTTATTTTTAAGTGTATCAAATATATGATGCATTAATGGATGGATAGAGAGCTAGATAGATATGTGAAAAAGCAAGTTTAATAAAACATTAATGGAGAATCTTGGTGGCATATATACAGGAGATCATGGTAAATGTCTTTAAACTTTCCTGTATGATTGAATTTTTATAGTAAAATGTGAGGAACAAAACACAACAGCAGAATTCAAATCATTATTATTAAGAAAATTACTTTGTGGAGAACTTAAAGTAACATTGAGAAAAAAACCTGAGCCCTTCAAGCATGCAGAGGAAAAGGACAAAGCTATGAAAATAAGAGAAATAATGAAGAATATGGAGAACACAAACCCCAAATTAGGGGAGTATTTAAGAATAAGGGTACGATAAAACTATCAATATTTGTAGGCAATAACCACACTTATTAGAAAATCAATTAAAATTTTAAGAATCAACAAGAGTTGTGCCAATGGCCAAATATGTGCTTTACAAAACAAACAAACAAAAACAAAAAGCTATAGCATTTCCACGTTGATAGTAAACAGTTTAGAAGATATTATGGGGAAAACATTCCATTCATAATATCGATGAAAGAAGTAGAAGGAGGAGGAGAAGAAAAGGGAGGAGGGGGAGAAGCAGAAGGATGAAGACATGAGGATAATTAATATCTAAGAGAGAAAATATGGTGTTAAATGCAAAATGCTATTGCTAGATGGAAAGCTTATAAAGATGTTAATTATTTCCAAATACGTTTTTCAGTTTAGTGCAGTTCTGTTGAGATGGGGGTGTGTGTGTGCAACTAGATAACATGCAGTGAATTATTTTAAACTTAATCTGAAAGAATAAATAAACATGAACAGCCCAAAATTTGTTTTTGCAAAAAAAGAAAAAAAACAGTCACAACATTTAAATTTCTTCCCAAAAATTGATAAGAGCTGCTCTACCAGATATTTTAAATAAAACACTGCAAATCTATAGTATAAAACAAGATGGTATTAGTTCTGCAATTGATAAATAATTTAATTTAATGAAAATAAGTATATAATATTAAACATATCCTTATAGATAAAATAATTTTATATTGCATATTATTACTACTAAAACTATTAAAAACCAATGAAGAATATTTGGTAATAAAGGACTCTTTAGAAAAGAATTTGGCTTTATTAGACAAGCTGACTGGCGATAGTGAGCAGAGCATCTTCCTCTGTGGAGAGACTAAACAGGATCAATACATGGCATAATCAAGAGGTGTTGATGTGATGAATCTAGGGCATAGGATGAACGCAGAAGAATGTCGAATGTAGGTTGGTAAAAGCTAAGCTAACTGGTCATTCTTTCCTAGTACCCTCCTGGTATCTCCAGAAGTGTAAGAATTGACGTGTGAGATTCCTCATGTATCTTCACATGCACTTGTGCCTGTCAGAGTGCCCTGAATAGTGTGTGCAGGATTTGACACGTACCACACGTTCATTTCATGATATGGAATAGAAGATCCACCGGCTGTACCTACATAAGCCTTTACTGATCCAGGTGCTCAGCTTGTCGGAGAGATGGGGAAAACAGCTCTTGACAAAATCCTCAAACGTCACTGTTGCTAAGGCATTGATGCTGGCAGCCACGGTGCTACAGGGAGAGAAAAATGAGAACATAGTCCAAGGTAAATAAAGCTGACCGGCCTGCCCTGGTGTCCAGGGCGAATAGATAAGGCAGGGCTCTAGAAAAAAACAGAGACAGACATATGTCCTTATTCTGGAACTTCAGGGGAACTACATGACCTGTCTACTCACTCTTCAAAGCTGCTTCTGTGCTTAATGCTCTTTGATGTCTTCCTCTAAGTCCAGTGAAGAAGCTAGGCTTCCATGCTGGAACTCTCACTGATTCCCCTAACAAGACATTAAATGAGTTAGCATGCAGTAGCAGAGAGATTTTGTGTGTGTGTGTGTGTGTGTGTGTGTGTGTGTGTGTGTGTGTGTGAAAGTTAAACTTGAGGCAGAAAGTACTGACTATCCTAATCCAGGAATCAGTACAATATGCCATTCATTCATTCATTCACTCATTCATTCATACCATTTATGCATCTGTTCATTCTGAGTACTAGGCATACAATGGTGAACCAGAAAGACATAGAGCTTACACTCTACTTGGCGACATAGACATTTAACAACCAATTATACAATTGACTACAATTGTTATGAAGAAAAATAACAGAGCTATGAAATCATGTCTTTCAGAGGCCTAAATCGATATGAAGTTAGGATATTCTTCCCAAAGGAAGTGATGGTTAAGATAGGCACTGAAAGGACCCATGCAAATTCAGAAAAAGATGTTTTAGAACAAAGGGAAAATTACAAGTAAATGCCTACAGGTGGAAAATTTGTTTCATTCAACAACAGGAAGCCCCAGTGTGATTAGCATGCAATTAATAAGGGAGAAAGGGGCAAAGATAAGACTAGGAAGCAGGCAAAGACCAAAAGCACATAAAAGCTCTGATATTCTCTCTCTGACTTTCCAGAGTTCAGTCTTATAGCCCTAAAACTCGCTCAGTGGACAGAAAACCCAAGAAGTTCGAGTTTTCTTTGCAGAATAGCATGAAAGCTTATTAAATTCCTCATCTAGACCAGGAATATTTTAGCTAGTAGAATAGATGTTCCCTATATGACTCCTCTTCTATCTGTAGATCCATGCAAGTCAAATAAGGAAAGGAGATGATCAAATAAAATAAACTTCCACGCTCCCAACATAAATGGCTCAAAATCCATCATTTGAAAGTTTCAAACATTAGGGTTAACCCTTGAATCCATTGGGAGGGAGGGAACAAAAAGCTGATTTTGGCCCAGAGGGAGCAGATTTGTAGAACCTTTACTGGGTTGCTTTTGAGGTCAGATGTATTATCTATATGTCAATTTATCAGATTCTAAAACTGTTACAAGATGGTGAAAATCTTTTTTTTTTTTTTCCTATCTCTCAACCACCATCTCTTTACTCCACCCCCCACTCTTGTCTTTCCCTTTCCTTAACCCAACATCCTCCTTAATGTTATAGTAATAGTAATCTCTCTATAATATGTACTGTCCAGTGTCTCTTTCTTGGAAGTTTAGAACTTGAGATCAAAAGAATCAACCATTCTCTTATGGGGGAATTAATCTGTTGACAGCTATATTTCTCCATTCTGGAGTCAGCTTTAAGAAAAATAAATAAAGCTCTGTAGGGCAGGACAAAATGAAAGCTAGCATGTCACGCTACTTGTGTTTGATCCTCTGGTGTTCATTGTTTCTGTCCCTAGTTTCCTTGAGATACTAATACCAACACCACAGGACAATATGATTTTATATTACTGATGCAAAATCCTACAAAGAGTATTAGTAAAAATAATTCAACAGAACACTAAATTAAAATTATACCATAAGCAATTTAAAGTCATTATATGAATTAAGAGATGTCGCTATTTTTGAAATGTCAACATGTTAATATTAATATGCCAAAAGCTAAAAAAGCAAAAAATACTCATTTCAAAAATGCCAATAGTTTACCAAAATTCAATATTTCTCCCTGATAAAAATATTTCTTAAATTAGAATAAATATATGCATTTTTGTTCTTTTTTATGATTTTATTAGTTTTATATAAATATTTTAAAATGTAAATAAATAATATAGTTTAAACCAAAACCTGAAATCATATTTAATGGTAAAATCCAAGAACAATTCCCTTTAAAGTGCATAACAGGCACTTCCCTGGTGGTGCAGTGGTTAAGGATCCTGCCTGCTAATGCAGGGGACATGGGTTCGAGCCCTGGTCTGTGAGGATCCCACATGCCGCGGAGCAACGAAGCCTGTGCACCACAACTACTTAGCCTGTGCTCTAGAGCCTGCGAGCCACAACTACTGAGCCCACCTTCCACAATTACTGAAGCCCGTGAGCCTAGAGCCCATGTCCCCCAACAAGAGAAGCCACTGCAGTGAGAAGGCCACGCACCGCAAGGAAGAGTAGGCCCTGCTCGCCGCAACTAGAGAAAGCCTGCACGCAGCAACGAAGACCCAACACAGCCAAAAATAAATAAATAAATAAATTTATGAAAAAATAAAATAAAAAGATAAAGTGCATAACAAAACAAGGATTTCTGTAATCCCTCAATTTTTTATCATTGTTCTCAAAGCATAATTACATAAGAGTGAACATAAAAGTGTAACTATTAGAAAAGAAGAAAACTCAAAAGTATTGGCAGGTATTATGATTTGAGTACACCCAAGTTCTATAGAATTAACTGAAAATAATTAGGAAAAATCTGATATCAAGGGAAATTCTGTAAAAGAAATATAATGAATAAATACTAACCTAACATATTTTAAATCAAACTTTAAAGCTTAGTCACTAAAATTATTAGTATTGTTATAACTGTACACAAATAGATCAAAGGAATATAAAAGAAAATTCAGGAAAAGTTCCAAATATATAAAAGAAAGTAGGATGTGATAAAGGTAGCATTTCAAGTCAGTGGTGAAAATGTGGCTTTTTACTAAAAAATAATGGGACAACTGATATCTGGATGATTATTTATAAACATGGAATGGAGAAGCCTTCATAAGCATGATATAAACCCAGAAACCATAATGTAAAAGGATTGATTAATATGAAATAGAAGCTCAACATACTCAAAAATACTATTAATAAAGCAAACATACATAGGACAAATGAGAAAAATGAGACATACGTCAATAAGCTATTTTCTTATATACATAAGGAAGAAAACTCAAAAGAAAAAAATAGCAGGGAATATGAATTGGCAGTTTACAGAAAAAGAACTACAAACAGCCAGTGAAAGTATGGAAAGGTAGCCAACCCCACTTCTGATCAAGGGAATATGTATCATACTAAGTGAAGTAAGTGAGACAGAGAAAGACAAATACCATATGATATCACTGCCATGTGGAATTTAAAAACGTGATACTGTCTTAATGTTTTAGTCCATTGCTCTCAACACTCTTGCCCCCATTCTCCAAGTCACTATCATGTCTACCCTGGGTTAAGGCAAAAGCCTCCTGTATAGTCACCCACTTTCACCACTCTTGCTTTAGTGATAGCCACTTCCCTCCACAAAGACTGAGTCTTCAGTTGTATGACATCATCAAACCTCCTTGCTTCAAAGCTTCCTATTTAATATGAAATGCCAGCTCTTTATTCTTTCATAAAGGTTCTTCCTGATCTGATGCCTGCTTGCCTCTTTAGGCTCCTCCCCATCTGCTGTCCTCCCCGTTCCTTATGCTTCAACTCTTCTCTCGGATCCTGAACTATTCCATACAGATTATCTCCTTGGGGCTTTGGTATTTGCCCTCCCCCCTGCCTGTAAAAGTTTCTGCCTGTGATCTTCACAGAGCTGGCTTCTCCACACACTTAAGATCTCAGCACAAATGTCATATACTTAAATAGGAGTTCACTAAAGACCCTATCAAAAACAAAGTCCCCAAACCTAACCTCTCTCTAGGCTATCACTCTGTCATTTCCTTTATACTATTTGTCATTATCAAACAATGCCTTGTCTTTTTTGTTGTTGTTTAGTTATATATTGTCCGTCTTCCATGTCTGCTAGAATGAAAACTCTATATCAGGGCAATACTGATGCTAGTCTTGTTCCCTGAAGTATCCCCACTGTCACCAGCTGTGCCTGGCATAATATAAACCTTCTAAAATATTTGTTAGAATAAATGTGTGAAAAATTTTGTACTTAGAATAATGTCTACATTTTGGATATGGATGTTCTTACATTTTGGATATGGATGTGCCTGAGTGTGTTATTGAAGATGGAGAGAATGGATTGCGAAGCATAGACCTGTAAGAATGTATTGCAGCTGAATGAGAAATGCCAGCAGAGAGAGCTGCCTTGTGTGCTGGTGATGCAAAACCATGGGGGCAGTTGGCATCAGACAAGGTTGAGAAAATAAACAGAGAGATCTAGTGCAAAGGCGGACCTAGGTTTACATACCACCTCTGTAGTTTACTGTCTCACCATGGGTAAGTTATCTACCTTGCTAAATCTTAGTTTCCTTATTTGTAAGCTGATGATAATGAGTAGTTTCGGCCTCATATAATGTGTGACAACTAATGAGCAAATGCATATAAGGCATTCAGCAGGGCAGCTGACACACAGTGAATACTCAGTAATACTGATAATGACTACCACCATTACCTTTGTCATCCTGGTTGCCTTGCTATCACCATCCTCACCATCATCATTATCAGAACGTTATTGCCAAGTGTAGTCAATACACTAACCTCAGAGTTCCACTGAAGGCACAAGCCACAAAAAGTCCTGGGAGTCCTGGCATTGTGGCAAATAACTCCATGACGAAGTATGGCATCAGCTGAAGAGGAGGCAAAACAAGATGGGATTAGTGGTCTCATCAGCAGTGTCTGAAATGTGGGACTGTATTGTAGCTTTTTAGCAAAAGGAGGTGGGAAAAAAAAAGAAAAAAGAAAGTAACAATAAAGGAATTTGCCTGGACTATCGTTGTTAAATGCTAACAAATGAGGTTATGATCAGTCCAATTCCATGGACCTGAGGTGCAGCTGTAGGGGAGGGGAAGGGATAGGAAAGGGACAGTCATTTAAGGAAAATGTTGCATGAACTTAAGAATATTCAGGAACTTTTAACTTTTTTTACATTTGCAATGTGTGCTATTTTCTTGCCTGTTTACCCTTAATGTTAGAAACTAAATCCTAAAAACAAATGCTTAAAACAGGTCTTCAGGGAGGCTAGGTATTATGGTTCTACTCTGGAGCCAGATTTGTGGGAGAGGAACAGCCACAGGACACATTGGGACAGTTGTATATGTAGGGGGAGAGGATAGAGACGATAGCTCCTCCTGAGAATATTCTCCGTGAATGGAGTTTTTAAGGATGGACCAAGAGATTGTCATACTGAGTAAAATAAGTCAGACAGAGAAAGACAAATATCATATGATGCCACTTATATGTGGAATCTTAAAATAATGGTACAAATGAACCTATTTACAAAACAGAAGTAGAGTCACAGATGTAGAAAACAAACTTATGATCACCGGGGGGAAAGGAGGAGGAGGGATAAATTGGGAGATTTGGACTGACATATACACACTACTATGTATAAAATAGATAACTAATAGGAACCTACTGTATAGCACAGGGAGCTCAATACTCTGTAACGACCTATATTGGAATAGAATCTAAAAAAGAGTGGATATATGTATATGTATAACTGATTCACTTTGCTGTACAGCTGAAACTAACACAACATTGTAAATCAACTGTACTCCAATAAAAATTAATTTTAAAAAGCATGCTTAATGTAATATATTGGGGTGATATTGTTTAAGCCATAATGAGAAGACATGAGCAGAAGCATTATAGAAATAAGGGTCATTTTGTTCAATCTGAGATTAAAGCAGCATTAATCAACCTTGTGATGGATAGAAAAAAAGATTTGATGGTGGCATTGAAAACCAAAGCTATGGGTTCAAGTCCTCTTCCACTCTCCCCAGCCCTGCCCTGGCCCCAGTCCTTGCCTTCAAGGACAAGGTAAGATACCTTCTTTTTACATGTTCACCCCCCAGTATTAGAACCTGATCTGTGATAATATCATCCAAGAGGGGAGGAAAGAAATCAAGTCTTTGGGGTTTGGGAAATACCTAGAGGTCCAGGTCGAAAAAGAGAAAGGCTCAGCATTGCTGGCCAGAAACACACTCATTTCAGCTGTTCCCCACTGGTCCCAAGGGAGCACATACCTGGTCTGGTGCTGAGATGATACCAGAAGTCCAGGGATCACAGTCTTTGAAGTGGGAGTACATGATTAAGCCAGAGAAGACAGCACATGCCAGAATGACCCAGAGGCCCAACAAGTTGAAATACAAGGCTCTAGAAAATAACACATGGATCTACTGGTAGACTCTATGTCATATTACAGTGTGGTCAGGGCATTACCAAAGACTCAAGGTAAAATTTGGGGGGCCTTTTTGCTATAAAATAAAATTCTATAGCCTTCAAGAATATTTTGATATCAAGTCACTATGTTATACACCTGAAACTAATACAAGTCGATTATATTTCAATTTTTAAAAATCATTACTTTTTATACTTTTGCATTTTTTTTGTTTGGGCATGTTACAATTTTAGACTGATTATGAAATTTGAACAGGTGGATTTTTGATGGGTTTGCTTTTGAAATAGCTTTTCTGCAAAGTTGCAATGTGTAGTGTGAGGTCTATTTCCTTGGATGAAATTTCACGTATCAATCACTCATATTATATAACTTCAAGTAATTTCCCCCCACTCAATTCATGAAACTGTCAAAAAGCCAACTTTCATTTTAACATCTTTTATTCCAGAGGAATGATGAGATAAATGTAGAAGTAGACACGTTTTGGAAATATTCGCTTTGGAGGTTAAATCAGATGAAGTTTAAAGTTCAGTTTTTTAAAAGGCAATAGAAGGTATGAAAAACCTAAAGTCATTTTCCCCACATTCTTTGGAGCAATTCTTTTTATTCTACAACAATTCTTTTTATTCTATAACATTCTGTTTAACTTCAGTTTGAGTGCATTTGTAGTATCCTATAGTTATTTTGTATTCATACTGTTCTTTGAAAGTCAAAATATTACACATCTTCTAAATCTCAGGGAAGACTTGAAAGTCGGCTGGCCTCACACTGGATCAGTGAGAGAACAAACAATCTTGCTCTGGAGAGAGTTTCAAGGGGCAGGGGGCCCAAAGAGCAACAGGAGGCATTTCCTGGGAATGTTTCATTTCATTCAAACAATGTCCAGCCATTGTTTGAAGGGATTCAGATGCACTCACATTCAAATGTAAGGACACATATTCATTTCAAAGCCCCCTAAAAGCCCTGCTGTACAGGTGTACCTGACTTTCAGAAAACCCTTAAATCAAAGTATTCTTTTATGAAGCAAATATTAAATAATCAACCCATCTGGAAATTTTTATTTTACATTATTTACGTTAGGAAAGGGTATTATCTCTGAAATTCCTTCCTTGGGATTATTCCAACCATATTTATCTTTGAGTTTTAGCTGTTTGTTTGCTTTTGTTTGAAAAAGGTTGATTTAGACATAGCCTTTGGGGAATACATTTGATACATGAAATGGTCAATATCTGCAAACTGAATTTGCTGTACTCTTACTTCTGCCATTTAGACAAATTCTATTCAAACTTATCTCAGGCCATATCCTGGATAGTCCTCTTTACCTGAAAGGTCACTCCCTACTCTCTCATCAGATTCTACTCCTTATACGGCTTTACATCTTTATAGCATTTATCCTTATCTGAAACTGTATAATACATTTATTTGTTTATTATCTGTTTCCCCCACTCGAACACACACAGGGCTACGTCCCCAGAGCACACAATGGTGCTTGCACATAGCAGACATAAATTATTTTATTTTTGTTAAAAATGATTAAATGAATAAATGAAAGATAGAAATTCTTTACAATATGGTTATACTCTTTACATCATTTCTTTTTTGAAAAAGCATTGGACCTGGAGTCAGAAGACTTTATCCTTAACAACTGTGTGACTTCAGACAAGTCGCTAAGACTCTGAGCCAGTTAAATCCTTCGTAAAAAGAGTGTTAACATACCTGCCTTACTTCTTATTATAGGACTAATATGAAGATTGAATGAGTTATACTCCATAAAAATAGATAGAGGTTATACAGCCATATGTAGGTTGTATAGCCATTATCCAAAACAATTTTAAAAACTCACCAGTCAACTATGGGAAATGAGAAATCAGTGGCAAAATTGTATAATAGAATGTTAAAGCCCTTGTATTTGAACTTATTTTTTTCTTTAGAGATAGACTTTAATTCTCTACATGGCTAATTCTCCTGTTTGCAACTAAGTCACTTCATCGATTCATTCAGAAAATATTTATGAAGCATCACTATGTACCAGGTTCTTCCAGGTACTGAGGACATAGCAGTGAGCAACCCAGAGTCCACCCTCATGAAGATGATATTCTGGGATTAGAGGCAGGCAATAATCACCAAAATGAAATAAATAAATGAGGTGATTTTAGATGCAATAAAAGATATAAAGAAAATAAACAAAGGCAAAGAGAATGGAACATAAGTGACTGGGTGTGGATGTGCTCATCTTAGCTGGGACATGAGACGGTGATGGGAAGGGACGTGGTAACCTGCACCGGCTTCTCCTGCCGTCACAGCATCATCTTCTACCTGCAGTCCTGAAATGTCAACTGAAGTCTAGAAACAAAAGCGTCCAAAGCAGCTTCCAGGGAGCAGGTCTAAAATGATTTGGTAAATGATGCTATTCCTAAGTTTGAAGAAGATCTGGCTTAAGATGAAGCTGTCTTTAGTGAGTAATCACCATTCTGGCCATGCAATTAAATGCATCTATAATGGGTCACTTCTGGTTTTAACCTATGGCCACATTCAGTATGAACTTTATGGATGTATTTTCACCTACCTATGATGCAGAGATTTTTCTAAACCCTGATGGAATGTCCTAATTACATCAGGCTCTCAGATAATTGAGCAGAAGTGATGCACGTAATCAACCTTCTGTAGAGTCTCCTAGATAAGAGTCTGTTGGCAGCTGGCTCTGAGTGGACCCCAGTTGCCCTGGAAGTGTCCTTGAGGCTCCAGTTGCGTGACAAATGAGAGGTCCCACTAGATCCCCACTATAGCAATCTCCCCTCCAGCTGTGTGCACTTCAACCATACTGACCATTTGGACTGATTTCTCGCTCCTGAATTGTATCAACTAAATCAACTAAGATTCTTACAGGGAAGTCTTTTCTAAAGACAGTTTTTATTTTTTCATCTTTCCTTATTCTAACAAAATTCCCATCATAGCTCTGGTCCTTCCATGGGAGTGGGGATGGGTGGAACCAGGAATGGCGGTCCTAAATGCTTAGGAAATTATATATATATTTTCTTTCGTGAGTATCTCTCCTTTTCTGACAGTTTTCATACCCATCAAATACTAATGTAACAAATCCCAAGAAACTATTATGAATGGGTGGCTTAGTTTAAACCAATCCACTAAACAAGATCTAAAGATACACAAGCACAAGTACACATGCTGGAATATACATATATACACTCCTACACATGCACACACACACATAAATTCTTATGTATATATGTGTCCATTTATGTGCTTACACATTCAAGCATGACCTTCTTGAAGCATTACTTTGTTCAATAAGTAATCAATATTTAATAAGCATAAAGTACTATTCTTGGCCTCTTGAAAAAATAATGAAAAAAATACATTTCCTAACTTTTAGGTACTATTATAATAATAGGGAGAAATTAGGTATGTTCACAAGAATAAACAGTATAACACAAGCACATAAGATTTAAAAAACCCCTTGATGTAACAGAGAATTATTATTTATTTCACTTAATATTCTTCCCTTATCAGATATCGTAAACTCTAATTTATTTTAATGCAGAATTTTAAATGAATTCTAATTTTAAGTGAATTTTAAGATAAAATTATATTTGATCCTAAATACATTTTTAGTAATTCAACTATTTGAGAAAGTGATGATCACATGTGTAGAGAGTTTAATATTATTTATTGTAATAGGATATGAATATGTTACCAGTGAATTGATAGAACAGTAGATAATGTTTTCACTTCTTCCTTCTGAGGGTATGTTAACTATGTAAGTAACATATTCCCTTTTGAAATTCAAGTTACAAAATGTTGGACCATATCCATAGCCATTATTCTGTCTAAATAAGAAACTATGCATTGAAAGTATTTTATGATCAGTTGTGGAAATATTCATAGTGGCTGTTTCTCACTCCAAGAAAAGTTAACGGCATTCTGACAAGTCTGCAGAGGCTGGAACCTTGGGTAGCAGCAATGAGGATGAAATGCCCATTTTCAATGAAATTCTAGCTTATTTCTGCCAGTTTTACAAAAAATAAAAAATAAAAGTGCATAACTTCCTTTGGTCTCCATTCTAGAAGGTGGGATGAATTGCATGGTTTTAAAAAGCCTTAAGTTGCAACTCTGTGGAGTCCTTCAGAGTAAGCAGACCTGGTAAAACTGGTGACTGGTTATCCGGGCAGGAGTTGGAGCAGCTGAAGCCCTGTTACGACTTGTTTCATTACCTTGGGTTTTCTTCTTTTAACGTCCCCTTGGAAACTTTTACAGTACATCCATCAAAATAAAAATCGTAATTGAAGAGACCACATGCTGGATGGAAATAGTGATGAGGGCCATCTCATCACAGAAACTGTAACTAAGAAATATGTGCTCCTTCTTTCTGCATTTCTTCCCACAGCACCTAATTTAACCCAGTAATTTCTCAGTAAATGAAAGCAGCAAATGACGGTGAACAAAGGCAGACAGAAAGATCTAAGTTCAAATCCCAGCACTGCCACTTCCTTGTGGAGAAGGGAATAGTAATGCCTGCCTCAAAAAATTGTTGAAAGGGTTAAATGAATCTTTGTTTCTTTCTCTCTTTTACGCACACACACAAACACATTTGAAGCATATAAAGCGCAGAGAAGAAACATTGAAATGTTCATTAATAACTCACAGCTTGGCATGTTTTTCTGTTTTGCAAGAGATGCATCGCTGGATGGTCGACTGATTAACTCCATAGATTCCAAGCCATGTAAAAGTTCCTCCCACTGAGATTGTCCAAAAAGTGTGCCTCCTGAGAGGATCTACATCAAAGCTATGAGGCAGAGAGAAATGAGTGAACAAATACATTCCTTTGATGCCCAAATATTATTTTAGGTGATGAGGTCATATGGCTAAATCTTTATAAAACAAGAAAAAGTAGCATTGGACATACTCAAATATATTTAGTCGAGATCCATTGGCTGATTGCTCTAATACATTGTGTAATCCACCAGCATCGGCTGATCCTTGAATGAGAACTGTTAAGAAGCCCACAGTCATGACAACCATCTGAAATGCGTCGGTCCACACCACTGCTTTTAGTCCTCCCTGAAATGAAGAGAATGGATGTGAGTTCTTAAAAATGAAGCCTCAACTCTTCCATTTCTGCACAGCCTCTCTGCTAATGCATCTTTCTTTCTCCCTTTTCTCCCTTTCTTCCCCCTTCTCTCCCTCCCTCCCTCCCTCTTTCTCAATCTCTCTCTCTTTCTCTCTCCTTCCCTCCCTTCCTTATTTCCTCCCTCCCTTCCTCCATCCCTCTCTCTTTCTCTCTCTCTCCCTCTTTCTTTCTCTATTTCCTTCTTCTTTCTTTCTTTTCTTTCTTTCTTTCTTTCTTTCTTTCTTTCTTTCTTTCTTTCTTTCTTTCTTTCTTTCTTTCTTTCTTTCTTCCTTCCTTCCTTCCTTCCTTCCTTCCTCCCTTTCTTTCTTTCTTTCTTTCTTTCATCACTGAGCACATTTTATGTGCCAGGTTTATTGAGGATGATCATCTGGGTCTTGCTTGTACAATTTGAGATTTTATTTTTTGTAAATTTAGTGCAGTGAATAAATTTGGGGAAACTGAGATGGTAGGCTACTGAAAAAAAAGAAAAGAACTAGGAAGGAATGATAGATTCCAGACACTCATGGAGAAAGTTGTTTTAAGAGCTAGAGGATGGTCAAATAATGAGGTGAGCAAACCAGAGTGTCAGGAGGGTGAATCTAACAGTAGACCTCAGGAGACGGTGATTCAGCAATAGGTTAGAGCAGTGGTTATCAAACCTGGATGCTTTTTAGAGTCACTTGGGGAACTTGGAAACAAACAAAAAAACCCAATGACTGAGCCCCATTCCCAGGAATTCTGAATAAATTGAAGTCTGGGCTGGGACCCAGTTCTAAGTGTTTTTACAGCTCCCCAGGTGATTCCAATGTACAATTCTAGTTGGGACTATGTGGGCAAGAAGAAAGGAGGAAAGAAAGAGGCTGCTGGAGAATCCCTTAGGAACATGGCAAAGGTGCCATGAGCAAATTAGGAAAGATTAAATGAAGTGATATATTTTAAAAGTACTTTGAAAATGAATAAGCACTATGTGAATGAAAGGATGTGGTATTTTTAACGTTGAAAAATAGAATTACCCCCAGTTACTCCCCCAGAGTGTCAAGAACTTCTGTGAAAAGATGACAGGCTTCATCTTTATCTTGAGAAGAAAGAAGACACTGGATTTGTCTCTTCATTTCTCGTGTAGTTAAAGTTAAAATGCAATTTAAAAATAGACATAAAAGTCCCTTCCACATGCATTGTGTTTCTATATTCTGTTCTATTTCCAATTTGAGAAATATGCAATCTCTTACTTCCACCTTCTAAGAGTGGTATTTTGATTTTCTTTAAAGACAGTAAGACTTCTAAACCCAAATCACAATATCATATTTTAGTGATATGAAGACCAAATATCAAAGACCTCAGTTTTCAGAGGCTACTTGGCATGGTTTATATGCATAAACCTGAACTTGAGCTAGACCTGGGGCAAGAGAACAAACCACTTCATCACCACTTTAACAAATGTGCTTCAAAAGGCAGATTAAGGTAGCTATAAGCTACCATGAAAACTTCTCTGATTCTATGACTCCTTCATACAGCAAGAGACACACACGCCCACACACCACTCATCTACAATCCTGACTGTGCCTTGAGTGTCACTTAGGTATTTTAATCAGTCTGTTGTTTTGGTTCTACTGTTTACCTCCCTAGATTGCAAACTCTTGGATGGCAGGAATCACTTCTTTCTTTTTTTTTAAATCTCTTCCACTGGTTATCTTAGCTAGGCTACACATCCACAGGATTAACAGAGTAAAGAAACTGCTCTATGAGCAAAAGTGTTAGATAAATGAGCCACCAGTTTGGTGAGACATTGAAGCTTGTGTTCCGGCAAGAGGTAGGAGGTGGAACAAAGGTGTGGTGAGAAGAGGTTAGATGGGTGGATTGACTCACAGACTGAAAGATTTCCAACACTAGGTTAAGAAGTTTACACTTTATCCTGTGAACAATGGGAAGCAAGGAGAGAATTAGGTCAGTCAAGTGGCGTGAAGAGATGGATGTTTTAAGAAGATTAAGTTAACAGAGGCATGCAGGGTGGAGGGAAACACTGAAATCAATTAAGAGGTAGTACATTTAGTTTATTTTTGTATATTGTGATTATTAAAGTATCCAGACTTGTTTCTGACATCTTTTTGGTTTCTATTTGTTCTACTTTTTCTGTATTTTTTTCTTCTCTTTCTTAAATCAATTGCAGTTTTATTTTTGCTTTGTTTTAATTCCCTTTTTCTACTCTGATTGTTTTATTTAAATGAGTCTGCTTGAAATTTTGCCATGAATTTTTCATTTAGAGTCTAAATTTTTAAAATGTCTTAATCCCCAGCAATTCAAGGATTAAAAAAATCTTTAAGGGGCTTCCCTGGTGGCGCAGTGGTTGAGAGTCCGCCTGCCGATGCAGGGACACGGGTTCGAGCCCCGGTCGGGGAAGATCCCACATGCCACGGAGCGGCTGGGCCCGTGAGCCATGGCCGCTGAGCCTGCGCGTCTGGAGCCTGTGCTCCGCAACGGGAGAGGCCACAAAAGTGAGAGGCCCGCATACCGCAAAAAAAAACCCCACAAAAATCTTTAAGTCTAATTACTCTCTTCCTGATTTACATGCTATTGATGTCCAAATGAAAGTTATTCTTTTTCTTAATCTCAAAATTACATATAATAGTAATCATTATTATTATATTTATAATATTATAAACTATATTATTAGATACTATATAAATTATACCATACTATAAAATTATTGTTGTTTTCATTAAGCAACGGAAATTGTTTGACTAGACTTACTAAAGGTTTACTATTTTATTTTCTTATCATTACTTCTTCCATCAAAAACTGGATAATTTTCCTTCTTCCCACAGTATTTCCTCTAGGTTTTTCTCAGGGGAAGATATGTTAGAGGTAATTTCTCTCAGTTCTTGACAGTCAGTTTCTGAAAGATAGTTTTGCTAAATACACAATTATAACTGACAATTGTTTTCCTTCAGTGCTTTGAAGACATTATTCCATTGTTTCTGGCTTCCATTACTGTTGCTAAGCAATGCATCTATTTATCCTCCTATGGGAAGTTACTTCAGAGTCACTAATCTTTCACATATGGCCAGACATGTAAGGAATAGGAGACTATTTTAAATTTAGGTAGGAGGAGTATGTCTGGAATAGAATTATGGTAGTGAGAATGGAATGGAAAAAAAATAAGATAAAACTGTAGTGCAAAGAAATGGTGGGATTTGCAAGTATGAAAATAGAGATAAGAGCATTTTTAAATTGTATGTTATCATGATATATGTTAAAAGAGTAAGTGATATGCACACAAGGCCAAAATACATGGATGGTGCTACATGATAATATATCAATTACTTTATTTTTCTCTGTAAAGGAGGAAGGAGAATCCAGCTATCTGGGGACCATTGCCATATTCTTAACTGGTTACTTAAAGCCTCCATATATGGTACCAATGACTCAGAAGAATAAAGATTTCTATTGCAGGGCATGGCAAATAATAGGTGCTCAATGAACGTTTGTTGAACTAAACCGATTGTAACAATTATATAAATATAATTGCCAATACCACCCAGGTTCCTTGGTTAAAACTGACCATGTGTAAGACCAAATGTTAAATGTAATCCAAACTTATCCATCTATAAGAGAAAAAAACAAGTTGTGGAATCTCAATTTTACAAAACACCAGCCATCCTTGATCGTTCATTCATGCATTTTGTATTCCTCAACCAATAGACAGTGAAATATAAATGCTACCTATGTTTTATAATCACTGTTAATGAGCACATTTTTTTTTCTCAGTAGTTGTATATGGTCACCTACCCTCCGAACACGGAGATATTTCTGTCATTAAATCTTCTCTTAGCCATGGCTTTCTCAAATGAGCCCAGAGCCCAAATTCTATTAATGGCTGGTACTGAAAAGAATTTTAAACAAAACAATGACCCTTCCTCTGGAAACTGTGATAGATAAGCCAGCATATTTCTATTTAATTGTGGAATAGCAATTTCTGCTATACTTAGATGTCCCGTTGTTGGAAATTAGCCCTTATCCCATATTAGGAGATAGTGCTAAATACTTTTTCACAGCCAGATACATACCAGGGTACAGTAGAATGTGCAAACAATTCCTGTTGCAAACACAGAGCCCCAGAGATCAAACCCAGTCACTATGAAAGGAGAAAAAAATATTGAAAGAAGTTTCTCTAAGGAAAGTAAAAGAACAAACTTTATGAGGAAAAAGTCACAATATTTTTGTCTGTGTTCTTTGTGTGCAAATGGAAATCAAATTAGAGTTGTCTCATTAAATTTTCTCACCTCTGATAAAGATTATTTTATTACATTATTATACCTCAACCCAGCCCATAATTTTCATGTAATGCTAAAAGCCAAATTATTTCTCTTAATATTCTAGAGCTTCCAATCTCTGCACCAATTGTTTGTTTGTTTGTTTTTCTTAACAAAGTTAGTCTGAGTACTTTGAAACCACCTAAACGTTGACCATGAATAAATATTTCTCATTATAATCACATAGCACAATTAAATTGAATACTGAGGACTTCTAATATTACAGGTATTATTATGAAATTTCTTTCACTTTTGTTTCTTCTTTCCTTTTTTTCCCTGGGATTCTATTCTTTCAAAGGGCTCAGGTATAAATCTTAAAATAATTACTACAAGCACATTTTACTCATGTATTCAGAGTATCAACTTCATGAGATTGCTGAGAAAGGACATATATTATAGATGACCTTATTTAGTGGTTGTGTATGTACCATACAAAATTGTCAAACTTACTGTTACCAAAGGAGAAAGGGAAGGAGTAGGGATAAGTTAGTAGTATGAGATTACTGAAACACACTACTATACATACCTCACACCGGTCAGAATGGCCATCATGAAAAAATCTACAAAAATAAATGCTGGAGAGGGTGTGGAGAAAGGGGAACCCTCTTGCACTGTTGGTGGGAATGTAAATTAATACAACCACTATGGAGAACAGTATGGAGGTTCCTTAAAAAACTAAAAATAGAATTACCATATGACCCAGCAATCCCACTACTGGGCATATATCCTGAGAAAACCATAATTCAAACAGACACATGCACCCCAATGTTCATTGCAGCACTATTTACAATAGCCAGGTCATGGAAGCAACCTAAATGCCTATAGACAGATGAATGGTTAAAGAAGATGTGGTACACATACACAATGGAATATTACTCAGCCATAAAAAGGAATGAAATTGGGTCATTTTAGAGACGTGGATGGACCTAGAGACTGTCATACAGAGTGAAGTAAGTCAGAAAGAGAAAAACAAATATTGTCGGTTAACGCATATATTTGGAATCTAGAAGAAAAGTACAGATGAACGGTTTGCAAGGCAGAAATAGAGACACAGATGTAGAGAACAAACATATGGATACCAATGGGGGTGGGGGTGGCAGTGGTGGGATGAATTGGGAGATTGGGATTGACATGTATATACTAATATGTATAAAATAGATTACTAATAAGAACCTGCTGTATAAAAAATAAATAAATAAAATTAAAAAAAAAAGACACAAGTATCCCAGTGTTCATTGCACTATTTACAATAATCAGGACATGAAAACAACCTGAATATCCAACGATAGACAAATGGATAAAGAAGATGTGGTACATATACACACTGGAATACTACTCAGCCATAAAAAAGAATGAAATTGGGTCATTTGTAGAGATGTGGATGGACCTAGAGACTGTCATACAGAGTGAAGTAAGTCAGAAAGAGAAAAACAAATATTGTATATTAACACATATATGTGGAATCTAGAAAAATGGTACAGATGAACCTATTTGCAAGGCAGGAATAGAGACGCAGATGTAGAGAACAGACATGTGAACATGGGGGGTGGGGAAGGGGAGGGTGGAATGAATTGGGAGATTAGGATTGACATATGTACACTACCACGTGTAGAATAGGCAACTGGTGGGAACCTGCTGTGTAGCACAGGGAGATCAGCTCAGTGCTCTGTGATGACCTAGATGGGTGGGATTGGGGGGGAGGGTGGGAGGGAGGTCCAACAGGGAGGGGATATATGTATACTTATAGCTGATTCACTTCAGTGTACAGCAGAAACTAACACACTATTGTAAAGCAGCTATACTCCAATAGAAAAAAAAAGCTAAACAACAAAGATTTACTGTATAGCACGAGGAACTATATTCAATATCTTGTAATAACTTATAATGGAAAATACTTTGCACAAAAAGTATATACAACTGAATAACTTTGATGTACAATCTAACAAAACATACTGTAAATCAACCATACTTCAAAAAAAATTGCCATAACTTCAGTGATTAGAAAACAAGCAATAATCACATTGGGTGTTTGGAACCATGTGGATACAATCAGGTAACTAGTTATTTGCATTGTTTTCAGCGTTCAGTTTATAGAGCTTTATGTTGTGACAACTACAGTAATTCAAGCACCCTAACCACAGGAATGTCTCCTCAACAAGATGTTGTGTGTACATTTCTCAAGGTGACAAGGCATGTATAAAAATGGTGGACAGTGCAAGAGAGTGTCGCTAGCTCACCTTGATTGAGGGCCAGAGCAGGAGCATACACCACCACTCCTGTGTAGAGAATCTGGTGGAGAGACAAGAAGCAGGTGAACAGTGAGAAAAGTGACACTGAAAGTAAGTCTGCCTAAAAAATTCCTTCTGACCTTAGAGCTACATTTCCTTAAACTTCTTCGTCAAACACTTCAATCCCAGGCACTCTTGTTTTGAAATCCTTGGCAACTGTAACTAATTTGCAGAAGGGATAATAAGCATGCGATGGAGGAAGAGTGTTGGACTTTTAAGATGGCTGCATATTTTGAGATTTTATGGCTAGATCTGGTATATTTCTGAAGGATATGAAAATAGGGTTCAAGTTAAGTTTTTGATTCACCCTTCCACTACCCCATCATACACATATCACCATGACACAAACACATTTTAGCAATTTGAAACATAAATTTTAGAGTGGAGATGGAAATAATCCGTGATTAGAGCACCATGCAGGGAAAACTACCAACATGGGTGATCTTCATAGTGGGTATATCTTCAAGCTCCCAGACCTGCAGCCACTACACTGATGGAAGTGGATGAAGTCCCATTTAATTTTAAATGAAATTTCACCATTTAGAGATCCATGTGGGGTTTTAAAAGGCAAATATCTATGGACAGGTCAAGGAGCAGTTTCTTGTTCTTAAATCCTTCAGTCAGTGAGTGGGAGTTTTGATTAAGAAAAGAGAAGGGAGTTAGCTTCTAGCAGAAAGTTCTTGGTGAGTCACGGGAAATGCATTGAGGGTGTCCCACAGGCAAGTGTGGGGCAGAAAAAGGGCACCCTAGAACCCAGGAGAGGAGTCCAAAAGGGGAATGTGGGAATATTGGTTTGAGAGTATAGTCTTAAACAGATTTTCAGCAAAACGGGTATTTCTGGTTCAACATAGTTTACTAGTAAAAAAACAAAACAAAACAGAATTAGTTACCAGATCATTTCATATCAAAAGCAACTTGAACAGGTTAAATAAGAGTTCAAAATAAATTTAAGAAAAAGCTTTTTTTCCCTTGGTGGTTTATCATATATATATTTGTTTGTCATTATTTGTACAGATATATGGGGTCTATGAAATGTGGAAATACCTTGGTATAATCATTTGTCTTGAAAGTGCTATCTAGAAGAAAGTAGTTTCTTCTTAGTGTTGAATCTTTCTTTTAATTGTGTTAATTGCCCCCTGAAATAAACAAACCCATACTTGTCACTCCCCAATCCACCTCTGCAGCAACTCTTACCCCTTACCGTCTGCAAAATGTAGATGGCTGTGGCTGCATAGCGAACTGGCTTGTTGAATCGTAGCTGTAAGTACTGGAAAGAACAGAGAGAAGGACGTGCAAAGAATCAGCAACTTTTATGTAAGCGCTGCTAAGAGGTTTTCTGTTTTCTTGGTATTTCTCTGAGTTTAGTGCTTAGTTTATAACATGATTTTACGCTATCTGTACTTGGGAGAAAAGGAAACAAATTTGGATTATTTAAAGTCAAAGATATAGTAAAACTCAATTTTTGCTCAAGCTTCCCTTGATGGTCAGAGAAGATAAATGTTTTTTATTTTTAAATTGTTATTGCTTCAATAAAAACCAGATTTTCTGGCTCATTATCCAGGGCTCTTCCTAGTAGATATGCCAAAGCCATTATTTCCTTTTATATCCCCACAGTCCCCAGATTCAGCTCAGGCCTTCCTTTCCTCTTTCCCAGATCAATGCAGTAGCCCCCTAACTGACCTCTCTAATTCCAAGCCTTGCCCACTCATTCCACCAACCACACACCTGCTGCACTGATTCTCCTAAAGCAGAGCTCTGGTCATGTCATGCTTTTCCTCAAACTTTCCAGTGACTCTCTATCATTGACAAAACAAAATGCACATCCCAGGCTTGACATTCTAAACTCTCTACTGTCTGGTCCACACCCTTCTTGTTAGCTCACATCACTAACCCTCACATGATTTATTCTCCACGTAAAATCATTATGTATAATTCAACCAGCATGCTTTGTACTCTGCAGATTTGTCCTTTGTGTAGGCAGATTTTCAGTGTGAGAGAGCCTCCCTCTCTCCAAATTCACCAATTCTTAGAGAATGGACTTGAGGATATGGGGAGGGAAGGATAAGCTGTGACAAAGTGAGAGAGTGGCATGGACATTTATACACTACCAAACGTAAAATAGATAGCTAGTGGGAAGCAGCCACATAGCACAGGGAGATCAGCTCGGTGCTTTGTGACCACCTAGAGGGGTGGGATAGGGAGGGTGGGAGGGAGGCAGATGCAAGAGGGAAGAGATATGGGAACATATGTATATGTATAACTGATTCACTTTGTTATAAAGCAGAAACTAACACACCATTGTAAAGCAATTATACTCCAATAAAGATGTAAAAAAACAAACAAAAAAAAAGGATAGCCCAATTGTCATTCCTGTTCCTACTCATACTTTCTCCTCTGAGCATTTAGGGCAACTAATATTAAACTTCTTTCATATGTAATAACACTTGATCACCTGCTGCCTTGTATTTTAGTGTTGGATTCGCGTAGCTTACTGTATTTGTTTCGTATGGCTACTGTAACAAAATATCACAAATTGGGTGGCTTAACGCAACAGAACTGTGTTCTCTTACAGTTCTGCTGGAAGCCAGGAGTTCAAAATCAATTTCACTGGGCCAAAATCAAAGTGTTGGCAGGGCTCTGCTCCCTCTGGAGGTCTTAGGGAAGAATTTGTTTCTTTGGGGTTTTTGGTGGCTGCAGGCAGTCCTTTAGCTTTTAGATTTATCACTCTAATCTCTGCCTCTTTGGTCACACTGCCTTTTCTTCTGTCTGTCAAATCTCCTTCTGCCTCCCTCATATAAATGTGCTTGTACTTAAGGCCTACCTGGTTTAACCAGGATAATCTCTCCATCTCAAGATCCTTAATTTATTCAACTTTACAGAGATCTCTTTTTCTAAACCATATAAGGTGACAGTCACAGGTTCCTGGGATTAGAACATTTATTATGATTTTTAGAGGGAGGGGGATGCATTTTTCAGCCTACCACACTTACTTTCCCTGGTACATGTAAACAGGGTCTTATTTTATTCATTTTATCTTCGTCTTTCATGTATTCATTCATTTAACAAATATTTATTACTTTCCCTCTATATGGCATTCTGCTATACAATGATAGCAAATATTATATAGTTCATGTCACAAAGGATTTTACAGATTAGAGGAGACCATTAACAAATTTATACTAAAGTAAACAAATTTATACTATAGTAAAGTATTATACTTTACTATAATAAATTTATACTAAATTTATTATAGTAAAGTACTAAAGTAAAGTACTTTACTTTACTTTATATTAAGTAAAGTAATGGTATGTACTAAATTTTTAGTACATACCATTACAGTGATGGTATGTACTAAAAAGCTACAGGGAGGTGTGAACACACTAAACAGATGGATCTGATTTACTGTTGGAGGTCAAGAAAGGTATTCCTGAACAAATATTCTAGAAGGCACTAGTATTTGTCTTCCAGTGTATGATAAACATGTACTGAATGAACAAAATGAATGTTAAAAGTAGCAAATGACTTGAGGACTTAATATCCTGGTGGTAGTTCTTGGTAGTAATTTCTAATTGGTAGCAGTTCTTTCTTATCTAATTTAAGAAAAATCATTTTGATTAACCCAGAAGTTTACTGATGTGTCCTTTTCCTAGAAATAATACATAAGTAAGTGTTGATTGATGGCTTAAGGTGGAACCTTCTTTGAAACCCTAGAAAAAACTCCTCTTGACAGAATTGTGACTCAGTTTCACACTAATCCACATCTCCCAATTTACTGCTCAACCCTTCCCCCAAGGGAAGAACCACCTTATTTTCAGACCATCTTTATTCAGACAACACATTCAGTACACTGTGAGTCAGGTAATAATCAAGTGGATGTGTGACTGAGGGCACCAGCTATGAGGAAAATATTTTTAAAGAAGTAAGGAAGTCACTGAGAGAGAAACTGAAAGTCTCAGGTATCATAGGATAAAAAACAGTGCAAAACTTTTAAGCTGAAGACAACATGGGTTCAAATCACATGTCCTTGGAAGGATTAGTTTATTGCACTAAATGATGGCCACCTGTTTCTAAAATTGGCATTTGTAGGATCTAATGGTATAGTGTACGATAACATCAAGTGCAGGGACAGGAACATAGTGGGATCTTAGTGAGTGTAGTAGTCATTGTGGGTGTGACCCTGGAGCTTATTGGCACTCTCTGTCCCAGTACATGTTGATAGCATCTAACTGCACCGTGATTTTCTGCTTGAGGCTTTATCTCACCCCTTGCACAGGGCAGACTAGAAGTGCTTGGGGGTGTTATCATTGTCTTTCAGCCAATGACAAAAGGAAGTTGGACCAAAAAATCCCAGTTATTTTTATTTCAAGGAGACCAACCCTGATATGTGATCTGTATTGTCCCCCAGAAATCCCCAGTGAGCTAGAACCTCAGTTGCTCACAATAACAACCTGCTCAAAAGCATAACTTTATTGGCTTCCTTTTTTTTCATGTCTCACTTGCCACTTGCCTACCAATGCTTAATAAAATCATTTCCCCCCAAAATGACTTGCATTAAACTCCTTGTCTCAGAATTTGCTTCTGGGGGAACACAACTTAAGACGGTGATATTTCTACCAAATATGATTCAAGTGGAGACTGCAAAATTGCTTGTAATGAGCTGTGTCTTCTGGTTGACAGGGATTCTTTTCCAATCACATGAAGAACCCGGATAGCCTACTAGAGGATGAAACCAAGTGTAGTATGCTACAAGCTGTCCCATCTGAGTTCCCCTAGACCAACGAGCCACTAACCAACCCACTAGCTGATGGCAGTTACAGAGATGGCCCCAAGTAAGACCAGAAGAACCTTACTGTCTTACTAGACTCTCTTGAGCTCAGGTCAGATTACTGATCCACAAAATTGTGAGCAGGTAAAATTGTTGGTTTAAGAAATTTGTTTTGGGATGGTATGTTACACAGCAATAGATAACTGATATAAAATGTGGTATCAGAAGTGGAGAAATGTAACAAAACCCAAACTATGTGATATTGGCTTTGGGACTGTTTGGCATATGAAGTCTAGGAAAGCAAAGGGGAAATTGTTCCTGAAAAACGGAAAGGTAGTGAGAAAACTGCTATAGGAATCAGCAAAAGTCAATGGTTTTAACATTTCAGTTTAGTTCCTCTAAATTCAGTCAATTCAGTCAAACTAGAGAGACAGTATTAAGAAAAATATATATGAAAAAAAAAGAACTAGATCAGAAGTAAGACACCTTGAATTCTAGTTTGAGCTTTGCCACTATCTCACTCTGTTATCTAAGTCTCTGGTTTCTCATCCATGAAATAAGAGACTATTCAAACTGCATAATTCTCCATCTGAAAGATTGTATTCACTCACTCACGTATCCAATGGTCATCCTGGATCGGTGTATAGTTTTAACTACAGTCAAAAGTAAAAATGGAAGTTCAGCAGAAAAGTTGCATGCTTTGTGCTTGCTTTTAAAAATAGCACAGGTAACATTTACCATCATGTTTGACTATTTTCAAAACCCCAAACCTGATATAGCCACACTATTTTCCATCTCAGGAAATAAGTCCACTTTTCATGTTGGTTCAAGTATCATGGAGCCATCCTTGACTCCTCTTTCTGTCTCATTCCCCACATGCAATTCATAAAAGAATCCTGGCACCTCCTCCCCACCCTTTCAAAATTTCACTTGCATTATCCCCTCTGTCTCCACGCTAATACCATCATTCTTGCCTAGATTACAGCAATAGCTTCCTAACTAGACCCCCTGCTTCAGCAGTAAAAACCTTATAATTAGCCTCAACATACAGCTAGAGTAATATTCTTAAAATACAAATCACATTACAGCACTCTCCTGCCCAAACAGTGCAATGACCCATCCCACTGAGAGTAAACATCAATCCTTATAATGACTTGAAAAGGCCTCACAACATTGGTTTAGACCATATCACACCCTAAATATCCATTTACAACAAATATTTTGTCACTTTATTTACTGTACTGAAATAATACTCAATAATGATATCTTATACCTACACACCTAATTTCTCAAATTTTAAATATAATTACTAAAATGCCACAAATGTAATTTAAAGGAGAACTAAAAGGAAAACAATTTACAGAAAAAAAAAGTGTATAATCTATGCTTAGAAAACACTATGGAAGAAGTAGTAGCCTGGGCATTATAATGAAAAAGTCTGGATTAGAGAGAAGTAAGTAGTTCAGAAACTATTTAGCTTAAGAAGTCCAAGAAAAATGAGAAAGCAGGTAGACATCAGCTCACAGGTAGTGTTAAGGGTAAATAATAGCATGCTAGATCTATTAGTGTTTGATAAGACAAAGAAGAAAATAACTCTAAGTGAAGTGGAGACAACATGATGAGACCAATTATAAACTGTCCAAGTGGAGATAATGAAAATGTATGATATTGCAAATGAGTTGAGTCTAATTTATAACTTGAGGGTGAGAACAGTTCCTTATGCTTTGACACGGGAGAGGATAGTGACAAAGTAGCACAGATGACATAGATTAGTCTTGAAATCCCCCTGCATATCAAAGCATTTAAATAAGTTGGCTATTGCCAATCCCAAAACTCAATGGCTTAAAAACCAAGGACTTAATATTTCTCACAATTATTAGGATTGGCTGGGTGATTCCTCTACTTGATTCTCCTGAATCAAGGGCTGCCATGGGGCTGCAATCAATGGGAAGTTCAGCTGGGGGAGAAAATCCAAGATGGCATCACTCACATGTCTGGTGATTGGTGTTGGCTGCCGGCCAGTGTGCTTCTGTTCTTCTCTACTTGTTCACTCATCCTCCAGAAGCTAGAACAACTAGACCCACTTCCTGACATAGCTATATCAGGACAACATTCCAAGAAGGCAAAGGCAGAAGCTATAAGCCTCATGAGACTTAAGCTCCCAATTCACACATCACTTCTGCCACATGATATTGGTCAAAGCAAGTCACAAGCAAGTCACCATCCCAGATTCAAGAGGTCGGGAAATAGACTCTACCCTTTCAGTTTTAACTACTTCAAAAGATCCTGGTAAGAATATCTATGGCTAAGTAGCAGAAGATGGATGATGAACAAATAAACATAAATTCAAGTTTCTATACAGAGATTGGTAGAAATTTGGGGACTGTAACAACAAGAACAATAATGATAAATAATATAAAACTCTTCCATGGCATTTACAACTTGCCAGGCTCTGTTAAAAGTATTTGCATATAATAACTCATTTACTCCTCACAGACATTCTTTAAGATAGGTAGTTTTATTATTCTTATTTTACATATGTGAAAATCAGGTACAGAGAGGGTAAGTCATTTTCCCAAAGTCATACAGCTAGTTAAGCAGCAGAGCTAGTATTCAAAGCCAAGTAGCCTGAGTTTAAAGTTCATACTTTAAACCCCTTTTAATGCCACACTGCTAATTCTTATAAAGAAAGAGGCAGTCCCAAAATATGTACTTTACACAATCTGAATTTCTTCTTATTAGGGTACTACAATTTAAAAAATATGTAAAGGGCAAAGGTAAATGGTAAATTAAATTCAATGAAATGCTTATATGTCCTCTATCTGTACTGTCTCAAATCTCCTCAGTTATATATTTGCAATTGGTTTAATGTAGTAACTGAACTGTTTTACTAAAACTGTACAATCCACTGTACAACCTTGACTAAGTCATTTATCTGTATCTCCGTTTTCTTAGCTGAAAAGTGACACTACACAATGTTCTTTGTGCTTTGCAGAATACTGATGTTAATAATAATACAAGTAATAACATCAGCTTTCCTTCATTGAGAATCTCCTACAAGTTAGACAGTATATTAGATGTTTACCTACATGTTCTCATTTAATCATTGAAGTAGCCTGGCATGCTTGACTTTGTTATTTCTGTTCTACAGATGGAAAGTGTAGGTGTCTGTAGATGTCTTTGGATACAAGTGTATCTGTATCCAAAGCTTAAGCTTTCCCCAATAACACTGCAATATTTTTTCCCATGATGTATAATTGCCCTGAAAATAAGTGAGTGTTTTTCAACTATCATGTGTTATCATCAAGACAATGTGTATCACTAGAGAAAAAAGCAAGAATAACAAAACATGTTCAAGTGGAGAGGAAACAGCAACTACCTCCCAAAGTGAAGATGAAGGAAGTAGTTGTCTTACCTCATATGTGCTGGTGATGCCAGATCTGTAGAACACAGGGAGAAAGAGCTCTGATGTGAAGAGGATCACAAATGCGTACGCAATGAAGAAGATGATGAAGGATGCCCCAAAGCGGTAGACCTCAGCCGGGGTCCCCAGGACAGTGACAGCGGACATGAAGCTGGCTGTCAGAGACAATGCCACGGGGCCAAAGGTCATTTGCCGTCCCCCAACCAGAAACTCCCTTGAAGTTGCCTTTTTTCTCTCCCTAATGGCAAAGAACACCCCAATTCCAGAGGAAATGACAAAGAGGGCTGCAAAGACGACGTAATCCCAAACTTCAAAGTTCTTCACCTCCATGCTGGGAAGTATGGCACCAGAGAGTCGCTCTCAACTTGGTCTCAGGGAGAAGTTCTTTCCAAAAGCAAAGCTCAGTAGAGTAGACGCTTTTCCAGGAGAGGAGATTGTGGTTGTGTGAAGAGAATGATGACCAGGGACACTGTGTAGCACTTCGGAAACCAAGTTGTACTCAGGGAAGATCTCAAAAGTTGACGACAAAGAGGGATCTGGTAGTGGTACCAACAGATGAGAACTTGAAATCTGACCCTGGCCTGGAGCTGTCTTTTCCTCTGCTAAAGCATATGCCACAGAGAAGGAATTCAGATGTGTTCCAAAATTAATAACCACTGGGGGTGGAATGAACTTGCCAGATAACATGCTCTTTAATCTCCTAGATTTTTTTAAACTTAAGGTTAAACATTACTGGGAACCATAGAAGTGATACAAGTTCACCACCTCAGCATTTTTAATGAGTGAAACAGAATCTGTTAAATGCCAACACAACTATCACCTGTATCTTCCATCCGAGTAAGGGAGGGTGAAGGTGTGTCCCTGCAACTCCATGAGACAGTGGGTGTGGGGGAAAAGGAGTAAAGAACGAGGGATCAGGAGACCTTTGCTCAAGTTGGTGCAAACCTAAGTGAGCTGTGATATTGCTGATGAAATATTTAACCCCTCGGAGCTTCATCTGGAACATGGAATAATAACACCTCAGAGGGTTATGATGAGTCTTTAAGTGTCTCTGACTTTCTGACCCTCTTTTTTTCTGATCAATAATTAGCTATTATGTGTGCTTATAGTGAAGCACCCTGGAATATAATAGAGTTGACTCTCTTTTGACTCTAGGCTTCAGAAAATAAATTTACCAATAATTAATAAATTTTTTGTAGTCCTCAGTTTTATCTTTTCTGTCTCTCCTTCATTTAGACACATTCACAACTCTTGTACAAACAGGTTAAGTTTTAGTTAAGACCAGGACAAATGAGAGAAAGAAGGTAAGAATCCAGTTATAGATTCTTTTTCTTATGTGCCTTAAAATTATTTTTATTTTTCCTCTTTTTTATTTTTTTAATGTTACTTTGGAGTATAGTCGATTAACAATGTTTTTGTGTTAGTTTCAGGTGTACAGCAAAGTGATTCAGTTATACATATACATATACATGTAGATATTCTTTTTCAAATTCCTTTCCCATTAAGGTTATTACAGAATACTGAGCAGAATTCCCTGTGCTACACAGTAGGTCCTTGTTGGTTATCTATGTAAAATATAGCAGTGTGTACATGTCAATCCCACAGTCCCTATCTATCCCTCCCCCCAGCCTTCCCCACTGGTAACCATAAGTTCATTCTCTAAGTCTATGAGTCTGTTTCTGTTTTGTACAACAAAGGAAACCATAAACAAGACCAAAAGACAACCCTCAGAATGGGAGAAAATATTTGCAAATGATGCAACTGACAAGGGATTAGTCTCCAAAATTTACAAACAGCTCATGAGCTCAATATCAAAAAAACAAACAACCCAATCAAAAAAATGGACAGAAGACCTAAATAGACATTTCTCCAAAGAAGACATACAGATGGCCCAGAGGCACATAGATGCTCAACATCACTAATTATTAGAGAAATGCAAATCAAAACTACAATGAGATATCACCTCACAACAGTTAGAATGGGTATCATCAAAAAAATCTACAAATGATAAATGCTTGAGAGGGTGTGGAGACAAGGGAACCCTCCGAGACTGTTTTTGGGAATGTAAGTTGGTACAGCCACTATGGAGAGCAGTATGGAAGTTCCTTAAGAAACTAAAAATAGAACTACCATATGATCTAGCAATCCCACTCCTGGGCATATATCTGCAGAAAAACATGGTTTGAAAGGATACACACACCCCAATGTTCATTGCAGCGCTGTTTACAATAGCCAAGACATGGAGGCAACATAAATGTCCATTGACAGGTGAATGGATAAAGAAGATGTAGTACATATATGCGATGGAATATTACTTAGCCATTAAAAAGAATGAAATCATGCCATTTGCAGCTATATGGATGGACCTGGAGATTATCATACTAAGTGAAGTAAGTCAGACAGAGAAAGACAAATATATGTGATATCACTTACATGTGGAATTTAAAAAAATGATACAAATGAACTTATTTACAAAACAGTAATGGATTCTTGATTCTGCTCCTATTAGACTCTGTTTATTGTTCTAAAGTACCCCCAGCAAACCTCTGGAGGACAATTTCTCTACATCATTCATGCTTCTCCTGCCTTCTCAAAGGTCTTCCCCAACACCATCCCTACAAAACCAGTATGTTCCACAAGATCTAGTTCATGTATACCTTGCTCTGTGGCGCCTTCCCTGACTCACATCTCCTGCTGCTCTCTCCCCCAACTCCTGTAGGAAACAGGCTCCCTTGGTACTCACTTTTTACTCTGAGAATATCCTCACCTATTTTAAAGAATCTCTATGTGTATGTCTGTATGAGCAAGTCAGCAGTTGTAGATGACCAACTCATTGAAGGCAGAGGCACAAGGCCTGGTCCAGAGTGCTCAGTACATAGTTATTATGTACCTATACATAGTTAACTATTGTAGAAAGTAAGGAACTCATCCAAAAAACAAAAGACAAAAATTATCCATAATGTCCAAGGCCAGAAATATTTCCTATCAAACAGAGGAAACTTTAAACTTGTTTTTGACATCTGAGTAACTGAATGAATCTTTGATTATTTGTTTAGTCTGGGTACTGTCTGCACTCCCTACTTTGATCCATGGATTTGAATTTGACCACACAAAGCTTTGATGGCTGAAATATGCTTTTAGTTGCAAAGAAATGTGCAAAAACTCTGCCAGGAGTTGTCTTGTCCTGTTGTTTAAATTCCTCCTCCAAGTTTACACAGTTGATATAATCAGAGTTAATGGGAAAAATAGGTCTTTAATATTTTGTCTTAACCTTGGCTTTTACTAATTTGTACCGTGGGGTATTCTAATTATCTAACAGATTTTTATTCGTTAACAGTCTCAGCAGAAAATCAGAGCTCCAGCTTTCAGAAGCTTAACTATTTTATGCTTTAATATTAACATCAATTAAGTGTTAATGTTCAATCCACAAGGTATGTGGACAACTTGTACAAGTCTGGTGAATATTAATTCAAAACACTATTATTACATCAATGAAGTCCAGAGGTTAAATACTGGAAGCTTGTAGGTGAACTGTTGATGAGTACTGCTGATTCAATTAACCTTCATCAAGAAACAGTATTATCTACATGGCTTCCACTGGTCTTGGACTTCAAAACAGTGGGGAAGTAGAGTGGCTAATGGTTCGGGATGTGAACCTCACGCCTCTCACAGTAAAGTATTCCTTGCTTCCAACATTTTGTTGATTATAAGGCACAGCATTACTATATTAATTTAATTCTCAGTTATTTTCTATTTCTTTACACTTTCTCCCTTTGGTAGTATCCAGTGTCTTCATACTCTCTGTCTATCCCATTGAAACTCACTCTATACAAGGTTCATGCTGATTACAAAGCATAACACCCATTTATTCATAACTTTTCAGGGAAAACAAAAAGCCAACACATTCAATGGCTACGTAAGTTAGAAAGTACATCCCTATGTCAGAAATACTAACATGGGAGAACAAAGGAAAATGTGCTTCTTTGGAGAAATCTCAGTATCTCCTGCACCCTCTTGCAGGGGCCTCCAAGGCAACCACTTCTACTTTATTCCTTTAGTGTAAAGCTGGGACCCTTGTTAGAATGTAGACACCATCACCTGCCACACACACACACACACACACACACACACACACACACACACACACACTACCTTAACAAGGCCCACCTACTCAATTACCCTCTTGCCTAATAGGTTAGGTTTGTAGTTGTGATCATTAGTAGGCTCTGTAGTGTAAAATAGTTCTGCACCTGGCATAGAGTATTTATAATGGAAAAGAGGAAAACAGTTGGACATTGAATGCTACCAAGGTAAGGGTGGGGGGAAGGGTAAAGAATTGGAAGGATAGGGCAACCCGGGAAAAGAACCACAGTTGCAATATTCCTAATAGCAGGCTATGCACACCATGTTTACATTGGCCGAGGACAGAAAGGAGGAAAATAGGATAGGACTTGTCCATTTTGAGATTGCATTATCACTATATTACCTTTTCATGGCTGTTATTTTGTTTTGTTTTGAATTTGGACAGGAAAGTGGCATGATCAGAACTGTGCCTCAGATAGATTAACTCATTCTAATAATTTTACATGATGAATGAATTTTTTAATCCAGTGGACATTATTAAGGGTGACTCAAAGAACTTCCCACATGGTAAGTAAGCTGCTTAAATCAGGTTATGAAAGCAGTCCTCCCCATAAAGTTCTTCTCTCAATGATCATGCCTATCAAAGCAACCCCTAGGAGACAAACTAGTGTGCCAAGCTACAGTTGAACAGAAATTATTGCACTTTTTTTTCAAACGCAAAGGGACTGCACCCATTTTTCTCTTCCAAGGGAAGTTGAATAATTCCTATCCTGAGCAAGATAATTCTATATAATTCTTACAGAGACTGATGAAGAAGGGACCACATCCAAGAATTTTATCATGAAAAAGAAAAACTATGAATCCAGAGTTTCTATTCCTCCTTTGAAGACATGGCCTGGAGCTCTGTTGTAGAAGTCTCTTGATTAGCTGGTATTTTTATGAATATAGAAAGATTAGGTTTGAGGAGAAAGTGAAGAAGCAAAAACTCTGCCTACAAATTAATTAATTTTTTTTCTTCTTTTATCCTTGGGAATGATGTTAGAGACATGGCATAGGAGTAAAGACAAGGAAATGGTACACAAATGTGAATGGAGGCAGGGACATTTCTCAAAACTAGTGAGACTGTCTCAGTATAAGGAAGAACCAAAGGGATTTTAACAATGGAAATAATTAATATTAAACGTTAAATTTATTCTAGCTTTGTTGAGATATAATAACATATAACATGTGTAAGTTTAAGGTGTACAACATGATGATTTGATGCACTTATATACTGCAAAATTGTTACAACAGTAGGATTCCATAACATCTCCATCACTCCACATAATTACCCCTTTTTGGTGAAGGGAAGGGTGAGAACATTTAAGATCTACTCTCTTAGCAACTGCCCAATATATAATACAATATTATTAACTATAGTCACCATACTGTCCATTAGACCCCCAAATAAATGTTAAGTTTTAGCCATGTTGTGCTGGAGTGTAGTTCCTGTCTTTTCTCCTAACCTTTAGGGAAAACCTCCTATATCACTGGTATTGTATTGATGTTTTATCATTTAATTAAAGGGAAAAAAAATCTGTGTTCATCTTTGATCTCAAAATGGGGCAGGATGACAGAATATTACTGAAGGAAGAGAGACACGAAGGGCATTGAGAACCCGGAAGAAACAAAAATTGGAGAAAGAGCTCCTGAGAGCTTTATGATCTTTGAGGTTAAGTAGGGAAGACCACTTGGTATTCTATCAGAGTCAGGATATGGAGATTTCTTTCTTGTCTTTCTTTTCCTCCCACCCTTCTCCCTTCCCCTCCCTCCCTTCCTCCCTCCCTTCCTCCCTCCCTACCTCTTCCTTCTTTCCTTCCTTCCTTCCTTCCTTCCTTCCTTCCTTCCTTCCCTCCTTCCTTCCTTCCTTTCCTTCTTTCTTTTTTTCCTCCAAATATTAAAGAGAGGAGTGATCTGAAAAGGCTGGAACATTTAGGGCACCCAAGTGTTGACCTTTGAATTTCATTCACATATTCTCACTAGAAAAATGTTTGTTTCCCAAGCCCTGGTGAGATATAGTGGAAAACATCCTTTATCTGCAACAAGGACCAAATTTGTTTCTCCACCCTCTCACTAAACAATCGTGATTTTTGGACACATTACTGATTCTGAGCTACCACATTTGAAAATGGTATATCATGTTAATAATTAGATAATTAGATAAATTTAAGTACCTAAATTACCTTTTCAAGACTGCTCAAATGTCACCTTCCTTGACCAAATAACCTATTTAAATTGCAAACAACCACATTCTAAATCTCTACTTTCTTCATTCTCCATAAAATGTATCTCCTACTAATATATCATATAATATTTTAAATGTTAACATCTCCCTACTAGAGTATAAGCTCCATAAAGGGCTCTATTTTGTTCTCTGAGGTACTCTTAGTACCTAGACGTTTCTGTCCATAGTAGACATTCAACAAATTAAATTATATGAGTTCTAGGGATTTCTTTCAACTTTATAATCTATGTTTAAATCTTGTTTTACTGAGAAAAAAGGAAAACTAAAAGAAAATTTTCCAAGATTTTTTTTAAAAAGCTGAAATATTTATCTACCTCCAAACACGTTTTCCCATCTAAATAAAAACTGAAATTTATATTTCATTCTATTAGATTCTCGAATTCATTATAGCTAAATCTGACAGTAGTTAAAACTTTATTCATTCATTCTACATACACTTAACAAATTTGAAAAATGGTGATTTGCAAGTTTAAGAGGCAAATTTCAGAGGCCAGCAGAGAACATCATTTGATATTAAAACAGACTAATGGCAAAACACGTCTACAATAAACAAGCAGAACACTTAAAGTGAATGTGTAGTTGGGAGGGTAATTGAGCGTGAGGCTCAAGGTTCTTTGTTAAACATCCTTAGATACCAAGCAACCCCTCCATTTTAGAATGGCAAAGGGGAAAACCACCAGCATGATCTACTATGAACTTGATTTTGTTAAATAAGCATAAAAGGAAGGAATTTCTTGTTTGTTTCAGGCTTCTGACCATTAAAATAGAACTTTTGAATAAGTTTCAAAAGGGAACAGAACCTACTATGTGTCTGACACTTTCATATATCATATCGTTTTGGTCCCTATACAGCTATAAAAATCTGTTAAAATGAGTGTCAATAGTCCCATCTTGCAAATGGAAGAAAATGCACATAGAAATGCTTTGTCCAAATCAAGATCAAGTTCACACAGTCACTAAGCGGTGGTTTTAGCCTCAAATTCTAGGTGACTAAAATCTATGCTCTTTGTACTGAGTGTGTCTAACAAAGACAATTTCTACTTACTCACTTTTCCAGGTTTGATGGGGAGACTTTTTTTTTTTTTTTTTGCGGTACGCGGGCCTCCCACTGCTGTGGCCTCTCCCGTTGCGGAGCACAGGCTTCGGACTCGCAGGCTCAGCAGCCATGGCTCACGGGCCCAGCCGCTCCGTGGCATGTGGGATCCTCCCGGACTGGGGCACGAACCCCCGTCCCCTGCATCGGCAGGTGGACTCCCAACCACTGCGCCACCAGGGAAGCCCGGGGAGACTTTTAAAAAGTAATAGAGAAAAATCTGGGGTTATCTATCCTGTCAACCTGAACATGGATAATCAACACATCTCCAGCAAAACAGAGAAGTGATAATCAAGGCTCCTTGCATTGATCCTGTGATATTGTCACATCCTCAAGTATCTTATAAATAAACAAATAACATTTCAATTAAATTCAAGCAAAATTTAATGTTGAGTGATTTTTGTTATTCAGATTCTTTGGAAATATACTCAAACATACAGTATAGTTAGCAAGCTCAGAGGCAATTTTATCAGTTACCATGGAAACTCTTTAGTCCCTCATTTCCTATCAATTCCAACGGTCCTCATGCTATCCCTGCTATCACTAGGCACCACCATGAATGAATGACTTTTGTATATTTCTTAAACTGAAATTAACTGGTTATGTTTCATCACTAAGAATATACAAATAAATATGTCCCAGCCTCAAAGGCAACGTCAAAAGAAAATTTCGCAAAATGTGTAGTACAATGGTAATTACAACGTATAGTTTTCCAATAGGGACTTGTTTGAAGCCATGATTTGGGTGATTACGTTCTCAAGTGTTTAGTGACAAATAAAAGACGCTGTTTTCCTCTTTAATAAGAAATCAAGATGGTAATAACGGAGGTCCATCCACACTGGTCACAGGTCATTCCCTCTTCTTCAAGTATTGAGTTTTTCAGTGATATTTGTGTGTGCCTTTTGGAATTCCATTTCTAGGAAATAATTCTTAGAAATTTTATTCTAACTCTATATCTTCTAATTTATTCTAAGACTTGCTTTCCTTACTCCCTAAGTTCCCAGGTCCTGGATGGTATTTTATTTTGGTTCATGATACATGGAAAATTCGTCATAAAAAGAACTCCCCTCAGAATTCAGTTTTTCAGTTTTCTAAAATTTAAATTTTTAGAAATTGTTTAAATTAATTATAAAATATTCTTCTTACATTAAAAGCAGAAAGAACTGAATGCAAATCTCATCTCAGTAATCTACCAACCTTATGACCTTGGGAAAGTTGTTTTATGTCTTCAGGATGAAACTCAGGATAATGCCAAAGCACACACAGGGGAATAAGCTGGCGCAACTTGCCAGCATGGCTTTCTGCAGGAGGTCAGTGGGCATACCTGTACAAGTTCCATGTAAAGATTTTTAGCTGGTCCTCCCTTGCTGGGGACCTTGAATTTATTTTATTTATATCTCCTTTTTTTTCTTGAAGCTTACTCTTGGTGGCCCTGCTTATGGTTTGGGGGTGAATTTAACAGTCAAGTGATTGACACATACTTAAGTGTATCAAGTGAAAGTGTATAAGTGATAGCTCTTATTCTTAATAATGAAGACTGGAGAATTTGAGTCACAGCTAGGCTCAAATTTTTCTTCAGGTATTTATTAATTTTATCACCTTAACAAGTTATTTCATTTCTTTGAAACTCAACTCCTCATCTTTAACATAGAAATAAGACCTTTTTCATTGTATTGTTTTCTGTATTAAAGATGTATGTCAACTATCTTATGCAGAGTTGGGCATATTATAGGAACTTCAGTAATGATATCTATCCATTACCTCTATGATTGACAGCTGTCACATTTCAGCATTTGCACCAGGAACTTCCGATACTATCCTGGGAAGAACAAAGCCTAGATAAATAACATAGGAGCTACCATACTATCACTCGTAAATATTTATCCCCCAACCAGAGGGACAGAAGTCATATTTCTGATTTGCGGTTCCCTTGGCTTTTTCTCTATTCTTTGTCTTCAATGTCTAGATTATGGAAATTTTCTCAATTTCATTGCACTGATGATATTCATCATTTGGTACCTTTTGTAACACTTTCTTCTTTCTTTTCAAATGAGCACTTTGTCAATCCTAACCCCCCAATCCGTCTCATCCTCCCCTTCCCCACCCCCGTGTCCACATGTCTGTTCTCTATGTCTGCGTCTCTATTCCTGCTCTGCAAATAGGTTCATTTGTACCATTTTTCTAGATTCCACATATATGTGTTAATATATGATATTTGTCATTCTCTTCCTGACTTACTTCACTCTGTATGACAGACTCTAGGTCCATCCACATCTCTACAAATGACCCAATTTCATTCCTTTTTATGGCTGAGTAGTATTCCACTGTATATATGTGCCACATCTTCTTTATCCATTCATCTGTTGTTGGACATTCAGGTTGTTTCCATATCCTGGCTATTGTTTCCTGGCTATTGTAAATAGTGTTGTAATGAACACTGGGATACATGGGTCTTTTTGAATTATGGTATTCTCAGGGTATATGCTCAGTAGTGGGATTGCTGGGTCATATGGTAGTTCTATTTTTAGTTTTTTAAGGAACCTCCATACTGTTCTCCATAGTGGCTGTATCAATTAAGATTGACATATATACACTACCATGTGTAAAATAGATAGCTAGTGGGAACCTGCTGTATAGCACAGGGGGCTCAGCTCGGTGCTCTGTAATGACTTAGCTGGGTGGGATTGGGGGGACAGGTGGGAGGGAGGTCCAAGAGGGAGGGGATATATGTATACGTATAGCTGATTCACTTAGTTGTACAACAGAAACTAACACAACATTGTAAAGCAACTATATGCCAATAAAAAAATTAATTTAAAAAAATGAGCTCTTTGTACCTTGGGATGAGAACCTCCTTATGAACGTGCTAAAAATTTTAGCTCAGCTGAAATCTGTCAGGCAAGCCAGCAGCTGACTTTGTTTGTGATGCTGTAGGTATTTGCAGCCATTATGATTTTAAGTAATTTCTTGTCATTTCTATACATTAGAAAAGCAAGTGTATGGCCCATTTTTCAAATGTTTTAAGCTTTCCCAAGTCAACGTTATTTCATTTCCCCTATGAAGCAAAAACATTATGGGATATCATAACAACTAGAACTTAGGGAAGAATGTATAAGAAAGCACATTTGCAAACGATCTTGCTGTGCACTGTATTTTTAAATTGTAGAGGATTAGAAAGAAAGGTTTATGGAAAAACGTTTACAGTATCAGTGCCTTCATGGGACAAACATGAGTTGAAGAAGCTAATTTCTGCTTGTTTTAAAATCACTGGAGGATCCAGAATGTTCTGGTTTCCAGCCCCCACATTCTGGCAATGTCTGCAACGGGTAAATGCTTGAGATCCAGAAGGGGCACATCCTCCAACGTCTTGTGAAAATACACGCTCCAAAACAGGATTCTCACTGCAGTGGAGGAAAACCTACGCACTGCAGCTGATTTGCTTTGATGCCCTGATTTCTGCCACTAAGCCTGACTTCTTAATATGTCTATTTTTAGTCACCAAGGAATGAAAATGCACCTAATGCCCTTGGGATTAAAGTTAACCTCACCGTCAAAGGAGGAAAAGCAGAGAGCAAGTAGAACTCACAGTACCGCTATTAAAAACATTTGTGCTGGGCTTCCCTGGTGGCGCAGTGGTTGAGAGTCCGCCTACGGATGCAGGGGACCCGGGTTCGTGTCTCGGTCCGGAAGATCCCACATGCCGCGGAGCGGCTGGGCCCGTGAGCCATGGCCGCTGAGCCTGCGCTTTCAGAGCCTCTGCTCCGCAACGGGAGAGGCCACAACAGTGAGAGGTCCGTGTACCGCAAAAACAAACAAACAAACAAAAATTTGTGCTTGATTTTGTCTTTGTGTTAAATCGAGAAGCTTCTATATAAATTAGGTATAAGAATCAACTGAAAAAACAAACAAAAGAATCACTGACACTGTTCCTACTCAAAAGGAACAATTCTATTTTTAGGGATGGTGGCTCTGTCTGTCCATTTATTGTACACCTTACATTCTGTTTCCCTAAGAGTGGCCTTATACTTGATTAAAGGATTCTGGTTTTGAGTAACAACCTGAACTTGCAAATCTGAATTAAATACAAAAAGTGGCGGGGGTGGGGGAAGCTTTTAAAATCCAGTGAGTGACCTTGTCAGGCAGAAGTAAATATTTTTAAGAAGACAGGGTGTCATGGTGGACAGCTCATGACTTTGATCGAATCTGGATTCTTTCCCAAGTTCTGCTCTGCACTACAGCTTTGAAGAAAGTTGTGAAAACTGAGACCTATTGTCCTCAGCTGTGAAATGAGTATAACACTATGAAAGACAGTCGTTTGGATTAAATAAGATAATGCTTGTAAAGTAGTTAAGGCGATTAATACAGAACTAGGCCTACAAGTGGGGTAACTCAATAAATGGTCTTACTGCTTAGGATATAAAGTTTATAAATATGCACCTTATAAGAAAATCTTACTACTTCACTAAAAATTTTAAAACTTTTACTCAGCAATTTGCACACTACCAAGACAATTTTCCCTTCAGTTAAAGATTTATTTTTGGACTTTGGCTTTTGTTAATAAGTGTTTTATCTAGTAAAAAGATGTTGCTGCCTAGCTATATCAAAGGTCACCGGTCACAAGCATAAGACATAAATTTAGCTGTGACTTCATAAATTGTAAAGTTTCATTGCAGGCAATAGTCACTGAGTGTGAAGGAAAAGTATCAATACTACTTGTGAGAATAAAAAAGACATTCTCAACAATTTTTAGAATCTGAATCATCTTGGATAAAACATTTCCATAAATTGATTTCACATCCCATCTTCCCAGGGAATCAAAGGCTCATTGAGCGGGCATATTATGCAATCTTGTTCCCAAGTCCAGCCCATGGGAAAGAGCTTACAGGAGGGAAAAGAGAAAAAAAGAAATGTACCTTTACTATGTGCTGATCAAAGTGCTACACACTGCATGACAAACCAAAATATCATCTGAGGTCCCCTTGCTTCTTGAGATGGAATCTTAATTTACTCAGAGCCCCACTAATTAAACTACGTATGGATACCAGGAGACATCTGTACAATTTTGTTAATTCTCAGGAACCTGTCTTTTCTATGGTCATCTGTACCTCCAGTGAGAACATAAGACTAGATAAAGGAGAGCTTGGGGAACCTGGGGAAACCTCTGTTAGGTAACACCTTGGCCAGGACTCCAGGGAATGGTGCAGATTTACTGCTAGGATGGTTCCTAGAAGATCGAAAAAAGTAATGACCCTTGATGAAAGAAGTTGAAGTCTGCATCGCCAAGGCAGATGGTGGAGAAAGGATAAAATGGCTCAGGACCCCTATCTAATCATAATAAAAATATCAGTCAAATGTAAATTGAGAAACATTCTATAAAACAAGTACGCCTCGGGCTTCCCTGGTGGCGCAGTGTTTGGGAGTCCGCCTGCCGATGCAGGGGACACGGGTTCGTGCCTCGGTCCGGGAGGGTCCCACATGCCGCGGATCGGCTGGGTCCGTGAGCCATGGCCGCTGAGCCTGCGCGTCCGGAGCCTGTGCTCCGCAACAGTGAGAGGCCCGCGTACCGCAAACAAACAAACAAACAAACAAGTACGCCTCAAATCTGTCAAGGTTATCAGAAACAAGGAAAGTCTGAGAAACTGTCACTGCCTAGAGGAGGCTAAATAAAGAGATGACATAATGTCATGGAATATTCTGGATGAGATCCTACAGCAGGAAAAGAACATTAGGTAAAAATCAAGAAAATCCAAATGAAGTATGGACTTTAGTTAATAAAAATGTATTAATAATAGTTTATTAGTTGTGACAATTGTAACATCATAATGTGAGAAATTAATAATAGGGGAAACTGGCTGGGGGATATATGAGAACTCTGTACTACCTTTGTACCTTTTCTGTATAACTAAAACTATTCTAAAATTAAAAGTTTATTCAGAGAAAAATAGAATCGGGTAAATGAGCAAGCTGGACAGGTATATTATAGGCAGCCGGAAGACTCAGCAGAGGATTAGGCTTCACCAGAGGTGCCCTGAAGAAAAGAAGCTAGATGTCAGCCTTAACTGCCAGAAGCTAAGATGTCACAATTGTTATAACAAATGGCAAGGCCAGAGTGCCAGTCAAGGAGACTTAAATCAGTGAGAATTATGGACATGTAGATAGAGGATAGTGCCTCTAAGGGTAATGATACCTGGAGATCTGAGGAATCAGCATGTTTCCTAAAGTCTGAATTACTGTGAGTCCCCTGGGTTCATTAACTCACCTGGTAGTCACTTCCTCAGTCCATGAATGTGTACTTGCGACTGACATCCTTGGCTATTGGAGTATCCACCACACTAAGTCCCTTGGCCTATGGGGTAATTACCAGCACAGTAAGGAAAACAAGTGGAAACCTCTGAAACTTCATCCCAAGCCTGGCCAAAATAGTAAATTTAAAGCAATATCACATCCCAGAGGAGATGACAGAGAGATTAAAACATTACAAGATTTAAGGAAGGCAGGAGTGAGAGTCATTCTCTTAGTTCTATTTCATTTGTTAGACTGAGCTCCT